>NC_134711.1:106725869-107037826 GCF_049634645.1 Pelodiscus sinensis
CCTACAGAGGCAGCAAGGGGGGCGGGCAGGAGCTGTGGTGGGGGGAGCCAGCTTAAAAGCCAGTTCTCTGCAGCACCAGCTCTGCAATGCCACCTTCCCCCCCAACACTGCTGCCTCTGTCAGAGGCAATAGCACGTGGGGGGATGGAGGAGAGGAGAGCAGGGGAGGCTGCTGCGAAGCAGCCTCTGCCTGCAGAGGGATCCGGCTCCCCACAGAGAGAGGCTGTTCTGCATCCTGCCGAGCAGCCTCTGTCCATGGTGTGCTCGGAATCCCCACGTGGACAGAGGTAGCCTGCCACCCCACACTGCAGTCTGTGTATCAGAAGCAGCAGCAGTAGGGGGTAGCAGGCAGCCGGTCTGCACTTGTTTTTAAACTGTCTCTCTTTGTGGACTGGCTCCTGTCTGCCACCCTACGCTGTTGACTTAGAGAAGGCAGCTGCGGGCTGTATCCACTGGCTTGGCGGAACGGATCTGGCCCCCGGAGGCTGCTTTGCCCACCCCTGTCCTATTTTTATCCCTTCAGACTTCTAACCCAGTTCTTCTCCCGCTCCTCCTCTCCTACTCAGTCTCCTTGCCCAGGCATCCGTTCATCCCAGCTCCTTCTCTGATTTGTCTCTCTTTTGCCTCCTACTCTCCAGTCATCTCTGTTCCTCACATATGTTCCCCGTGCCCACTGGCTCTCAGTCAGTCTTCCTCCCTGAGCTTCTTCTCCAGTTTGTGTTCCCCACCATCTTTGTCCCCAGTTCCCTGCCAAGCCAGTAGGGTTGCCAGGTAGTTCAGTATTTGAGCTTTCTGTTCTGGAAACAAACAGAAAATATAAATGTCCGGTATTTTCTAAATAAGATGTAATGTAAATTGTGATGCAATGTCAAGTGTGTCTGGTATTTTTGTTGAAACCATCTGGCAACCCTACAAGCCAGTCCCAGTTCTTCTTTGGTACTCCACTTGCCATCAGGTCTGTCTGTCTTCTCTCCGCTCTGCTGGTTTCTGGTCCCAGCCAGCCATTCCTAGTCTCTCCCCTTCTTCTTCATCTGATCTGCCCCTAGCCACTCTAGTAACACTCTCAGTTCTAATCTCTTAACACAGCCAGCCCCACTTCTAATTTCCCCTGCTCTCCCAGGCTCTTTGTGCTAATCTATTCCTCCAGGCCAGGCTCTTGGCCCTTCTGCTTTTCTATCAGGCAGCTTTCTCCTCCAGGATGCCTGGGTATAAGGGGAGGGGTGTTTATTGAGAGCCCAGGACAGACAGTCACTGCTACCACTCTCAGTTCTGGTGCTTCTCCCCAGCTTGGTGAACAGCAGCCCAGAGAGGTCATTCCAGGGGAAAAGGCTTGTGCTAAGTCTCTCACTGAGTCAAGCCCTTAGTAAAGATCTTACAATCAGAAGCTTGATTCTCCTCTTACACTGTTTTCGTGGTGATATAACAGCAGGAGGGTATAGAAACTGCTTTAACAGTGGAGAATCAGGGCCATAGCATTTCTGTGCCTTTAAGAAATGGGAGCTCTCTTGGTATAACAATTTAAAAAGAGACCAGGATAGTTAGTTATTTCACTGTTTTTATTGGCTATTTGTAATATGGGGAGTTTATTTTAGTTAGAAACAGTGCAAGTAAATCCTGCCCTCAGCATGACCACAATAATAACAACATCAACAGCCAGAATCTGTTGCTGATGGAATTATCTCCTCTCCTACTCCTCTTGATCATGCATATTCTCAGGCAGTTTAAAGTAATTGCACATTTGGGTTTGCATTTGCTAACATCAGTTGGCCTACTTGCATGTATTAACCCAAGAACTTGTGCATACAAATAGTCCAAAATAAGGAATTCAGTGAAATTGTGCCCCTCTTGTGTTAGATCATTTGTGTTGCTTTTAGGATAATCACTTTATCTTTATTTGCAGAGTCTAAAAACAATTTTTTTAGGAAGATATGGAAAGTAAATGCCATACTCATTGGTCAGCCGTGTGTGACAAGAGTCCAGAGGCCCTGTTAATTTGCTAGTTAGCAGCAAGTGAGGTAACCAGTTAGGCCTTGCACAGGCATACCAGTATGTCAGGGCATCAGGGCGGACTAGGATTGGTATTAGTTTGCATATCTGTTGTTAGTTCATTAGCTTATTTTTAAAATATCAATACACTCAAGGAAACAAAATCTAGAGAAAAACCTAAGGTTGAATAAAATGACCTGGGGAGGCAAAAGCAGTCAAATGTGGGAATATTTTTTCTTTCCTCATCCTTGAAGGATGTTGATTAAGTAAGGTAAAATTCATCCCATCCAGAGGACCAATGCAAGTCCTGTACACCGCTGAAGTCCCACATAAAACCTTGAGTTGTAGGCACTTACTGTATGATGTTACCTAGGCTATGTCTAGACTGCAGGATTCTTTCGAAAGAGGCTCTTTCGAAAGCATCTTTCGAAAGAGCCTCTTTCAAAAGATCGCGTCTAGACTGCAGGCGGATCTTTTGAAAGAGAAATCCGCTTTTTCGAAAGAGAGCACTCAGCGAGTCTGGATGCTCTCTTTCGAAGACGGCCTCTTTACATTGAAGAACGCCTTCTTTTGAAAGAGGAGCTTTCGAAAGAAGGCGTTCTTCCTCGTAAATTGAGGTTTACCACCATCGAAAGAAAAGCCGCGTTCTTTCGAAATAATTTCAAAAGAACGCGGCTTGAGTCTGGACGCAGGGGAAGTTTTTTCGGGAAAAGGCTACTTTTCCCGAAAAAACCCCTGAGTCTGGACACGGCCTAAGTGAAAATCTATAACTTATAAGTGCAATATGTGTGTTCCAGTGTTGGTCTGCAGAGTCTGAGCATGCGTGTTCCATCAGCTTCATGGCACTGTCTTTTCACTGTACGTGGCTGTCATATTAAACTAATATGGAAATAGATTCAGTGTCCATTTTTGTTGGGTTTCCCTGGACTTAATGACATTCACTGTCAAGGAATTATTGGTGTCTGAGAAATATAAATGCCTGAATGGCATGGTTAGGGGAGTCATTTTATGAGTGAACAGGGCCAGTTTTGCATAAGGATTACAGAATCGATTGGAGAAAATAAAGTTGTAACAGTGATAAAGTGGCACCCAAATTATTCTGGGTTACATCTCTTGTTTCTGTTTATTTGATTTGTCCAATTTTGCCTTTCCACACTTGTCGATGAGCCATCTTATTGTTAAAGCTTCAGGACACCTGGTAAAAACATTGGCACTGCTCTCGCTAGTGGAAGAATCCAGGTACATCTTTCCACTTCATCAATGGTAGTTGTTCTGGAAACTATTTAATAACTTGCTTCTGTGCATAATAGCTATAGAGTTGTTTCAGGGGAAGGATGATGGACTCTGATGGCTAAGCAGCATAATTTTTTTAGGTTTTTTTTGGATGATTTAAGTGATCATTCTTTCCAAAACCAGAAGGGCACCAATCTCATCAACTATGTCTTTAGACAGATGGTAGGAGTCACACAAGTTAAAATACTTAAGGTTTTACTGTACCACAGCAGCCAAGACTTGAAATTTATTTTACAAAGGCCAGATCTACTGATGTGCCTAAAGCCTCTCCCATCTTTTCTGTATAGTTTTCACAAGGTACATAGGTTCCCCCTTTGGCTATACATTTAACTTTCACGTTGACTTAAGGAGGAAGAATAGTAAATCCAGTTTCTGGTCTCCAATTCAGTTACCCCATATCCTCTTCCAGTTAATACATTTTAAAAGCTTTAATCTTATGTAGTCATTGAAAATGTTGGGAGACCAGTGTAACGCTCAATAGCAGACACTTCAACTGAAGCTTTTGAGACTGTGAATGTCCAGAAGGCCAGAGTGCAGAAGGGAATCTGGTAAATGCATTCCACATTCTGAAACTTCTGCATGGAAATTCAGATAATGGCCCCAGTGCGCCTTGAAGGACAACATTTGGGCTCATGCTGTTGGAACACTATTATCAATTGTTTGCTTTCCAAGTCTGACAGGTTTCCTAGCATCTGGCAACACTTTCGCTTTGGCTTGTGAATTCTCATTACCTGTCACAACTGATCACCGGACAGCTTAGAAAAAGTCTTGTGTTAAAAATCATTGTAATTAATTTTTAACCTCTCTTTTGAATGCTAAGTTTAGGAGTTTCAGAAAATCAACATCACTTAACATCTGAACAATACAGAGTTCCCTGCTTCCACTATAAGGTCATTTTATGATGATTGCTACAGAGCCTCCATTCTGTGGCTGTGTGCTAAAATCTACTAAAACCCTCTCATTTATGAGCTGTTAATTCCCTGTCTTTGCAAACCAGCTGTGAAATAAGGATATATTAAACCTAGACTGGATTATGTAATGAAACGGGTTTGTCCATTAGTTGCCCTAGTACAGAATATTATGAAAAATAGTTTCCTCCTATTTTTTAAAAAGATACCAAGCAATCTCTTAAACACTGGCTTTGGAAAGAGAACATAAGAATAAGGTTGCCAGGCGTCTGGGCTGTCCGCTGCCCGCGTGTTCCGCCGCTTTGCTCCCCGTCCCCCTGGTCTGCAGACCAGGGGGACGGGGAGCAAAGCAGAGCAAAGCCGCGGAGCCTGGGGTTCTTAAGTTGAATCTGTATGTAAGTCAGAACTGGCGTCCAGATTCAGCCGCTGTTGAAACTGATCGGTTTCAGCAGCGGCTGAATCTGGACGCCAGTTCCGACTTACATACAGATTCAACTTAAGAACAAACCTACAGTCCCTATCTTGTACGTAACCCGGGGACTGCCTGTATTTGGAATTCTATTTGATATGAAGGCAAGGAATTTTCATTTTTTAGAATGCTTTTTATTTGCTCTGTGATGTCTTAAATGGCTTTCAGTGCAATTAGAGATTAGCAGGTTTTCTGTCTTTCAGCCTTATAACTTCCAGCAGATTTCCTGCCACTTTGGTTAAAGAACACAAATCGTGTCTGGTTCATAGTTGCGTGGAACACTGAAGGCCATATTCACTATACATACAACCCCCTGCATTTACTTAGGTAGATCAGGTAATTGCACACTCAAATTTGCATTTGCTCAAGCATCTGGCTTACTGACATACACAAAAGGAGAAATTTTTGCATGCCACTACTGCAGTAAAAATGGCTCTAATTTTTTTCTCTGTTACCTTTGAATGGGCATTTTGAATAATCATTTTAATTCATGCTTCATCTTTTTTCTTAGCAATAATATTTAGCCATTAAATATTTTCATACAAATATAACTGGCCAGATTGTTAACTGCTATGTGTTGGCATTGTTCCATTATCAGTAATATTTCATTTTCAGTGGAACTATGCCAGTTTTATACCACTTGAGAATTTGCCCCAGCATTTTTTTATCCCTGAGTGTATGTATGCTCTGAACATGTATAAAAGAGAGAGACAGTAAACTGGATGGAAGGGGGACATCATTTTGTGGATTTTTTTTTTTTTTTGGTATGTGGGTGCTGGGTTTGGCTGAAGAATGCTGTTTGGGCAGGCTAGCCTTTTTGGTCTCTGTTTCAGGGGGGGAGCTGAAAGAGAGAAATGTGGACTGCAAGGTTGATATTTGTATAGCCAAAAAGAATCATTCATCTGATGTTGTACCTGGTGCCTGTTGGCCTTTAAGCAAATACCTGGCTAAGGGTTCTACACACTTTTTAAACTAGCCATATTGGGGGTAAGTGTTCCAATGCTGAGACAGTCAGTTAGCTTAACACAAGACCCCAACCAGTAAGGATGGATTCCAGAGGCTCTTCCCCACAGTTTCATTAGGTTGTTCTTTTCCCCCTGCAAAATGCCATCCTCTTTGTTCTCAGAAGCAGCCATGATTATCCTGTGCTCATACCACAACTGTAGTCTCTGAATATCGAATAGTTGTGAATGTATTTATTCTCAGAACATATGATCAAGGGAAGTGCTATTATCCCCATTTCCAGACAAGGAACTGAAGCATAGAGAGACCAAGGGACTTGCCCATGTTTACACAGGAAGTCAGTCACAGAGCAGAGTCTTCAACTCAGGTTTCCAAGCCCTAACTAGTACTCTTAACTTTTGGAGCACTCTTTTTTAGGACCTGCAATATTCCTCCCTAAACAGCTGCTAGAAAAGCAGAAATCTATTGTATGCTGAGTTTTCCTAGAAAGCTGAAAGCTTCACCACCCTTCACGTTTTAGCATCTTGATCCAGACAACCCAAGGCGCAATAATTTCTAGCTTTTTCTTTATCCCAGATCTTTCACGTGATAGCAGGCTGACTGTCATCTGACGTGATCTCTTCACTACAGAAAAAACAAGTTTTTCAATGTGACTTAGTTAAAAGAACATTTTCTCTCTTTAACTGCATATTTTGATACTCTAAATTTTTTTCCCGTGCAGCACTCTAGCGTTTGAAAGAGGAGAGATTTTTCTCTATATGAAAATTGTACTTTTAATATAGTCTAGAGATAGCTTGTGCCTTCTTTTCCCCCTTTGTAAATCCATTTTATTACAATTCTGGTGGCTGTAAAATGCTATAATCTGGGAGCCTGAAAATGCCACATTCCAATAAGAACCCTCAGCCACCCAAGACCACAGGAACAGCTTTCTAATAATAAAGAAAAATGTAATGCTGCATCATCCTGTCTCTGCAGGGCAGTCAGTGATGAGGTGTGAATACAGAATATGGCAGTTTTCTGAGCTTCCTGAGCCATAAACAAGATTATTACCTAATAGGCCTTCCACTCTCTGCCATTATGACATGACAATGTTTAACCTTAAGTTAAAAATGACCACATTTTAAAGTTTAACCACAGCCAATCTTTAGAGAGAAGGTTGCTACGTTTTTAATGCATTTAAAAATGTTTAATACTCCATGTATGAATTATTTGTGGGGGTGGAAGGAATCTTTTGGGATCCCTACAGTTTTTATTTTAAAGCCTTCCCTTTGTGCTAACCTTACCCCTGGGGTAAGGAGAATTAGAGATGGCTTTTTGCAGAGCCCATCAGCATTTCCATTGTTAGCTAGATGCAGCTGACAGAGGAAGCCACATAACTAAGAACATTCATAGTGCTCCCAGCCTCTCTTGTGCTAACCAAAGAAGCAAAGGACTGAGGTTGGTATCTTAACACTTATTCTCCATTGCTGCAATGTCACTAAATCTTCACCGGTCTGTCCTTTTTCTAAGGCCAGGTCCACACTACAGGAGAAAGTCGGCTTAAGGTATGCTATTCCAGCTGCATAAAAAAAGGTAGCGGGAGTCAACATACATTAAGCTGGTCTTCAGCACTGTCCTCACAGCAGGAGGACAATGGAAGAAACGCTGCCATTGACTTCCCTTACTCCTCATGAGAGTAGGAGTTCCAGCATTGAGGGGGGAGCCCTCAGTGTTCAATTTAACAGGTTTTATCTAGACCCACTAAATCAAAGTCCAGAAGATCGACCACCATACTGTTGCTCTTCCAGGAAGTGAAGACATGGCCTAAGGCTGCAGTGGTCGATCTTCTAGATTTCGATTTAGCACGTCTAGTAAATTGAATGCTGAGGGCGTCACTGTTGATACTGGAACTCCTACTTTTGCGAAGAGTAAGGGAAGTCAACGTGAACATTTTTCCCGTTGACCTCCTGCTGAGAGGACACTGCTGAAGTTCAGCTTAACATATGTCAACTCCAGCTACTTTTTTTTACCCAGCTGGAATTGCATACCTTAAGTTGACCTTCCCCCGTAGTATAGACTTGGCCTTTCTGAATAAAAGGGATCTGACTTGGACTAGCAGTGCAAATGTAGCATTCTGTAGAAGCAAAGGACTATGACCAGCAACAGATGCTTTGAATCTTTTTCAGTACTACTGGCACTGTCTCAAATGCCCTACTTTTTAAAGCTGGAAGGGACCATTATGATCATAGTACATAAAAGCTCAGTCAGTCATTTCTGTAATAAGCCCATAAATTCTGTCTGAGCTATAACCATATAGAAAGACTTTCACTCTTGATTTAAAGATTTCAGATAATGGCAAATGCACCACATCCCTAGATAAGTTGTTCCAATGGCTAATTACCATAATTTAAAATTTTGTACCTTATTTCTAGTCTGAATTTGTTTAGCTTCAGTTTCTAACTGTTGGATCCCATGATTTTTCTGATAGCCTAAGTCACTATCTACTAGCAGAAATCTCTTTCTGTTGTAAACACTTGTAGACTGTGATCAAGTCAACTGTTAACCTTTTCTTGGATAACTAAAGAGATGGAACATCTTCAATCTCTCCTTGTAAGATCTGGTTTGCAGACCTCAAATCTTTCTTGTACCTCTATTTTTTTTACTCCTTTCCAATATGTCTCCATCCTTTTTGAAGTACAGGCAGTCCCCTGGTTACGTACAAGATAGGGACTGTAGGTTTGTTCTTAAGTTGAATCTGTATATCAGTCGGAACTGGTGTCCAGATTCACCCGCTGCTGAAACTGACCAGCGGTTGACTACAGGAAGCCCGAGGCAGAGTTGTTCTGCCCCGGGCTTCCTGGAATCAGCCGCTGATCATTTTCAACAGGCTGAATCTGGACGCCAGTTCCGACTTACATACAGATTCAACTTAAGAACCCCAGGCGTCCCCAAGTCAGCTGCTGCTGAAACTGATCAGCGGCTGATTCCAGGAAGCCCGGGGCAGAGCAACTCTGCCTCGGGCTTCCTGTAGTCAGCGCTGGTCAGTTTCAGCAGCAGCTGACTTGGGGACACCTGGGGCAGAGCAGCTGGGGTGCTGCTGGGTTGCTCCAGTAGCGCTGCTCCTCGGTGCTACTGAACCAACCCAGTAGCACCCAAGCTGCTCTGCCCCATGCGTCCTGATTCAGCCGCTGCTGAAACTGACCAGCAGCCGCTGAATCAGGACACCTGGGGCAGAGCAGCTGGGGGTGCTGCCGGGTTGGTCCAGTAGCGTCCAGACCGGCGCTGCGGGACCAACCGGCAGCGCCCCAGCTGCTCTACCACAGGCGTCCGGAGAAAAGCCTGGTCTGCTGGGGGGGAGGGGGCGCACTAGCTGCGCCCCCTCCCCCCCCCAGCAGACCAGGGAGACGCGAGCGGCGGACCGAGACGCACCGTGGTCCCGCCGCCCGGGTCCTGCGCGGCTTTGCTCCGCGTCTCCCTGGTCTGCTGGTCTGCTGGAGACCAGCAGACCAGGGAGACAGGGAGCAAAGCCGCGGTGCACGCGGGTAGCGGGACAGCCCAGACGCGCCGCGCCGCGGGTAGCGGGACAGCCCAGACGCGTCCTCCGAGGCTTTGCTCAGCGTCTCCCTGGTCTGCTAGGGGGGGGCTCGGGAGGGCTGGGGGGGCCCCCAGCAGACCAGGGAGATGCGGAGCAGCTTTTCTTGCCCCGGAGGACACGGGCGGCGGGATCGCTGCGCATCTGGGCGTCCCGCCGCTCCCGTCCTCCGGGGCGAGAAAAACTCCGTTCGTAACTGCGGATGCGACATAAGTCGGATCCGCGTAACTCGGGGACTGCCTGTATAAAGCGATAATACCATCTCCTTATTCTACTTAATATTTTCTTGCTTATGCACCCAAGAATCATGCATACAGCATTGCACTAGGAATTTATGTTGAATTGGTTATGTAACATGACCTCTAAATTCTTTACTCAGTCATGGAATCCTAAAAGAGTAGTGTGACCTACAGTCTTTCTTCCTTAATGTATAACTCTGCATTTTACTGTATTAACACACATGCTCTTCAGATAAGTCCACTTTAACAAGTGATCCAGGTTGGATTGTATGCCTGATCTGGTCATCTAGTTGTTTTCCACTCCTCCAATTTTTTTGTTATTCTCAGATTTTACAGGCAATCATTTTATATTTTCCTTATCATCATTAAGAAAGATGCTGCCAGGCATTAGGCTGAAAACAGACCTCTGCAGAACCCATCTAAAACATTATGATGATGATTCCCTATTTATAGTTACTATCAGTTAACTAGTTTTTAGTCCAATTAATATAGCCTATACTGGATAGTGGATAGCGTTCTTTTTTTCTCTTAAAATGTCATTCTGGACCATATGCCTATACAGGAAAATGCAATAATTTTTTGCATTTCAGGCTTTCTACATGGTAAAACAAAACACTTCACAGTAAAACAAAGTGAACATTCTAAATAAAATTAGCATTTCCTAGAATGTAAATTCCTTTGGGGCAAAAACTGTCTTCCTATGTGCTTCTGCATTATCAAGCATAATGTCGCCTGAGGCCCGAATAGAAATAAGTCAAATATGAGGGGAAAATCTGAGAAGTCAGAATCCAGTTCTCATAGATGGTGTTGGGATAGAACTCTCCCTATTTTTATAAACATTGTCGTGGAATTTTTATAGAGGGGTAGTCGTGTTAATCTGTATCTGAAAAACAACGAGGAGTCCTGTGGTGTCTTAAAGACCTACAGACTTATTTGGGAAGGATGTTAAATACCAGTTAACATACTAGTTGAGTAGGCGATAGGGATGGAAACAGCCTGCTAGATCATTTAATTCATTTCCTCTTCAACATATGATTGTTACCCTAGAACAGTGTTTCCCAAACTATGGGCCGCCGCCCGAAAAAAATACCGGGCCTCAGCGTGGCTGCCAGGGTGTTCCGGGCTCCTGGACTGCCCGTGCAGTGCTGGGTCCCCAAGCCCTCAGCTGGGCTGGGTAGATGCAGCCGTATGTTTCAGGCTCCCGGCAGAGGCATAGTGGGGGTTACCAGGTGAGCTCTTATTGCTGGCTGTAGGGGTGGGGGGGTTGTATAAGGGCCTCAGGGAAACAGGGTCGGGGCAGTGGAGCTGCCCGGGGGACATAGGGAGGGGAGCCGGCTGGCAGAAGCAGGGCTGGCGGGGCGGGGCGGGGGGAGCAGTGGGGCTGGCCAGGGGAGATCGGAGGTGGGGGGAAGAGAACCAGCTGGCGGGGGCAGTGAGGCTGGCTGCGGGAGATTGCGGGGCTGGCTGAGGAACTGGCCAGCCGAAGCAGGGCTGGCCGGGGAGCGGGGGCAGTGGGCTGGCCATGGGAGATCGCAGGGTGGGGGGAACCGGCTGGAGGGGGCAGTGAGGCTGGCTGGGGAACCGACCAGCAGAAGCAGGGCTGGCAGGGTCAGCAGGGCTTGCCAGGGGAGATTGGGAGAGAATCGGCTGGCAGGGATGGGGGGGAAGGGAGAGGTGGGGAGGGAGAGATTCGGCCAGCGGGGAGCGGGACAGTTCAGGGCGCATGCAGATCCTGAATAAAAATTTAAAAGCAGTGCCTTTTAAATATCCCCACTGCTGGCAGTGAGGTTTAAAGGCACTACAATGTGCCAGAATGGAGAGAACCTGGTGCATTCACCATCCGCAATGAGAATATGGATAAAAAATTCCAAAGATGGTATCAGCTTTCTGAAAATAAATGAGCCCCTTTTCAATACACGATGTGGTGGTGCAGGGTTTTATTGGATTACAGTCCATTTTTCCAGTCGATATTCCATTAAGAATGTTGTGGGTGGACGTATCAAAAGCTTTGCTAAAGCTGGCCCTGGGGGCTTTGGGAGGACCAAAACCAATGTATTTGCATATTCATCATTTGCTTAATGAATATGCAAATATGCACATGAATGTTATAGGTCCGCCAAAAACTCATGAATGGATTTACTGGTCCCCGTGTCAAAAAGTTTGGGAACCTCTGCCCTAGAAAGTGTAGCATAGGGATCAGCCTTGTTTTTAAAAGCAGTGATGGATATGGTTTGGTAGCTCTTACTTTCACATTGTAATATATCTCCTTATTATGAAGTACCCTCTCAGAGGAAAGAATATCATGTCCTGAGTCACCAGCAGCATGCACTAGACTATCTAAATTGGGGTTGGCAACCTACGGCATGTGTGCCATAAGTTGCACAGGAGCCGATTTTGAGCGGCGCATGGTGGGAGCCCAGCCTCCCCCTCCCTAATGCAGAGGGAGCCCACACTGATGATGGAGCCTTACCCATTCATCTGTGCCCAGCGGCAGTGGGAGGAGGCAGCACTAGAGCTGAGGCCCAGGAATCGGATGGCCGCAGCAGTGGCACCCACAGCCTCTGGGGCTAGCCAGGAATTGCGTGGCTATAGCAGCAGTACATCTGGGGCTACCACCCAGGACATCTGGGAAGTCACCACACAGCCCTGGCCTCAGGTTCAGCGCTGGGGAAGGCTGGACCTAGGGCTGTGGTGTGGCATGGGAGTGCTGGGGAGCTGCTATAGTGGTAGCTGCTGCTGTGGTGGGGGATCAGACTGCTGTTCTTTCTGCCATCTTCACTGGCAGAGCAGCGCTGGAGACAGAGGCTTATGTGCTGCTTAAAGAGAACTCAGCAAGGGAAAGTAAGGGCAAGGATCACACTAAACCAGTGTTCCTTAAGCTGTGTGTGCCACAAGGCAGTTGGAGGTGTTCCGCGGAGAAGAAGAGAATTCCAAATGGCCGCCCTTAAAGGGCAGACAACTTTTTTTTCCCCTTCAGTAACTTTCCCCCGACCCTGCCCCCCCCCCAAACAAAAAATCCTCGATGTTCCTCAGAAAAAAAAATTGTTTGGTGTTCCTCGGTCTTAAAAAGTTTAAGAAACACAGCACTAAACGGTAAGATTTGCATCTTTATTTATTAATGAAACTGCCAAAATGTAAATAGGACTATTATTGACTTTAAAAAGTATCAGTGGCGGCACACATACCTGTACATAGAGATGAATTAGTTAAATCTCAGCATGCCACTTCTGAAAGGTTGCTGACCCCTTTTCTAAATGGTCCTTGGGAGGCTCTCATTCAAATATTGGCTTAACTCAGTCAGGCTTGTTTAGTTTTTGTGAGCTCTTACTCTTACAGCATAAAGAAGTATGTCTATAATTTTGACCTACAGCTTTAATAAATTTTTTAAATGACGTTTTTGGACATCCTGGGCCGGTTTCTCGGCTGGCATATATTTGCATAATTCAGTTGATACTGTTGTGCACCAGCGAGGGATCTGACCCAATTAGCAGATTTCTTTGTCAGCAGTGTAATCTTTCATGTAACAGGTTTCACTTAATCACATTTCTTTTTATATCATCTCCACATAAACCCCTTACAAATTTGAGGTGTCATTTGCAAAACTGAGATGACATTGCTTGGTAATAGAATAGTAATCGAAGTGTACATATTTGTGGAAAGAATTGATAAAGTGCAGTGAGAATGTCAGAATAACTGCAAAAGAAGTACTTGTGAATTATTAATTGATATTTAATAGCTAATCTTACTGCTAGTGCCTTGTTTAAAAATGGAGGGCAAAAACCAAAAAGTAACTCTTAAAGGTGATCTGTGTGTTTTTCGAATTTGAGTTGGGCATTTAGTACCATCAACCACAAAAAACTTGCCATTGGCATCACCGCTCATAGTGGGGGTGTCATTGACTCCTGCTCTGATTCTACTGTTGTCATCAGCAGTTGGGTAGTGTTGCTTTGGGGGAGGCGGTAAGTATGATAAGTCCAGAGGTTTTAGTTTATTGTATTATCACTCCTCCTACTTTAGAGCCAAAATTCTCAAAACACCAATGGTTTGAGATGACTCAGGTTTTTTGCACCTTAGTGCCTGGTTTTCAGAGGCTGCACAGTCCCAGCTGCTTCCACTAAAACTGTATGGAGCTGTGGGTGCTCAAGTACCTCTGAAAACCAGGCCCTACCTAGGTAAGTTACCTTGGGCCCATAAAAATTGAAGTGCCCAAAAAATAGAGGATTTTTTTGAACGTTGGAGGCAAATCTTTTAATGCCCTTTGAGTAGAACTAACCTCATGATCCAGCTGTAGCAGAGCTCCACAGGAACAGAGATATATCATCATGCAACAGAGCAGGGAGCAAATCCTTAGCTGCTGCGAATTGTTTTAGTTTCATTGACGTCAGTGCAGTTGTGAGGATCTACCCCCGCGAGAGAATCATCTGCAAATTTATGGAGAGGGAAGAATAATATTAAGTTTTTAAAACAATGAGTAGTCCTGTGGCACCTTAGACTAACAAATATATAGTATCATGAGCTTCCGTGGGTAAAACCCACTTCAGCAGATGAGTTGGAGTGGAAATAACAGAAACTCAGAAAACCCGAGTCAAGTTAATATTTGGATAGGAGCCTCCCAAAATTTGCCTGTCCCTCTCTCTCTCTCTTTCTCTCTCGGATGTCAATGTGTAGATGACTATGCAAATTACAGATAAACCCGGATTTATCAGTTAATCCTGTCAACTACATGCACCCCCATCCCTATTGCTGCCTCTGTATCAGAGGCAGCAAGGCAGGGAGAGGGGGAGTTGATGCCTGTGGGGAGTCAGCTTTAAGCTGTTGATAGAGAGGCAGCAGAGTGGAGGGTGAGGGGGGCAGGCAGGAGCTGATACGTGTGGAGATCTGCAGATCGATCGCCTGCTCCCCATCCCTATGCTGTTTCCTAAAGAGGCAACGTGGAGGGACAGGCAGGAGCTGGTGCTAAGCCGGCTTTACCTAGCACCGTCTCGGTGGTGCCACTGCAGTAGAGGCAGCAGCGCAGGGGGAGGGCAGGGGAGGCTGCTGTGAAGCAGCCTTTGTCCATGGTGTGCTGGGACAGAACAGCCTCTGTCCCTGGGGAACTCAGACCCCCCGCAGACAGGGGCTGCCGCCTTGCACTGCTGTCTTGGTATCAGGAGCCAATCTGTGCTGGGAGCTGGTTTTTAAACTGGCTCCCCTCTCAGACCGGCTTCCCCTGCCACAGTACTGACTGGTGGGGGACTCCCTGGGAGTGGGGCTGGGAGCTCACTGGCTGCTCCAGCAACCCGCAGAGGGAAGAGTAATACTAAAGTTTTAAAAACAATTATTATTCAATTATACGCTATCTAACACCTCTACTCTACATCTTGGTTTCTGTTATTTCCACTCCAGCTCATCTGATGAAGTGGGTTTCATCCATGAAAACTCACGATTCTATATATTTTTGTTAGTCTCTACGGTGCCACAGGACTATTTGTTGTTTTTTAAAGTTATAGACTAAAACGGCTACCCCTTTAAGACTAAAGTTTTAATTATTCATTATTTGTATCCCTCCCAAGCCTGCATATTTGATTTATTTGGGAGCATTGAAGAGATAAAGGTTGGCAAAAATGTAATTTTTTATTTCTTAACTTTGAATTGTTTTGATTTTTATATTATTAAACTGTTAATGTAAAATTGTTTTTCAGTGCATTTGAGATGTATCCTCTTGGTCCGCTCTGCAATAAGAGTTTGTGTGCATGTACAAAAAGAGATTTATACTGTCCACCTTATAAACTATTTGGAAAAGAAGTTGCAGTGGTGACTTCTAAAAGTAATGTTTTTCACATGTTAAAGCATGTGTCATTCTGTTTCATTCTTTTCTTTCATTGTGTCTATCGGGGTGTGTATACACTTTTGGAAAGAAAATCAAGACATAAAATTCACATTAAAGCACTAGAATCTAGCAGTAAATCTTTGTGTGATGTATTTTCACATTTGTTGGTGTCAAAAAATAATTCAGTGACTGGGCATGGCAGATCTCCAATATTTTTCTTGTTACCATTTCATTAAAGGTCAGACTGTATCTTATTTAAGAAAGGAGGAGCCTCTCAAAAAAGGTTCTTTCAGTTTGCCAGCAGGAAGGGTATTGTGTGGAGAATTTTTGCTTTTTTTGCCAAATACTACAAGAATGACCGCATTTCCAGTAACATACATGCTTTGCCTTCTGACCCAGAGCCTTTATACAAAGCAGTGAAGACTGCTGGTGTTTTTTATTTCATTCTTAATTATATAGCAGTTAAGAAAGTCCCTATTCAATGTATTTAAGTTCTATGACTAGAAGGATCTAGATGTTATTAGTGAAGTAAAGTTTTATTTTAGAATATAAGGCCTTACTTCTATTTGCACAGTGCCAAAATATTGTAAATGAGGCCAGTATAGGGCCTCTAACCCTCACTCCAGAATTCTAAGATTTTCCTCAATTATTTTACGTTTTCAAGTCAAGACACTTAACTTGCTTTTTCTCCCTTTCCCACTCTAATCCCCAGAGGTATTTATTCACCACAGTCTCAAACCTGTCAGTCAGAGATTATAGTTCTTTTCATGAGAATGCCATGGCCTTGGCTTTGCTTACTCATGGAATGCTTTTCATCCATTGCCTCAAAGACTTGATATTGGTGTGAAAGTGATTGCTTTGTTGATAGATTATAGAAATTACAATCGGAAAAGACAGCTGTCGCCATATTCCCCTCCCCTAAGACATGAAACAGCATGGCGAAGACAGACCAGTGTGAAGTCAAATAGATTCTGTGCTTAGGTCCGACATGATTTATAAGGATACTACTGTTTTGCTAAATGTCTTACAGGATTTTGACAGTGTCTTGGGATGTGTAGGGAAGATCATCAATAGGAGGAAGCACAATACGTTCCTTTCAAGAGCCTGATCTGATATGGCTCCAAACATCTTAAACACGCTTTGACACAAATAAGATCTGAAAGTGCTCAGCACCTTGCAGGATTGGGCCCTGTGAGGACATGTGACTTCTCAGCAACTCCCAGGCCAGTAATCATAATTTCCTGAGGGGGGGAGAGAGAAGGGGAGAGAAGAAGGCTGAAGTTTGTCCCCCTCCCCTTCCTTTGGCAGCCTTTTGTAAAAGGAATGTATCTTTGTGTAAGTAAATGGGATCTTTTAAAACAAGTTTTGAAATGTTCTTTTTCATAACAAAAATAGAGGATATGTAGGGCCCTACCAAATTCTTAGCCATGCAAAGCACGCCATGGGCTGTGCAATCTGGCCTTTTGTGTGCTTTGACTCTATGCTACACAGATTTCACAGGGAAGACCTGCATTTAGCAAATTGAGGGATTTGTAGGGGGGTCACAAGGTTATTTTAGGAAGATCACAGCATGGCCACCCTTATTTCTGCATTGCTCCCTTCAGAGCTGTGCAACTGGAGAGCAGTGGTTGTTGTGTTGGCTGGGTGCCCTGCTCTGAAGGTAGCACCCCACCAGTAACAATGCAGAAGGGCATTCTCATGTCGTTCTTACTCGTGTACTGCTGCTTTCAGAGCTGGGTGGTCAGAGATGGCTGCTGATTAAGGGCCAAGCTTTTCAGTCAGCAGTGCAGCCGTAATGGTGGCAAGTCCGTAACATGCCATCCTTATGTCTGTGCTGCTGCTGCTAGCAATAGCTCTGCCTTCAAAGTTGGATTCCTGGCCGCCAACCATCTGTTTCCAGCTGCCCAGCTCTGAAGGCAGCACCATCAGCAGCAGCAGCTGAAATAAGGTTAGCAGTCCTGCAGCCTCCATATAATAATCTTTTGGACCCCCCCCCCCCCAAGTCCTTTCAGGACACCCACGGTTACAACATTATGAAATTTCAGATTGCTGAAATTATGAAATATAAAACCAAATCCTATGACCATTTTGGCCAATTTTATGGATCGAGAATTTGATAGGGCACTAGTGATATGGTAAAACCTTGGGTGGTATTAGTAGATAAGCAGCTCCACTGTATTGTGCAATAGCTGAAGGTGGGATCTATTTTTGTCCTGAATAACAGTTATATCCTGGCAGTTCATGTGTCAGGATTCAGCGAAGCTGCAAATACATGACTGAATAGTTTCAGGCTTGTCTCTTTAGCTTTTTACTTTCCCAATTCCATGGACGTATTGTACAGTTTTCCATTATGCTAAGAAAGAGGCATAAACTGGGGCTTACCTAGGGTATGGCAAGGTATGAATTTATACTTCCTTATCTACTCATTTTGTCATTTGTGGTGGGACACTGTTTCTGCTAAGCCTGCTGAGAGCTGAAAATCACTGAGAGAGATTGACTTACTGAGTTCCCAGCAGAAAGGCAGGTGTCAGCTCATGGTGACTGATGGGCAGCCTGCAAAAGTGGCAAACAGCTGGCAGGTTGGACAGCCAGAGCAAGCGCTCAAATGCTGGAGCAAGTCAGGTGCCTTCTTCTCTGGATGGGAGGTGAACTCCCATAGATTCACCTCTGAACTGTGGGTCCTCACCGATGTGGGGTGTGGTGAGGGAGCAGAGAGGGGCACAGTAAAGGAACTTTTCATTGTAGAACTCAAGAACATGAGGCAGAAAACTCTGCCCCATATAACTGGGATTGGTGTTCTGCTCACAGTTCTGAATCCAGGTTTTGCAGTATTTTCCCTAATTAATGTCTGGTGTCTTTTCTTCTTTCACTAAAAGTTTTTTCTATACTCAGGTTCTGTGCTTGTGAGTGGGGAAGTGTTTCCTCTTGGAAGCACTCAGGGTACAGTGTTTTCCCAGGTTACTGGGTGGGGACTCAAGCCAGTTCTTTTCTTTTCTTTTCTTTTCTTTTCTTTTCTTTTCTTTTCTTTTCTTTTCTTTTCTTTTCTTTTCTTTTCTTTTCTTTTCTTTTCTTTTCTTTTCTTTTCTAAAATAGGAACGTCTAGATATTGAACTTGGCCCTGACTGCTGCCAGCTCCATTCGGCAGAAAGGTTACATTACTTTTGCTTCCACCCAATGTCGGCTCTGGTTGCCTCACAGCTCTATCTACACTGCAGACACCCATGGCTGGATTATGCCAGCTGGCTTGGGCTCCTAGGCTGTTTTAACTGAGGTGTAGATGCCCGGGCTCAGTCTAGAGCCCAGCTTCTAGGACATTTTGAGGTGGGAAGGTCTCAGAGCTGCAGTGCAAGCTGGAACATTGACACCACAATGAAACAACCTCACAGCCCAAGCTCCATATGCCCATGGGGTATAGGCTTTAATCGAAGTATAGATATACCCACAATGTGCTTTTCAGTTGTATGGATCAGACATGGAAAAAAGTCTCCTTTGAAGGTTGTCAATCCTGTTTCTGAATTGGCCTGGAGGTACTCCTTCCATAGGGCTCGCATGATGCCCTCGGAACACTATCAACCCATGCAAAAGTTGACCCAACTATCATGGGAGAGCACAGGATGAAATATTCTACTGGTGAGTGTAGCTAGCCATATCAAAACCAGAAATCACCTCCAGGTTTACAAAAAGAGTTAAATTCCAATCACTCATGATTGTGCAGTGTCATGGGATTTCAGAAAGCAGTGGCTGCTGCAGTCCCACAGCTGACAAGTAACCTTGGTCATGTGAGAATGCAGGACAGTGCAGCAATGTCACTGCAGTAGGTGGGAAAAGTGTTTTTTCAGAAGCGTTTAATTTATTTAGTTATGTTGTTATCTAGTTACGTTATGTTATCTAGCTATGTTCACTACCTGAATCTTGTTTTACTTGAATCAAATTTTAGGGGCAGAGCTGCTACCTACAAAATATTCAAGAAAGCAAAATCATTAGAGGAATAAAAAATATTAGGGGTCAGATGCTCAATTGATGCCAATTGGCATAACTCCATTGACACTAATTAGGGCTCTGCCCCCATATACCTTTTATATTTGCTGCAAAAACTGAGAGATTCTGATATCCATGACTCATCTAGTAAAGTGTGAGGTTTTTAAAAACGGAAGAAGTCAGTCACTTGGGACAGAAGGCTTTATATTTCAGTTAAATAAAATGTGAATGTCTTTTGGGAAAAATTCACTGTACGAGCAAAGAAGCATGAGGAAGTTTGCATTATAGATTTTTTTTCTTCCTCTTTCCCAGCATTGATGCCACTGTGAAATTATTATGAGTTGGGCAGATAGGAGGCATTACTGTGAATTCATCGGTAGAATGGATTAAATCTGTCTAGAGGCTACATAGTTGATGCCTCTGATGTAGGGTATGATCATGGTGTGAATCCATAGAGACTCAGAAGGCAGTGTGCTTCCTGCTACCTGTACTGTTTTCTTTAATAGCGAGTGAGCTTATGCCTATTCTGTAATTGTTAAGGACAAGCGCTACTGAAATACTCTCCTTCCACTTATTTCTAGTAGTTTATCATTATTATTTTAATACACTAGTGGTTTCAAGTTCTTTATTTTAATAAAGTGGAAAGAGAAAATACACACACACACACACACACACACACACACACACACACACACTTCTTTATTTTAATAAGGTGGAAAGAGAATACACACACACACACACATACACTTCTTTATTTTAATAAAGTGGAAAGAGAATACACACACACACTTCTTTATTTTAATAAGGTGGAAAGAGAATACACACACACACACACACACACACACATATACACACACACACACACACCTCTGATGGATATGAGTCCAATCATGAGTTTTGCTGTATGCCCATGTAAAAAAGCCCCTTGCTGGAGCCAGTACAGGGGCAATAGTTTGCTGCTTTTGCCAGATTGTTAATCTTGCGTTAAAGTTAGCTGTTTTTGACTGCTGATGCATATAATGGATATCTTAAGAGAATTATCCACAATGATTCCAAGATCTTTCTGGAGTGCTAATTGCTAATGCGAATCCCATCATTTTGTGTGTTATAGTTGGGATTATGCATTACTAACATGCATTACTTTGGAATTTCATTTACCATTTTGTTGCCCAGTCACCCCATTTTGTGAAATCTCTTTGTAACTATTGGTAGTCTAATTTGCACTTAACTAATTTGAGTGAAATTGTGTCCTCAGCAAACTTTGCCACCTCACTGGTTCCCTCTTTTTTCCAAATTGTCTGCAAGTATGTTGAACTGCACAGATCCTTGGGGGACTTTGCTGTTTACTAGGGATGTCAATGAGTTAGACGATTAACCGATAAGCATAGACTTATCCGTTAATCTAGTTAACTACTCTCATTCCCCCTTTCCCCCGCTGCCTCTGTATCAGAGGCAGCAAGGGGGGGGGGGAAGCAGCTCCCTCCCAACACCCAGCTCCATGGTGATGCCTGCTCCACCTGTGCTGCTGCCTCTGTCAGAGGCAGCAGTGTGAGGTGACAGGCAGCTGGTCTGCGGGGGGAGCTGGTTTTTAAACTGGTTCCCCTCATGGAGCTGCTCCCACTTGCCACTCTGTGCTGCTGCCTCTGATACACTGACGCAGCAGTGCAGAGTTACAGGGACTCCTCAGGAGTGGGGCTGGATTGCACTGACTGCTGGCCCTGCCCCTGGGGACTATGCAATAGTCGACCAACTGCTAAGAATTCATGTGATTGCACGACTATTCGATTACCTGCTATCTAACATCCCTACTCTTTACCTGTCTCCATGGTAGGGATGTGAATGACTAGTTGAGTAGTTGACTATCTGATAAGCAAATGCTTATTGGATAGTCAGCACAAGGGATGGGCAATAATTTTTTGCTGGGGGGCCACTTTGGAAATTTTTGAAGTGACTCCAGGCTGCACAGGAAGGGGCAGTGCATCAAGCGGAAGGGGCATGGCCAAGATATTTCCAGGTTCCCCACCCCCAGACTATGATTGGTCTGTGGGTAAGGAAATGCCTTTGCCCCCACCCCATTTTCCCCCAAGGTGCCCATGACCTTGAGACTTCCCTCACTCCCCTGCCCTTCCCCTAGTCCAGTTAGGCTTGGTGGGCTGGATCCAGCCCACGGAGGCCCTTTTGCCCACCCCTGGTCAACACCCAGTCGATTAGTTGTCCCTCCCCCCTTGCTGTCTTTATCAGAAAGAGGTGGCAAAGGGGAGGGACGAGAAAGGGGTGCTTCAAAGTGGCAGAGCCACGTGGAGCCCGGGGCCAGACCCCAGGCTCCACGTGTTGCTGCCGCTTTGAAACACTGCATGCAGCCCGGGGCCAGCTGGAGAGTCCTCAGGCTGCACATGGCGTTTCAAAGTGGCAGCGCCACCTGGAGCCTGGGATCAGCTGGGGACTTCCTCCCTGTCACCAACAAATCACATTCATCTGTGTATTTGGTAATTCTGTTTGTTCTTTAGTTTCTTCCTGTTTGTTTGGCAATCCTAACCTCAGTATCAGCCTATGATTGCCAAGATTGCCTGCGGAATCTTTTTTATAAACTGGCATCCCATTAGCTAGTCTCCAGTCATCTGGTACAGAAGCTGATTTAAATGCTAGAGGGTTTGAGAAGTGTGTTATGTAACCTGAAGCCCTGCTTCAGGAAAGCACGGCAGTATTGTGAATGAGCACGCTTCCCTGATTGGGACCTAGATTAACAAATTATGCCTTCACAGTATCCCGGTTATATGACATCTAAAATAATAGCCAGAAAAGATTTTGTATTCCTACCTTTTAATCAGTGCTTAATTATAGTTGCAATAAAATACCACCTCCAGATGTTTAGGAATAAACTGGGATTTCTGCTTCAGACAGTGTAGCATTTATAGCGGGGTCTTCAGGATCCCTCCTCCTCCTTTCTTGCCTCCCTCCCCTCCGGTTATGCTGGTAAGAAAGCCAAAGCATGTATAATGGCTGCAAGATCTTCTAACTGCTACAATTGTCTAATTGCTTCTCCCCAAACTTTTAAAACTGGCTTTCTCTGGTTTCTTCCAGCCTCTTTCATTGCAGATTAAAAAAAAAAAATAAAGGCCTGCAAGGACCATATGTTTCCCTGCTCCCAGAGATGGATTGGATCAGTTTGCATCAGCATGTTTCAAAGCCTTCATCCTAAATCTAGAGACACTCTAGCATAATGTCAGGGAACTGTTTTTAAAGGGTTCTGAAGAAATTGACACTTCTGGGTCTGATGAGGTTATTAAAATAAACTCATTAGAAATGGAAAATTTGTGGAATACTAGACTATGACAGGTGTCATTCAATTTGCCAGATTCTTTTTACCTGAGGCTGTAAGGATAATGTAGCATGTATGGTTCATTAAGGGGTTTAAGCTTGTGTAGAGGATTTGCAATTTGTTAATGTTCCCTGAGGCACAGCATGTTCACAATTTTTCTTTTGGCGCATGGGAACTATTCAAAACACTGTCTCTGGGTCTGTGTGTTTTCTGTGGACTTCATGCTGCACCTGTGTCTTCTTGTTATATCCCTTCATTATCCATTTAAAACAAAAGCAAAAAAAAAGTGATAGTTGATAATGCCAGAGAGTAGACTGACTTAGTAAATTGCATCTGCACAAGCTTAGTCTCTCTGTAGAAGCTTTTTGTCCGAGTGGCAGCCACTTGTGTGGATTTTCTCTCTAGCTATTGTTTCACTATTATTTGGAAAGTTATATTAGCTGCTGCACTGAGGACACCTTATCAGCAAAGTGTATCACTTTGTTTTAGAAGTGTAGCTTCTAAAACCGCATCATTTAGTAACTGTCTTCACTCTAAAAACTCAGAAGGAGAGGAATGACCTAAACATAACAGAAGTTGCCATTGTTTTTTAAGTCATTCCTCATTTAAAGCCATAGGAGTTGACAATTTAAACTTAATTGAAACCTCAGTTTACATACGAAGGTGTCTGGTGGGTCCTCTTCTAAAATGGAGGTTACCATTCTTTAATGGGTGAGGCTTGCTGCACATGAACATTTTATTACATTGTCTGACTGTGGTGTCCAGACCCACAGTGTAGGGTTCACTGTTTTGGGTACTGCTACCTTCCAAAACTCTTACATTGTTCCAGTTGGCATTGTTCTTACTTCTACCAAAGGTTGGACATTCTCAGAAATGCTGGCATTTCCTAGGGAGGATGCAGGAATGCTTCTGTTACTCATTACAGTAGGACCTTAGAGTAATGAACATCAAAGTTACAAACTGACCAGTCAACCACGCACCCGATTTGGAACCAGAAGTGCACGTTAAGGCAGCAGAGACCAAAAGGGGAGGGGGGGGAAAAGATTGGGAAAAAATACTGTACCATACAATACTGTGTTAAACATAAACTACTAAAAAAGGGCGGGGCTTATAAAGATTTACAAGGGAACTAAACTGTTTCTGTGATTGTTTTTTAAAGCAATGATTATAGAAGCATTTTTCTTCTGCATAATAAAGTTTCAAAGCTGTATTAAGTCAGTGTACAATTGTAGTTTTCTGAAAGACCCACCATAACTTCTTGTTCAGAGTTATGAACATTCCCAAGATGCTCATAAATCTGAGGTTCTTCTCTGCAATCACTTTTAGTGGTCATTCTCGTTGGACTACTAAGCAATTGGAAATGATTAAGGAAAATGTTAATCTTTACATTTTTCAAAACAATTTTTATTCCACAGGTTTTGAAAAGAAAATTATTTTTTGTTCATAAATTTTCCTCCAACTGCCCACACCTCCTTTTTCCATTTTGCTATAGAAATGGGCAAAAACCAAGGTATACTGAAATGAAATAAGCATGTTTTGGAGAAAATGAAAAGTTTTCACAAATTTCTGATTTTGAAAAAAGGCCTTTTCTATAAACAAACATTCAGTTGAAAAATGTCGACCAGCTTTACAAACAAGCTGCCTATACTGACACTTTCATGTTAAATTATATTTTGAAATATTGTTTATACTCTGTCCCCAGAGCTCACGTTGCTATAACTTATTTTTGTTTGGTTGTGAGTATATTGGATATTTTTCTTGCTTAATTACATTTAAACCACTACAGATATATAACTGTAACTTGGACTAAGCAAAGCTTTATTTCTCCAAGAATACTAATGGAATAGCAATTCAGATTACTACTTCACAGATGTTATACTTCATCAATAACTCAACAGCTGCTTGTTTCCAGTCCTAGTCGACATGTAACCTTCTGTGGTTGACTTTTCTTGCTCAGCTTGCAAAGACCCATAACATTGCAGCTCTTTGATTATGAATAAGACTGCTCATAAACTCTATGCAACAGTATGCACAAATGCACGTTGTAGTTAACAATGTATTGTCAGCCCATTTATTTAATACTAGCATGAAAATAGCAAAGTACAAATATTTAGATCTATCATTTAAAAAAAAATTGATCTACCTATAATTTAATGGTGTATGTGCAGTGCTTTTGGATCTCACATTTTAGTGTGTTCTACAGTGGTCACAGTACAGAGTCCACGTATGCAGGGATACCTTTACAACTAAATTTGCTAGAGTGCATTTTTTTTTAAACTGACTGAATTGAATTGCTGTGAAACTGAGGGACAAATAGTATTAGCGAGAGTGGAGTATAATGAGGACAAGCATTCTGCAAACTTCAACAATATATCTCTGCCAATCTACTCACACTAGATAGGCAACGTTCTTTCTAATGCTTGGTCTCTGCAGAAGAGAGACCGTTAGTTATGCAAAGGTGTTTGGCTATGTAGAAAAATGTTTGCTAAAATGAGTCCAAGTACCTATCTTCCTGTAAACAAATTAGTGTCGTCATAGGATCTTCATGAAAGGGGTAATTGAGTATTTTTTTTGTCAAGGTCCAAATTTCTTGTTCTAAGTATAGTCAAGGACTGGACTCCAGAGAAACATTTTCATTCTACAATAATAATAACTACGAAGATTGTGGTGTCTTTTTGAAAGCATCTGGTAGTCCAGATTGACTGCCTCTGCCCTACAGGCTGTTACTAAACCTCAAACCAGAAAATACGCTTTTTGATTTTTATGCTTCCAAGCTTTTGTGGGTCTAGCTATGTGGGCTCCTTTATGTCTGTCATGCTTTTGAAATGTCAGAATTCAAACCCAGATTTGTTGAGGTATAAGTCTACCTTCATGATCTACTGGCTTTCTTTCCTCTAGAATCAATCTGAGATCCTGAATAACCTTTTTTTTTATTCACACATCTGTGAAATAATATGAAGATTCAAAATGATTTAAAGGAACATTTCAAAAATACTTTACCTGAGTTAGATGATATTGAAGGATTTGTGGCTTTGCTTTTTTGACAATCAATGACACTGAACTGTGGTTAAAACAAGATAAAATATAATTAGTTTTGTGTTTCATATTTTAATATACTCAGTTTTAATGCTTTTTTGATGTGTCTATTGTCTTCACCATATATTGTCTACTTAATTGATTAACTACAGGATGGCTTTGTAAATAAAATAATCTAAAGTGGGCCTCTATTCTTTTATCTTTCATTGCAGATTCTAATTTAGAATTTAAAGAAGTTCTCCTATGATAATAGACTGTGATGAACTGTGATGGAAGAACTAGTACATTTTAAAATCTGAGAACTTGAGTATTTGTGTGTGAGAGAAACAGTTGCTGGAAATGTATTGTTACTTTTGGCATAAAGAACCAAGCAATACAAGTAGAATTGATTCAAAGTACTGTTGATAAAAGGCCAGCTTTTGGATTGTTATCTTTCAGCTCAGTTGTTACCATGTTTCAGTGCAACACTGGTGAGAGCTGTATTTTAATGTAAATGTAGAAAAGCTAAAAAGATTATGATCTCTTAACCAAGAAAGAATAATGCATAACACTTCCCAGATTGCTAACCGAGTTGTATCCGTCATTTAAAAGAGAAGAAGCCGTTACTGAGACTCTGTTTAAAAATAGCACAGTACTTCCAAACAAGAAAAGAGAGGAAACTTGTTACCATTTATTTTTGTATTTAGATACTGCTGTGTAGTGTTCATGGGCTGCTTTATTTAACAAGCCAGAAACAAAGGATCTAGGAACACAGTAGATCAGAATGGTAGATTAGGAGTTTTCCGGAGAGGAAATACCTTTTCCTGATGAGTTTAACATTATTGGCATTTGTTTAAGTATTTTTGAAATGATTTGTTAGTGGCTATTATTTTGATATAAGAAATGCTTGTGGAAAACAGGCAAACCTTCAATTTTTAAACAATACACGTGAATGTGGAGCCACTACTACTTTTGTTGGTCAGTTTTGGCAGTTTTGTCTGAAGCCAAACAATATGGTTTCACTTTCCCTCTTCTGCACGTTAATCTGATGACATCTTTGATGCAATCATGTTTCATTTGACTTAAACATTGTTCAGGAGAATTCACGCAAACTTGTCTGTTTCGTAGTGGATTTTTAAAATACATGGTTATTACTGTTCTATTAGTGCTGAATGGACAGCACTTCTACAGCATCAACTGGAGTATTGTGTCCAGTTATGGGCTCCCCACTTGGGAAAAGATGTAGACAAATTGGAGAAAGTCCAGAGGAGAGCATCCAAAATGATTAAAGGTCTAGAAAACATGACTTGTGAGGAAAGATTGGGGGGGGGGGGAAGGGTTTGTTTAGTATCAAGAGGAGACAGCTGAGGGAGACATAAGTCTTCAAATACATAAAAGGTTGTTACAAAGAGGAGGGTGATACATTGTTCTCCTTATCCACTGGGCACAGGAGAAGAAGTAATGGGATTAAATCTCAACAAATGAGATGGCTAGACATTAAGAAAAACTTCTTAACTAGGAGTAATTAAGCACTGAAACAAATTACAGAGGAAGGATGTGGAATCTCTGTCTAACCTGTTCTTAAAAGCATCCAATGACAGACACTTTTCAGGGGTGGGATAGATGATACTTAGTTCTGCTTCAGTGCAAGGAACTGGACTGGATGATCTCTCAAGGGGGGAGGGATAGTTCAGTGGTTTGAGCATTGGCCTGCTAAACTCAGTGGTTTGAGCTCAGTCCTTGAGGGTGCCATTTAGGGATCTGCGGCAAATCTGTCAGGGATAGTACTTGGTCCTGCCATAAGGGTAGGGAACACCATTCGATGACCTCTCAAAGTCCCTTCCAGTTTTATGAGATCGGTCTATCTCCATATTTATCAAGATTCCTTCCTGCCCTGCATTTCTATTATTCTGTGAAAACGCATTGGTTGCTGTATAGATGTATTTGTACAGTGCCTAGCACAGTGTGGCCTCCATCTTGGCTGGGGCCCACAGCTGCATCACTTATTAGGAAAAAAAAAAGACATAGTCCTGCGTTGCTGAGCTCACCATCTACAACCACAAAGGAAGAGGGAAGGGAATATAATAGACAAAGGAGTGCATTGCTGTCCTTCTAGCTAACCATTGCTTGTTGTTTTGTTTATGGATACTGTTTTATTATTACTTGTTTTCAGTCCCTGCCTGGCATTTTGTTTAAATTATACCTATTGCCACCTTTTAATTGTTAGTTAAATTTTAATTCTTGCCTATTAAGGCTTGTGAAGTTGATATACCTACCTCTCCCTCTCATACTGTTGCCTGGGGAAGGCTAGCTTACCTACTTCCCTGTGATAACTGCTCCTGTCTACACCCTGCCTAGCCAAATAAGAAATTCCGACTTGGTGAAGAGTCAATAGACTGAAATTCTCTGTGCTAGAGCTGAGCTTCATACTAGGGTCTAACGGGTGAACTGGAAAATGCAGTGTTTGTGGATCAGAACTAGGAATGTGGCAGTGTAACCATTTACATGGTTAAATGATGAGCCTGAGCTCAGCATTCATGGAGACTTCTGGATATACTTGGGGAGCTGGCTTAAAAGCTCTCTCCCTGCACACACTGGCTCCTGGAGAGCTGCTTACTCTCCCTCCCTCTCCCCCCTACACGCTGCTGCCTCTGTATCAGTGGCAGCAGTTTGGAGAGCTTGGGGGACAAGCAGGAGCCAGTACACGTGGGAAATGGCTTAAAAGCTGGCTCCCCATGTGCACTGGCTCCCAGTAGGGTTGCCAGATGGTTGAAACAAAAATACTGAATACCCGCCCCACCCCCAAAAAAAAGAATACCGGGAAAAATTCTGTTGAAGAAAAAGAAAAGGGGGGGGGAGGAGACCAAAGTTGTTGAGAAAAAAAACGGATTCCAAGACTTCTTAAGCAAAATAAAATGAAATAAAACAGTATTAAAACAGCATGTCCCCTTTAAGAGTGAGTGCAGGATAGGAACAGGGGAGACGTTGAGCACTAAGACCCAAGGGAGTCATTGCTTCCCCTTGGTCTTTTTGCCGGCAGCCATTTTGTGCCGGCAGCCTTGCGGAACCAGGTAAGCATCGGGTCGGGGAGCTGGATGTGTTGGGGGCCAGGGTGGGCTCAGAGGGGGTAGGTGGTAGGCCGGGAACTGAGTGTTTGTAGGGTTGCCAGTTGCCCGGTATTTTCTCCTCCTGGCGGGGGAAGAAAATCAGAAAAGGTGTCTGGTATTTTTTGAATTTTTTTACCAGTCAGGAGGCGAAAATACCGGACTGTCCAGGTAAATACCTGACATCTGACAACCCTAGCTGCCAGGGAGCCGCCTGCTGCCCACATGTAACCATGTAAGGTTGCTTAATTAAACATATTTTAACATCCCTAATCAGAAGTAATGCACACTGATGTGAAGGACTTTATGGAAGAAGTTCAGAATACTCAGAGTGGTTAGGCATTTAAAAATAATCTTTCTACTCATGAACAATTAGCTTTAGTCTCCTACGTTCTGTAAACATTTGGGCATATATTTTCTGGTCACGCACAGCAGTAACATTACTGTGAATAGAATTTATGTAGGTGCCACTGTGGGATGACTCTCTAACTAAATATTTGTAAACAAGATAAATAATACTGCTGATGTCTGGGTTTACTGCATTTGTTTTCTGTGTGGACTTCATGAAAAGCAAAAGTACAGTGACTGAATCACGCCATTGGAACATACGCTGCCCTATTTTATGCACAGGCAATCCCAAGGATTTAAAAGCAAGTAGTTAAGCAAGTAGTTGGCACTTGGTAAATAATGATTTTGGTTTTTTTTCCCTATCCTTATCTCAGATCCAAGCAGGTCAAGTTATTTTTTAATGTATATAGAAAAATGTGTGATTGTTTCATCATAGAGGTGAACAGCAGTCTGAAATGGCATCATAAAGCTACCAAAATGAGTGGCAGTATTGTATTCATTGTATTTAGAGTGGTCTCCCTCTGTTGTTGTGCACAGTGTAAGAAGAGAGGAAAAATATACTGGTATAAACAGGAAATAATACTCTAAACCTCTAATAGCATTCAGCTATCCAGGATATAAATCTAGTGTCAAAGAAGAATGGGGGTGGGGTGTGTGTGTGTGTGTGGAGGGGGGAGTTTGACTTATTTCAACTGTATGGGAAGCGCCTCTCTTGCATGCAAAACCATTTTCAGCAGGGATTGAGTGAATAGAGACACATGCCATCAAAAATATGTCCAGAAAAGGAAGGGCTCCTCAACAACCCAGTCCATGGGTAGGAGAGGGAGGTGTGCAAACACACACAGCAGTAGCTGCTAGAAGCCACAGGGGAAAATAATCAGAAAAAAAAAATCATCTCTGGCTCCTGTGCCCCCACCTCACAGAACTGATGTCTGCACATGAGTAGTCCCTGTTCTCAGTTCCTGTGCCTAGTGCCACAGTGGCTTCAGGTAGCCAGGAGTAGCACTTGTAGTGAAAGTCCTGTTCAGCCCCTCCAAACTCCTGTTGGAGCATGTTCCTGGAGCATGGAATCTTTCAAGGATTTAGCTGCTAAACTCTTAAGTCTCTACTGAGCTTGTGTGATCTGAGATATTGTCAGAGGCCTGTAACGTGACCAAAGTTAGGTGAATTTTGTTATGAATGTGCCTTTGGCTGTTCCCGACACTAAGGCAACCTCCTGCCAGATTTCAGATTTCTGCTTCAAAAGCTAGAGGTACTGGAGTATCTCTACCAAATGGTTCCAATGATTTTTTTAGTGTGAGCAAAACAATGTGTCCCCTCCTCCCTGACCAATCTATTCTTGGAAATGGATGAATAGTTTTAGCTGAAACACTTTTAAAAAATCAAATATAGAAGTTCAGCTAGAGACACACATCAAATCAGGAAAAATTCAGCTCAAATCAGTAGTTTGTCAATGCTGGAAACAGGAATTTACTGTGGAAAGTGTCAGACTATCTGTGCCATTTATAATGCACACACTTAAAATATTAAGAGATGTTACTTGTCCTGTGACAAGGGATCGCCAGTCCATAATGGAGTCTAGTAAGATTTCCTCTCTTCAGCGGAGTATAAGTGTGTGTGTGTGAGAGAGGGGTAAAGGTAGGGGAATGTTAATTTTGCCATCATTCTACAGTACTTGGTTTCCTAAGATCTGGTGGTAGTGGGCATGCTTGTGGGGAAGTATTTTTCCTCTTAACCTTGTCTACTTATCATGTCTATGAAATGTCTGATATGCAGGGAACTTCTTAGTCATCCTCTGCACATCTCTGGCTTACATATCATTTTTTTCTTTCTCTCTCCTCCTTCACATCTCCTTCCTTCCCCCCAGAGAGCCTTTGCAATACATTGAATTTATACAAAACTAGCACATTTACCCTGGCATTGCTTGTGTCTTTAAGGAGGGGTTCTGAGCAAGAGACTGTGTGTGTGTGTCTGGGTATGTATGGCTCTCTCCCCCATATTCATACCAGGACTGCTTTCTCTTCCCCTTCTTGTCCCTGCCAGGGAGTGAGAGCAAAGTACATAGCTCATCTGCCCTCTGTGCTCCCCATCCAGAGGGAAGAATGCAGCAAACTGTGCACTTTCCTCTTGCTTCTTGATAAATGGAAACAGCAGTGTCTTTGTATGATTCAGGGAGAAGGGACCTTCAGCTACCCCCTCCCCCATTGGGCACCTGGGGGTTGGGAGGCTTGGCATTGGGGCAGTCCTGGACAAGAGAGGGTGCCTTTCACCTGCCTGCTGATTCTGTCTCTTTTCTGTATGGTCCTATGAGAAGCAGTCCCGTTCTGGACACATCCTATTTTCCTAGCACAACCAAACCCTTAGGATGCTCTAAGTTATGATAAGAGGAAGCCGCATACCACATTTGGGGAACCTAGCTCTTACAATTTAGGAGGAATTCTTGAACAGACAGGCAGACAGACTCTCAAATCTGAAGTAAATGTCACAAAATCTCTATGGGCAGAAGAGGAAAGTCTCCATATGACATGTAGCAATGCAGTTTGTTTTCAGATTTCATGAGAGGGCTGATGTGTATGTCTTCGATTTGCTGTTAGCTGTTGAGCTCTAGGTTGAATCTGTTATGTGAGTAGCTGGAAGAAAGTGAATATGTTCAGTGCTGAAGAACAGCCTGCTGATCAGAGGACATTTCTAGGTGTTTTGGGTGCTAGGGGCATGATTTTCAGAGATTCTTTGAACCCCAAAATCTCTGATACCATTTGGAATTAGAGGTGCTCAGTATGTATTGTACAGCAGGACACAGCCAGGTTTCAAGTGTTTTTTTTAAACTTTGCAAATAAGTCTCTCAGCACCTTAAATAGAAATGTTTTCAAGAATTAAAAACCAATCAATGGCAAGTTTTCAAACTTAAAAGGGTCTATTTCAGTACTGTCATCCCAAAGATTGCACTAGTGAATGAGAGTCTGCAGTAAAAGCTAAACAGAAAGTATAATTGACAAGTTTCATTTTGTAAGATGGGTTAAGATGCATTCTTGAATGGACCCGATTTTCAGAAGGTGCTGAACGCTCACCCTCTAAAAGTCAGGGTTCTTGAAGATGTCTCATACTGAGGACCCAAGAACTGAGGCACTCAAAATTCGAGTACTAGTAACTTCTAAAAAATGAATTCTAGCTGCTAGTAAGACAACAGACTAAAACTAGATTAAAAAAAAAGCCTGTCCCATGTTCCTTTAAATTGCCAACAATGACTTTACTGTGTACCTGCCTGTGTGTGCGTGTGTGTGGTGGTGATTGGGGTTTATCAGTCTCCAGAGAAGCAAGGAGGAGGGATACAGCACATGTGCTGCAAGGAATGTCAAACCTAAAGAGGAAAACAGGAGACCTCTCCCCTCCTTTCCTCACTACATTTGTAGCTGTGATTGATATTTTATTTCCTGGCACTGACAGGTATTTTAAGTGAATTGAAAACCCGCAGGCGTCTGGAATATATTTGTTTATTTTTCAACTTCTCTCTATGTCTGTGTTTGGTTCTTGTTTTTCTCACTGGAATGTCATTTTATAGCCTGTCCCATAACGGCTCTTTTCATACAGGAAAAATAAGCCAGGCTAGCGTGCAAAGATACTTGTTGAATTCAGTTGGCTGTGTAAATGATGATGAAGATGTGAGGAGGTAGAAAAGCAGACGATGTTTATTACAGAAGGAATATTGACTAAATCCCACAAGAAAACTCTGCATTTTGAAAGAATGGATTTGTCACTGGATATGAACTTCCCACTCATTTCCTAATACTGCTTCTTGGTATATGTGGGTTTTCATAGTGTTGTGATTGTTTTGTCTCCTCTGCAGTTGGGCTGGAGGTGGCTTTGGTTTGACAGAGCGGCTGTGGGAATGGAAATGGAACAGCATGTTCTTGTGGGGATGTAGCCATCTCTCTCCAGTTCTAGAAGAATAAGACACTAAAGTGTGTGTGTGTGTGTGTGTGTGTGTGTGTGTGTGTCTGTGTGTGTGTCTGTGTGTGTGTGTGTGTGTGTGTGTGTGTGTGTGTGTACACCGTACTGAGCAATGTGTTCTCTCCTCATTCCTTCTGGGACCTCGGGTGCCACAGTATATTTTTGTTTTTTAACTGTTTGTACTATTTCTGGAATGCCAAGGTGCCTTGATGAATGGGTGGGGAGGAGAGAAGGAGTCCTTGTTTTATACAAAAAATGATTAATGATCCTCTTATAGTGTCAGTTATTGTGTCATGACAACTTGGAATGCCTCAAATGTTAAAGGAGAAGGAAAGAGAGGCCTGTTACTTAGCGTCTGTCTACGCAGCAGGGCAAAAGTCGAATTAAGATACGCAACTTCAGCTACGTGAGTTGCGTAGCTCAAGTCGAAATAGCTTATTTCGGTTTTTGGCGCTGTCTACATAGCAGGAAGTCAAAGGAAGAATGCTCTTCCTCCGACTTCCCTTACTCCTTGTGAAATGAGGGTTACAGGAGTCAGAGTCAGAAATCCTCTAGCTTGCCGTTATTTTGAAAGAATGGCTTGTAGTGTAGATGCACACTGTTATTGTCGGAATAACTGATGTTACTCTGGAATAATGCTGCTGTGTAGATGTACGCTTAGAAAACTTTGTTTTGATTAAGACAAAGTCCATCTGGTACAAGCAATGTTTACATTGCTGTAAGCTGCATGGTATTGAGTTTTACTGGGCTACCTACCCTGCTGTCCTCAGTTAGAAAGTCTGTGGGATGCTGTGATGATGTAACTGATTTGGGGATGAGCTGTACTTCCCAGGAAGCCAAAGCTGCCAAGTATCTGTCTTGGCCTCTGTTCTAAGTGGGTAAGAGAAATCTTCACAATAAGTATTTTGGATTTAGTGTGTGTTTCTGTTGCTTCAGGGAATAGTCCATTCAGGCTTTTAAAAACAGCAGGTAAACAGTTGCACAGTAGATTTTGCTTTGTGGGAGAGTTTGCATGAAGGCAAGTTGAAACCTCTGTCCAAATGTTCTTTTTTCACACTTGGTTAACAGAATTGGCAATCTCGATTTCCTGATCTCATTTGTTCTGCTCGTTAAAATCAGTGAGAGACACATCTTGAAATGTTTACCACATTGTTATGAGGAGGCACTATTATTTTGTGAGATCATTCATTTTGCTGAATTGAGCTACTGGCAATATACATTTTTCTTTTCTGTGTCCCACCCTGTCTCTAGTAGAGGGTGTGCACAGGCCCTAGGGAACTGTGGTCTGTGTGTATGTGGATGGCGCTGATGATGGGATGTGATCCTTCTGACCAGAGAAGTGTCTTAGGGTATGTCTACACTGCAACTAAAAACCCACAGCAGGCTTGTGCCTTCTAACTGGGCTTGTGGAGCTGTTTAATTGAGCCTGATCATCTGCACTACAGTCTGGAGTGCAGGCTCCTGAGCCTTGCAAGGTCCCATAGGTTGGGCTGCGGCCCATGCTGGAACATTTGCACACCAGTTAAACAGCCTTTTAGCCCCAGCCAGAAAGCCAAACTCAACTGGCATGGAGCTATGAGTGTCAAATGGCCATGCAGACATACTCTTAGATGTGTGACAGGGCTGTGTTACTTGCCAATGGACAGGATTCTGATCTGTGATTGGTTCAGTGTAAAAGGCAGTTGTTTTTATCAAGTACAAACAATGAAACTTTGCAAAAGTACAAAATAATTACATTTATTACTTTAAATATCCTGGATATCAAAAAATCTGGCTCCTATTATGTTTAAACTGCAGAGCCTCAGTGTGTGGGGTGTTGCTCCTGGACCATCGTGAGCCAGGACTGAGCATCTTCTCGTATTGACAAATCATGTAGTTGATAAAAATGGTATCGACTACACAATTAGTCAGTTACCTGCCTCTTAACATCCTTAGCCATAAGATATCTGGAACATGCCATGGTTCTGGTAAAACATTTCCATGAGCTGAGTTACCCACATGGTTACTCCTGGGTTTGTGTTTCATATTCATATTGTATTTCTACTATGCACCGATTAGGCCTCGATTGGAGTATTGTGTGCAGTTCTGAGCACCACATTTCAAGAAAGATGTGGAGAAACTGGCGAAGGTCCAGAGAAGAGCAACAAGAATGATTAAAGGTTTTGAGAACGTGACCTATGAAGGGAAGACTGAAAGAATTGGGTTTGTTTACTTTGGAAAGGAGAAGAACAAGAGGGGACATAATAGTGCAGTGTTTCTTAAACTTGTTTGGTTTTCCTTGGTCTTAAAACGTTTAAGAAACACTGTAATAGTGGTTTTCAGGTATCTAAAAGGGTGTCACAAGAAGGAGGGAGAAAAATTGTTCATCTTGGCCTCTGAAGATAGGACAGGAAGCAATGGGCTTATATTGCAGCAAGGGAGGTGTAGGTTGGACATTAGGAAAAAGTTCCTAACTGTCAGGGTGGTGAAACACTGGAATAAATTGCCTAGAGAGGTTGTGGAATCTCCATCTCTGGAGATATTTAGAGCAGGTTAGATGGTCATTTATCAGGGATGGTCTAGACCAGCGGTTCCCAACCTTTTCTAGATGGTGACCCATTTTGACAATTCAGGAAGACTTGGTGACCCGAGGCAATTCAAAAACAGGGAGGGGATGAGGGGGCAGAGCCAGCTGGGGAGACACTTGGTGACCCTTTTGAAATGTAACGGCAACCCATTTTTGGGTCCCGACCCATAGGTTGGGAAACCCTGGTCTAGATGATACTGGATCCTGCTGTGAGGGCAGAGGACTGGACTCAATGACCTCTCGAGGTCCCTTTCAGTTCTAGTGTTTTATGATTCTATATGCCTCCTTTCTAGCGTGGCTGGATTAGATGGACATGACAGCTGGATCAACAAGCAGGGTATGATGGTATTTTTCATGGTTTTCCATGTAGATTTCATAGCAGAAGCTTCTTCTTAAGTCAGAAAAACACATTTCCCAATTGAAAAGAAAATTTCTCTGCCTTAGATGTAAAATGCCAAAAACATCCGGAAAAAAGATTTTGAAGTTCAGAAACCCTTGAACTCTTCTGGGTTTGTCCATTTCTCGTTGTCCCTCTCTTCCCTTTTCTGGTGCATCCTTGCTTGATGCTAAATCTGTTCTGTAGGTTACAGTGCTGACCAACAACTGGGTTCAATACACAGGTGACATTTCTTTGGGTGGGTGTTAGTGCTGATACTTCAACGCTGCATAAAGGCCCATCAGGAAGATGGAGTTTGCTGAAGTGCCATGACAAGGCTTGTTCTTTGGTAGCCTGGGCCTCTCATAATGTTGTGGGGCACTTGTAATTAATTCCTGCTTTTAAATGGTGATGCATTGACACAACACTGGATGAAATGTTTGATTATTCTTAGCATGATGAAGATGGGAATGAGAGTGTGGGCTGTAGATTGCTTTTTAATTATACATATTACAGACCAAAATATCAAAATCAATAAGCTTAAAAGTATGTGGGATATCTTCAAAGGCGAAGGAAGGAGCTTTAACCATTAACACCAGATACAAGTAGGATTTGGGCCCTCTGGCATGGAGTGGATTAGGCACTTTTCATTTTTACAGTCTTATTATGATTATCTTAAAACACATCTGGAATATTACAGAACAGAGCAGACTAACTTACCCCCTTTCAAAGGAAGTTAGATCAGTGTTATATGCTCTACGACTTCTTTCCCATACTGTGTGCTTTGCAACATCAACCCCTAGAAAGGACCAATAATCAAATACAACTGTCACCTTCCTTGAAAAGTCAGGCTCTAGTCCGTTTTTAAAATATTTATCCTTAGACTGTAACTGAGAGGGAACAAATGGATGGTGGGCAGTACAGCTAAAGACCTTGATTGGAACCCTATTGTACAAAGCATTGAACAAACAACACAAAAACAGCTCTTGCTCCAGGCCAGTCACAGCCTAAGATTATATCATGTTTTTCTTATTTTTAATTAGTGTATTATTTCAAAAGCTCAGGAACATGAATTTGTCATACCTCTGAGTGCTATACCCATGGCAACTTAAGTTTTAAGCACAGATAATGCTTGATAGTGGTTCCAGGCTATAGCTTACATAGTATAGATGGAATCTTTTGTCATAGGAGACTTATTAAAGTTGACTCTGGTTCTTAACGTAGGGATAATTACCCCTCAAGAGGTAATTTGGCTTAATTTCAGGGGTAATGAGCTGGTCATCTACACACACTTCTGAGTAATATCAGCAAAGGAAAAAATATATTGTGTATTATTAAATTGAACTAACACAAAGTAACTGCAACATCAGCAAATTGTTTAATTTACTTTATTTAACAATATTTCATTATTGTTCCTTCTGAAGTGATGTAGTATGAGTCATGCAGTAACAGTGCGCATTGCAGCCCAACTTGATATGACTTGCAGATACATGTTCAACCCTGTTACCATTCAGCTCCTATAAAACCGCTGGCAAACCCAATGGAAGATAATGTTTGATTCACCCTTGGTGGTGAAATCTCTGTCTCTATATAAAAAATATTTCCTGTAGGACAAGAGAGTGACATCGTCATGTTCTTCTGCATCCCGCCTCAGCTCTCACCAATGTGGCATCCCACTTCCTCTCCTGTAGGCCAGGCCTGGCCATGGTGTGTCTTCTGGGGGTAGCATCTGTTGTTCTGGAATCCCAGGTCCACTTCCCTTGGCCAGTTCCCCCAGCCATCTACAGTGGAGCAGCCCCTGGGAGTGGGGCTATAGGATTTAAGCTGATGGGGCAGCGTTGCCGTGTTTTATTGCCTACTTGCGGCCCCCTAGCTCTCTGGCACCAAGACCTTTTCTGCTGCTAGAGCTGTTGCACTTGCACCAGCTCCTGGCAGCAGTTCAGGCTCCTGCCTGCAGAGAAGGTGGGTGCATGCCACTGGAAACAACAGGGGACGGTCTGACTCTGGGGATGCTCCCTCCCCAGATTTTCTGTCAGCTGTAGGTGTCATGCTGCTCCCCCTCCTCGTCCTCTTCTCCTCCCATTCCCTGGGTCTTGAGCAGGATAGTTCCTGGCAGTCAGGGTTAGGGATGTTAAGGGCTAGTCGACTAGTTGATTCCCCCCCTTGCTGTCTCTATCAGAGGCAGCAAAGGGTGGGAAGACGGGGTAGTTCAAAACGGCAGCGCTGTACAGCTGACATGGGATCAGCTGTGCCACTCTGCCCCTTTGAAATGCCGAGGCTGACCCCGGCTCCGCGTGGCATTTCAAATTGGTAGCTCAGCATGGAGCCTGGGGTCAGTGGGGGGACTCTGAGTCCTCCACTGACCCTGGTCTCCATGCTGAGCTGCAGCTTTGAAATGCACAAGAGCCCCTGCTCTTGTATTTTTCAAAGCTGGCACTTCCAGTGTTTAAAGTATTATGTGAAGAGCTTGGAGCTGAATTTTGTGCACTTCTGTTTCATTCAGATGTTCTCTGGTTATTATGTGGAAAAGTCTTAAACTGAGTGTTGCAACTAAGAGAAGAAATATCAATATTCTTTGAAAGAGAGAGATCTGCAAGAGAACAAGAATTATTTGGGAAAATAATGGACCATATATTCATTCTAAAATTGGCATACCTTGAAGATTTTTTTTTACTGAAATTAATCAGCTAAACTTCTCAATACAAGGAAATATGGTGACTGTTCTCACGGCTCAAGACAAGGTTGCTAGCTTCCTTAGTAAGTTGCAGCCCTACTGACTGAGGGTTGAAACTGGTGATGTATCCATGTAGTTAGAATTGACAACTCTGCTTGAGGCAACCAAACAGAAATGTTCATTTGCTGATGAGATCATAAGACACTTGCTATCGGTAACAGGATCCATCAATGGATACTTTCCAGATATAGAACAGTGTCACATGAATGCATGGTTTGTAAGACCATTTACAGTGGAAGAAAAAGTAATCGAAGACAAGGATATCAAGGCGAAAGCAGAATTCCTTGGTCTGCAGGAAGATAACACATTGAAAGCAGATTTTCAGGATTCTGATCTGGCTGCTTTTGTTGAAAAGCTGGTTTAGAATACCCGATTCTCTCTGACAGAGCTCTCAAACTTCTAATCCCATTTTCCACTACATATCGCTGTGAGGTCTTCCTTTTTTTATAATGGTCAACATTAAAATGTAGGCAAGGAATAAATTGGATCTTAGTCATGACTTGAGATGTGCATTACCTGTGACAACCATGTATCTCTAAGCTAGTCAAGCAGAAGCAGTATCAACCTTCACACAGAGAAGTTCATCTGAGAATTGCTATTTGTGCTGTGTTTTCATTTTCTGAATAATGCACCTAGTATATAAGTTTAAAATACAATGGGTGTTCTTTTTTGTTCAGCGTTATGTATGAGAAAATGAAATACAATAAACCTGATCAATCATAATTTTCTCTTTGTCTATTGCCATTTAAAAAAGGTGAAGGGATAATTTTGATTTATTGGTTAAGCTTAAGGGGTAACAGTACCAAAGAGGTTAAGAACCACTGCTCTAAATAGTCTCTACTGACCATGTCTGTCAACTGTGATTCCCTTCCCCAACCTCCTCGCACATTTATAACTTGGTCAAATTTGGGTGGGTTTTGATTGGGACAACAAAAGGCACATCCCTGACATAAAGGCTCCAGTCTAGCAATATTTTGAGTTTCTGCTTCAAAATCTAATGGTGTTTGAGCTTTTCAGAGTAAAGGTCACCAGAACTTTTAAAATGGATGAAACAATGTATTTTTTTCTCTAGTTTCATTTTCAGAAACAGCTGAACCATTTTGGCTGAATTTCGCAGCAAAATCTCAGTCTAAAGGAGACACTGGGCATGCAACCCAAATGGTCAATGTCTGTCAAAATTTATGAACAAGTGTAAACAAGCTCTTACAATGGGAAATGTTAGACAACCTTAATAGTTGCCTGCGCTACCTGCCCATCTATCATAATATAAACAAAATAAAACCAACCCCTTTTGTTGCTTACTAAAAATCGTAAGAGGTTTGAATTTCATGAGACATTCCAACTGGCACCAAAGTCCATGGCCTGATCCAGACCCTACTTTAGGGCATGTTTATACAGCAGCGTTATTTTGGAATAACGTCAGTTATTCCAAAATAACATAGTGCATGTCTACACAGCAAGCCTGTTATTTCGAAATAAATAAATTTCGAAATAACAGGTTTCTTACTCCAACTTCGGTAGACCTCATTGAATGAGGAGTAAGGGAAGTTGGGGGAAGCGTGCTCTATTTCAAAATAAGTGCTGTGTAGACATCTACTCAGTTAGCATAGTTCACGTTGCGTAGTTTGTTTTGAGTTTAGCCCTGCTGTGTAGACATGCCCTAGAGAGTCTTTCTCTTGACTTCAGTGGGCCTTGAATCAGGGCCATAGTGAAAACATGAAGTATAAAACCTGAGGGCTAGTCTGAGCTTTCTTGTTCTGGGAAGTTGAGACCAGATTTAAATCACTGGGAGCTCAGAAAAGTTTTCGTCTTGCAAGATTGGGGTCTTGAAGACCAATCTGAAATGTAAGTCACATCCTAATCTTAAATGTCAATATTTATACATAAATATACAACAAGGGCCTAAGGTTTTGTAGGTGTCACTGCAGTACATAGTTCAGGTTACTTTGTTCTAAGAATGACACAGGTTTTTTTTAAAGAGTGTGTTTTCTAGAATGCACCCAGCTGCACTCACTTTCCTTTTTTTGTTGCTGGACTTTAACTCCTTTTCATACAGGTTATGGTACTGCTGCTTTTGTCTGCAGTGAAAGCTTTTCTTCATATTTCAAAGGTGCTTAGTATTACTAACTTCCTGCTATGGAAAAGTAGAACAAAAAGACATGAATTAAGTACTTCTCTATCTTGAGGAAGTATTGTGAACTTATTTTTGCTGTGATTTGAAGGGCTAAAGGTAGTTAAAGGATCCAGTGTATTGAGGAATTTTGGAGAGGAAATAATTTTTTTTCTAAATTAGATATTAGCAGGAAAAAGTGTGATTCTTTCCTTGAATGGAATGCTGACTTCAATAGAAACATTGTGATCTGCTTCATAGACCCTATGAACTAGATTTTTTTAACGCTTTCTCAAAAGCATTTCTTCCATTTTTCTCCCAAGTTAAATAGATTCTTCCCTTCATCCATGCTTATCCTCCTCAACAATTTTCTCCAATGTTTTTCTTTATCAGAAAAACAAAAAGTAGGATCCTGTATAAGCATATTTAGTTACTTTAATACCTTAGGATATGTCTACACTACAGCACTAAATTCAAACTAACTTAATTCGAATTAGTTAATTCGAACTAAGCTAATTCGAGTTAGTGCATCTAGACTTAAAAACTAATTCGAATTAGCATTTTGTAAATCAAGCTGGTTGGGGATGGGGGAGGGGAATTGTGATAATTTCTGCAATTTAAAAAAATGTTGAAATGGTCAAATTTTAGAAATAAAATGTTGACTAATTCTAATTAGAAAATGCTTTGAAAATGGAAAATAATACAAATGCTTACATTATAGCTTTAATGCTAACAAATTAATAGACATTGGATGGTTAGAGCATTGTGCCAGTGATTTTTCAGTGTGAAAAATAAGCTACTTTCCACCAAGTACTTAAACAAGTGTTTGTTCATTTGAATTTCAGCTATCTGACTGCAAGTAACAACAAGAATTTCTTGTATACTGCAAGGCCATTTTTGAAGAGAGCTGCTTTGGTAATAAGTTATGTAAGTATGAGTGTACTTAAAATGTGGTAGGGTTGTGTACACCCAAATAATATTCACATTAATGTTGCTGAATGCTATAATTAACAGATCTAGAAAGCTGAAATTGCAATTGAAATTCTATGGTTTGACTAGATAATATTAACTCAGAGTTAATCTTGAAAGATAGTCCAAAAATTTTCAGCTGGACAGTTAGATAAAAATGTTGCATTTTTCCACCTCATATTTGTTTACATAGGTTGTCATTTATAAAACAGTATTTGCAAATATCCCAACATTTATCCTTTTCTAAATAGAGGGAAAATCTACAGTGTAAAATATACCACTCTGAGTTAAATACTGACAAATACTGACTTTTCAGTGGCAATCTCTGTAAGTGTAAGGAATTAATTTCATTTCCAGAAAGCAGGTGACCATGCTGTTCCAGCCAGCAGGGCAGGTAGTAAGAAGAAATAAAAAGGTTGCTCATTTAAAGCATAACACCCGTGTTGCCCTTATAGGTCAGATTCTGTTTCCCTTACCTGGAACAGTGTAGGAATCATAAATAGTGCCCTTGAAACCAGCTCAGGAGTAAATCAGTGGGACTCCTTACAGAGGGAGGTTTCACTCAGTGCAAGAAAGGGCACTGACACATTCATACACACAAATGTTACCTGTATTTTGAGAAGGCTTGACATAACATAAAGTCCATGTCCGTAGCACACGCTTACATTATGGCAGGATGCTCTTACAGGAAAGGGTAGAGAATTAACTCGATAAATATCTATGAAATTTCTTTTGTGTATATTTATGGTATTTGTCTTTTTTTTAGTGGATGTTCAAAGCTTAATACCCTGCTATGCCACTGACTCTAATAGGAACTGATTGTATAACTGCTCTGGACATCAAGTTTATGTTGATTTCCTTGCAGTGTTTGCTAAATCTTGAAGAGTCATCTTAAAAAAATTCAGACTCTGCACTTTAAAGTTTTGGATTTCTATGTGCGGTATAATATTGCTCAAATGGAAGTAACCTTCTCAATAGATGTTCTTCTTCTCTGAAGGTGATTCTTGTTTTATATTTCCGTCTCTGGATAATGGGAGGTTCTATGCCAATGTTTTCAGAGCAGGACAATCCAGCTTCATTCTCACCTTACTTACTTACAAGGTACAGTACCAATAACTGCACAAACTTGTTATATGGAGTTTTCTTGGACTAAAATATTTTAGTCAGGAACCAACAGATCTTTGTTTTGTTGGTTAATTTCTACTCATTACTGCATTTCCTTATTTTTCTACCAAAATTAGAGAGCAGTCAGTGGTGTTTGAATCATTAAGGCATGCAACAATGCCTGTGAGATTAAGCTGTGGTGTTACACTTATTTGTAATCAATAGGTTTATCTTTATAAGAATACGATTTGTAGTCTAGTGGCTTGAACACAGTGGTGGAGTCCAAATATCTCAGCTCTGATGCTTACATTTTCTGTGATGTGGAACAGATCACTTCCCTCTTTTTGTCTCAAATGCGGAGTCTGTAAAATGGAACTAATGATACTTAATAATCCCTTTGGAGCAGGGATGTTAGATCATGTTTATTTTAGTAATCTATGTAGCTGCAAAAAATGTATTAGTTACATGGTTACTAAAATATTCCCTAGGGGTGGGGCTGCAACCAGTGTGCTCCCAGCTTCTGGCCCCACTCCTGGGGAGCCCTGTAGCACCCGTGCTGCTGCCTCTGTTTAAAAATCAGCTCCCTGTACAGATTGGCTTCCACCTTCTGCCCACGCTGCTGCCTCTGATACAGCAGTGTGGAGTGGCAGCAGCCACTGTCTGTGGAAGGCCTGAGCTCCTCACAGACAGAGGTTTCCCACAGAGAAACTTCTGTCCATGGCGAGCCCAGGTGCACAGGCAGCCGCGCAGGACTGAGGGGGCAGGTGGCTCTGTGGGATCCAACTTAAAAGACAGGGAGTGTAGTCATTTAAACAACTATATGCTAACATCCATAGTCTGGGGTGGTAATGAGCAGTTCGCACATTGAAGACATAAGGAAAGATAGGGGTGTTAAGTATTTTTCTTTTTGCTCTGATGAAGATATATTGCAGAGTGGGCCTGGGTGCCAGGGATTAATTAAAAACAGTGGTCTGAAACTTGCAGTTTTTGTTAGAAGATTTTGTTTTTTATCATTAGATTCAATGATGAAATAGCCTAAAGCAGTGGTTCTCAGCCTTCTTTATACCACGGACCGGCAAACCCCTTCACAAACTTTTGACAGATCGGTAACATTTAAGGTGCATATTTGCATACTCATTATGCAAATAATTAATATGCAAATAAAATGTTGCCAGTCTGCAAAGGTGCTGCCGTGAACAGCTAGCTCCAGCTGCGGTGGCTCAGTGTGCCCCAGCCCCCAGAGCCGCTGTGAATAGCCAACTTTAGGTGGGGCAGCCAGTGGTTCGCGGCCTGGCACTGGTCCATGGACCGGTGGTTGGGAACCACTGGCCTAAAGAAGCTAATACTGCAGCAATGATCTTCCGTAGCCCCAAAGTCAGACCAAGGCTGGAGTATTGTCAGTTTTCACAACATAAGTTGGGCTAGGATCAGTACTTGGATTTGAGGTTGCACTGCAGCTTCGGGAAGTATTGTCATGTTACAGAAAGTGACGTTCTTCCCTCTGAATCAGATCAAACCACTATTTTAGGATGATAGGGAGCTGACCTATTCAGAGGCTTTGCTTTTATTGAAAAACAAAGAACATGCATGGCTTGCTAATGCAGGAAGGATCATAGTAGTCGGGATGCTGTTTGGAAGAGAGGATGAGAAAGACATTGAAAGGTTTTTGTTCCAAAGTCCCTACTGGTTCCCAGTAAAAGGGGCAGCAGTTCAGTTTGATACCATTTTCCTGGAATGCTGATTTGTTCTTTTTAAAGACTAAAGGCTCAAACACAGCTGACACTAGCAGATTGAGATCAAGAAACTGTTAAGAAACATCTGGAACAAAATTGAACTAGATCTCATTTGAGAAACTACTCTAATAATGTGCCAACTGTTTCCTATTACTAGCAGTACTAAAATTGCTTCTTAGGAACATATTAGCTAATTTGGAAAATGCTAAATTTTTACACGATACATAGTTAGAATTTACATTAATGTATCTAACAACACATTTCTTAAATTTTGTACAAAAGATTTAGTGGTTTGTTCCTCTATTTAACATGTTTAGCCTAAGAGTAAGGTCACATAATATAAACCAACCCAGTATGACTCCAGTTATTTATTATTCTGTTACTGAAAATATTTTATTGTATTTGCAATTGTTTTACATTTTTTTCAATGAGTGGGATAGTTTTTCTTTGAAAAGCTAAATTATTCAAAGAATAACTAAAAGTGGTTATTTACTGATAACAACATAGGGTTGTTTGTTTGTTTTAGTGGCATACTTCTGAAAGGCAACTCATAGCATTGTTTTGTAAAATTTTGTAATTTTTTTTACCTTCTTTCATCGTATCCCTCTGTTATATAATGGTCATGCCTATTGACTTTCAGAATATGATCTGAAGAAGTGGGTCTGCCCCATGAAAGCTCATCACCTAATCAACTATTTTGTTAGTCTTTAAAGTGCTATGTGACTGCTTTTTTGTTTTACCAAGATAAGACTAATACAGCTACCTCTATGTGACTATTCATAGCACTGTAGACTGAGTTCTTCTTTATCTGAAGTACAGGTGTGGTACAGAGAGCAGTCCAACCCTCCCTGTGCTGTCCTACTGTATGTGCCCCCCCAATCTGAAGTAACTATCTGTAGTAGGACAGAAGAGTTCATAGTCCATTGCCCATTCTGTTCTTGGCCTTTGCTTTAGCTGCCAACAAAAGTACCAGCTGTAAATGTGTTCTATTCATAGAACTGTAAGAATCAGAATTTCATTTCCCAGGAAGAAACATTGTTTCTGAATTCCCTCCCCCAATTCAAACTCAGAAATACATAATTATTTGTGGAATGGACATTTTTGACAGTTTGAAAGAACTGAAATAAAGGGTGGGGGGGTTGTGTCCATATTCTGCTGCTCTACTTCCTTCCTTTTGTCAGGATACCGAGCCTAATATTTATTTATTATATGGCTGGTATGGCTTTTCCAGCCTTCAACAATACAAGCATGTTCATTAACCTCAGTTTAAATATATGTCAACATTTCTTAACCCTCAGAAGCAGAGACACCCTGTAATAGTGACAGATCGAAATCTTTTAAAAAATAATCAGTTGTGTGTTCAACTTCTTAATAAAGTTTCTACAATTCTGTTGCATGTGTAGGGGTACGAAAGAGAGGCTCAAAGGTCCGAGTATGGGCTTGTCTTTATGGTAATTTAATGTGCAGGAAGTCAGGATAGAGAACTACAGTGTCCCAGCTGGCTGCATACTAACTTGCCATGGGAAGTCTGCTACAGGGCAGGGAAAGCTTACAGTACAGCACTTTGAAGCAGGCTTGCCCTAAGCCATTCTGTGTCTCTCACTGCACTGTATCACTGTCCACTTGGGATGTTACTGCACTGCAAGCTCGTGCACAATAGATTCTCCCAGTAGCTTGCACCATAGCAACTTCCTCTGTAGACAAGTTGTGTGAATGCTTTAATGGGCAGACCCGGTTGTGCAGTACTGTCTTCCAGTGTCACCAAAAGAATATAAATGTATAGTGAGATCTGTAACAGTGGACTCTAGGAGGGGTAATGCTAAGTGACAGAATAGGCCGTTATGTCATGGTATACATCTTTCAGCCAAGGCAGAAACTAAAAGGTTCAGACATTTTTGAAGGCTCACTAGAGTTTGGAGATGGGGCTTCTTGTATCCAGCACAAGGAGCCCTGGTCTAATGAATCACTGGCTATAAAATTAATACACACGAGGCTCGTGTCGTTGCCAGTTGCTGTCACAAGATTTGCCTTGGATAAGCAACTGCCGCATAATGAACCTCAATCAAGTCTCTGTGACAACATGCTTAATGGGATTGGGAGGAAAGATGTAATAATTATAAAGATAATGAGAGCTACAAAGCTTGCTGTAAATATTTTACTGAAGTGCAGTTAGGGTATTAACAGGGCTTTCAGCAGTAGGTTTGTTATGCTTCACACATTCTACACAACATTTCTTTATTCTCCTGTTCTTGAGGGAAAATATTTGAGTCCTCTGAATAATGAGGAGTATATATTTTATTCCTAACACTGTGTTTAAACTTGGGAAAAGTAATAAATGGACGATATGGGTATGTCTAGACTACATCCCTCTGGCGACAGAGGGATGTAAATTAGACATACCGAAATTGCTAATGAAGCGGGGATTTATGGGATCGGTTGGAAAAGGCTTTCCTTGTCGACCAATCCCTGTGAAGAATGCAGCTTTTTGCCGGCAAATCGCCACGTCGGCAAAAAGTGGCAACCATTTTTATTCTAATAAAGAGCGGGATGTTTAAATACCCGCTTCATTAGCAATTTTGTTGTGTCTAATTTACATCCCTCTGACAACAGAGGGATGTAGTCTAGATATACCCTATGTTACACAGATGTTGTAAGAGACAGATAACATGAGCAACCTTACCAGTAAGTTCAAAATAAAAAATATTTTTTTAAAAAAATCTCTCTTCCTATGTAACTGGGCATTAACCATTGCTGGTGCTGGCTGTTTGACGGCTATAAATTATCTATTCAAGCTATGTAGGAGCCCTAATCATGTCTTTTAACTTGCTTTGCAATATCACTACTTTGATAGATACAAATGCTATGTGTTCAAACAGCTTTGTGTGTGTGTGTGTGTGTGTGTGTGTGTGTGTGTGTGTGAGAGAGAGAGAGAGAGAGAGAGAGAGAGAGAGAGAGAGAGAATTCAGGAACCGGAAGACACACTCACCCACCAAAGTTTACTTTTTACACTTCATTTGGATTTATGTTTGTTTTCCATTGAATTGTGACTGTAAAGCTTCAAAGGGAATACAGCTATTGAGCTCAAGGAGCAAACCTGTTGTGGAAGCAGATCCTGTGCCAGCTAGGTCTGGCAAGGAAAGTCAGTTGCTACAGCACCTATGGGATTTGCACTAGACCTTAGCCTACTAAAACAATATTAAAACCAGCCTCTGCAATATAGCAGTCCATTAATTAACCATCCCACATTCTGATTCTTGCCCACACTTTCTCAGTTTAAGAGTTCTTGCTGCTTTGTCAGTGTGTTTCATTTCATAGCATCCTAGAATCCTAGGACTGGAAGAGACCTCAGGAGGTTATCAAATCTAGCCCCCTGCCCAAAGCAGGACCAACCCCAACTAAATCATCCCACCCAGGGCTTTGTCAAGCTGGGACTTAAAAACCTCTAGGAATGGTGCTTGCAGATTACACCACCTTCCCAGATAACCCATTCCAATGCTTCACCACCCTCCTAGTAAAATATTTTTTTCTAATATCCAACTTAGACCTTCCCTACTGCAGCTTGAGACCATTGCTCCTCATTCTGTCATTTGTCTCCACTGAGAACAGCCTTACTCCATCCTCTTTGGAACCTCCCTGCTGGAAGTTAAAGGCTGCTATGAAATTCCCCCTCACTCTTCTCTTCTGTAGACTAAATAAGCCCAAATCCCTCAGCTTCTCATAAGTCAAATGCACTAGCCCTCTAATAATTTTGATTGCCCTCCACTGGACTTTCTCCAATGCATCCACATCCTTTCTGTAATGGGGGGCCCAGAACTGGACACAGTACTGTAGATGTGGCCTCACCAATACCAAATAAAGGGGAGACTGTATCAAAAGCCTTGCTAAAGTCAAGGTATACCACATCCACAGCTTTCCCCATATCCACAGAGCCATATACATGTCAGTGTAATATGCACAATAGACTTGTTGTTTCAGTGTTCACTTTTGGGTAAGGCAGGAAAATGAAGAGACCACAAGAAGTCTGGCTTGCTAACATGGGGACCCCCCAGTCCATATATTAAATTTTAAAATATATTTTCATTTAAAAGAGGGAGGGAACCCTAAAGGTAAAATTACAAAGCACAGGGCTCTTTCCTGAGTGTGAACCTGCCTACACCATGCCAAATAGTTGAACATGTGATTTATTTACTATCTTACGTGATTTAATAGCAAACCTTAGTAGATAATGCTATACTGAAATATTGGTTGTTAACATGTATTTATAATGAGATGGTGGAGCCAATTACAAACTCTGCTTGTGAAACAGAGTATCCCATGAATGAACATAACTGGACACCCCAAGACTGCTTTGTGAAAAGAGGAACAGGGTAAACACTAGCATCAGACATTTATTCCTCTCTGCCCTGTGTTTCATTTTTTAAAATCCATTGCTAATGCAAGGCTGGAGATAGCAGCTTGACCCTTTGACGCAAACAGCCAGTATCTCTCTTCTTTTTTTTTAATTCATTCTACTCTGTACTGACTTTGGATAGGTAAAAATTAGGCTGTTTTCTTTGGGGTCAGTTGGACTTTTTAGACCATCATTTTAGAATTTCTATCTTGTCTGATTTCCAAGAGATTTATAATTTTAACTTCGGAGGGAGGGGGGACAGTTGCTTGGGGGGCTCCCTGTTTCCTCCATAACTGTAAACTCTGGTAGAAGCCCTGGTTTGTAGCCACCAACTTGTTAGATTGGCTTAGGGTGCCCTTTGGAATCCACTGCTACCATATTAGGTAGAAAAATGGATAGGATTTGTACACAAAGCACTCAGGGAATTACAGGTGTGGGGAGAACAACATCCATCCCGTGGTTTTGCCTCCTGCAACATTACCATCAGGATGAGCCCCAAGAGCTCAGGTTTTACTGGCAGGCAGGTCAATCTGTTTGAATGTCTCACCTGAATGTGTCTCATTCTTAAGTCTAGTATTTTCAACTACTTAGCAGCAAAGTTTAGGAGAAGATTCAGAAGCAGATCTATTAGATTCAGGAATAAAAAGATCAATGTAGTTTATACAGCATCTTCCCCTGCCCATCCTACCTTGTAGAAGGTACATCTTACTTTTTTAGAAAGCTTCAGCTGTTTGTATAGCTCTGTTTCTGTACTCTGTGTACCCAGCACTATATCAATAGCAGCTTTTTTCCCCCTAGTTGCAACACCTCTATAATGATGAAAAAGAATATATGGAGTCATTATATAATTGTTTTGCAGTTGCAAGGGCATTTCCCCCTCTGTGTTTATGCTCACATTTGGATTTTCTCTCCTACTGATAATTTGAAATTGCACTTTGTGCGACAGGTCTATCATTTTACACATTTAAACGAATATGATTTTACTCTGTGTCACTGACTGAATTGGGCAGAGAAAAAACTTACTGTTTTATAGTCACCTTAAGAATGGGCTAACCAGTACAAGTAAATTCCTGCAGAAGATATGACTGGACTGACAATAAGCTGCGTGAGATATGTGCTTTAGGAGATATGCAGATAAATAACTGAGATACAATACCTTTAAATAACATCACCTGATTATAATTGCAGCAGCATATATTTTACAACATTGTCATGAAGTGGCACATCATCCCCACTTGATTTTAGGGCTGTGCAAATGGTAGAAACAGCCTAGCGCTGAAATCAGTTCAGCTATTAATATGAGGATCAGGAACTCTTTTTCTAATAAAGAATGTAAATGAATTCTTGTCACCATTAGAAAGAATTGAACCTTCCTTGAGTATCAGGCAAAGTGCACGATGAGCTACAGTGTTCTCTAAAGTGGCAGTAAGCCTCCTTTATCATCTGTTTTCTAAAGCTTCCCTTCCCTGAGAACCTCTTATCTGTTCTTTCGCAGATCCCAGGTTAATATAAGATGATATAAAAATAAACAAATATTTATTGCTTGTCTTCCAGACATTTCCCATTTTTGGTACCCTTTTGGCAACCATTTCTCCTCCTGCTAAAATGTAGGTATAAAAGAGACTTCTATTCCTAGGCACCTTTGCTTAACAGCTCTTGGGAGACTTGCCAAAAGTAATGTCATATGATTAAATTGTTCCACTTGACAGTGTTCCAGATTCTCACACCATTCCATTGGGGGCTGGAGCGTAGGAATAAGTTGCACAATCCTATGTGATAAAGTAGGGCATGACACTCTTCTTTTTCTTCCCAACATCTTTCTGGGGCGATGAGGGTTGCCTAGAGAGTGCCTGTAGGAAGCAGTCCTTGCTCTTTCCAGCGGTGGGTGTGGAGATCCTGCCCCTCATTCACTGAATGCATTGGTGGGTGAGGCTGCAGGGGAAAACTACAGTTGGCAACAGCCTGAGCAAACATTAGGAGTGAAGTCGGGGAGGGGGGGGAGGGGGCGAAGAAATAAATGAACAAAAATTACAAACAGGAGAAATCCTGAGCCTACCCATGTAGGAAGTATTGGATGAGCTTTTGCCTTTGTAGGGGAGAGCATCTAAGTGCATAGCTCTTAGCAGAGAATGTCTTCCTGTGACTTTTCCATTTTAATCATTCTCAATTACTGTTGGGGGCAACAGGCAATCCTTCAAGTACTTGTGTCTTATATTGTTTGTGGGTTTAAACAGCGGCCTGAAATAACACTCCTTTCACTGAAGGCAACCAATTGAGATTGCAGAAAACAGGAGCATGATTCTGCTACAAAGGCAATAAATGTTGAGCCAAATAAAGCACATGACATTAAATCTAGCCTTAGAGGATTTTCAAGTATGGGTCACCATGACAACATCTAAGAACTAAAGAAGGCTTGTAACTTCTGAACATTTCAGAGACTGCAGGGCTGGGAAGACCACATTTGACAACTGCTGGAACTTGGATCTCCATGTTCAATGTGCAATTAAAAAATGATCTCCACTGCAATGCAAACACAGGTTAACTGGCTCGGTGAGGGTAGGAGGGACATGTCAACTGACAGTAAGAAATGCCAAATAAGAAGCAAATTCCTCCACTTGTCTCCTCATTCTGACAAGTTACCCTATATAATCTGTCTGAAATGTAGCAGATCTGACGGAGAGAAATGTTTTAAGCAATCTGCTTTTGTACCTTTTTGAAATTCCAGCAGAAATATTAATTTAAAATGTAATTTATTGTCAGCCAACTAATTAAAAAGAAATACTTTGGTTGCTGACCGTAGCTAGATCCCTAAAATGTAATTAGCTCTTGGAATAATTCCATGAAGTTTCATCTCTGTTTAAAATTGCAATCTATTCCTATCCTATGTCAGCTTTTAAATAGTGCTTTTGAAAGGTTATGCCCGTATGGAACTTTCTTGTTTTTTCAAAAAATGCCATGTAAGAGATGCATTGCTGGATTTACTGGAAATAGTGTGTGCACCTGAATGTGGTTCCTCCCAATGCTGTCTGTTTAATTAATAAAAGCAAAAAATATAATCAAAATCAGTTGAAGAAATTTATATTTTATCTAAAATATAAATCCTATTTGGTCCTGACCTTCCAATAAAATGTGCAGGGGTGCAGATTCATACCTAGTAAAACTTTTTTGCTTAACATAGAGAATACTACACCATTCCTTTTGATCTGTGATAATTTGCTCGCCTCATTGGTTTGTCTGCAAGCACTGGAGAAAAGTTTTGAATGCTACATTGCTCTTACAGAAACAAAGCCTCTAACTACCTTAGCACAGTCTGAGATATTACACTGAAGTAAAGATGATAAAATATCTCTCCACCATTTGTGGAAAACATAAATCTTTTAGGACAGGATATTCCTCAGGGTTTCATTTGTATTTGTGCAGAGTTTCATGGCTATTCTGCAGTTTTTGCAAAACTGTTTAAATTTTCCAGTTTTGACAATCTGAAAGCCTCCAAATTTTTTAGGTATAGGACTGGTAGGAGAACATTCAAAATTACCAGAATTGAAAGATTGTCCAAATTGTTGATGGTAAGAAACATCACTGGTAGAATTTTTACTGTTCCGAAATACTGGCTAGAAAATCAGAGTTTTGTGTTTTGCTATTCTGGGAGGCTTGGTATATATGTTTTAAACCAAGTATGTTAAGAAGTCTCAGAGGGGTAGCTGTGTTAGTTTGTAACTTTAAAAACAAGAAGTAGTCCTGTGGCACCTTAAGAGACTAACAAATATATAGTATCATGAGCTTTTGTGGGAAAAACTCATGGGTTTTGTCCATGAAAGCTCATGATACTATATATTTTTGCTAGTCTCTAAGGCTGTCTACACACTGGACCCCTTTTCCGGAAAAGGGATGCAGATGAGACAAGTAGGAATTGCAAATGAAGCGGGGGATTTAAATATCCCCCGCTTCATTTGTATAAACATGGCTGCCGCTTTTTTCCGGCTCTGGGCTTTGCTGGAGAAAAGCGCCAGTCTAGACGGGATCTTTCGGAAAATAAAGCCTTTTCCGAAAGATCCTTTATTCCTGATTTTAAGGGGAATAAGGGACCTTTCGGAAAAGGCTTTATTTTCCGAAAGATCCCGTCTAGACTGGCACTTTTCTCCGGCAAAGCCCCAAGCCGGAAAAAAGCGGCAGCCATGTTTATACAAATGAAGCGGGGGATATTTAAATCCCCCACTTCATTTGCAATTCCGACTTGTCTCATCTGCATCCCTTTTCCGGAAAAGGGGTCCAGTGCAGACACAGCCTAAGAGTACATCTACACAGCACCCTTAGCTCGAAATAAGCTACACAGTTTACGCTACACAAATTGCGTCGCTTATTTCAATTGTATTTCAGAATCGCTTATTTTGTAATTTGGCGCTGTCTACACAGCACCAAATTTCAAAATAATGCACTATTCCAAAATTCCCCTTAATCCTCGTGGAACAAGGCTTACTGGGATGTCAGAATAAGTCACCTGTTATTTTGAAATCTATTCTGGAGTAATGGACGCTTCAGTAGACATGAAATAGTTATTTTGGGATACTTCTGGTATCCCAAAATAGCTCCACAGTGTAGACATACCCTAAGGTGCCACAGAACTGCTAGGCTATGTCTAGAGAGCGGGGCTATTTTGAGATACCGGAAATATCCCGAAATAGCAATTCCACACCTTTATATGCACCTGTTCATGTTTTGAAATAACAGGCATGTTATTCTGGGGTCCCTGTAGCCCTCGTTCCATGAGGGTGAAGGGACTTGTCAGAATAGCACTTTATTTTGAAGTTACCTTGAAATAATGTAGTGCAAATTGCATAGCTTATTTCGAGGTAAGGGTGCAGTGTAGATGCACCCTTAGGAAGTTAAGTGAGAGCTCTCAGGGTTGACAGCAGGAGAAATGGCCATGTGTTCTCCAGTCAGATGTATGGAGACATGAATCAGCCAACTGTGTATGGTACATAATGTCTCTTGTAGGATTCAAAATAGTTCACTGCTGTTGGCAGGTTGCATTTAAGGAACCTGGGTGTTGCCATAATGGAATAATTACCTACCTGGATAACTTTCCTCCAGAAGTGGACTATGCCAGATGTTTATGGGGAAGGTTAAAACACTTCAGTGGAAGGGGAAATAGATCCATTCACAAACCCTTAATCATCAGCTTGTACTAAGTTCCAAGAACAGTGTAGAGCTTTTATATAACACCTGCCTATATATCAATTTGGAAATCCCTTTTACATCTCATTAAATTGACTCCATTTGCTGTAACAACAAATTCCGCCTATTGTCACATGGTGCCTAAAAGTTTTGTCATCTCTTGTATCATGGAGAGGGGATGCTGAAGACCAACCTGTCCATTGTCTAAACACTTAAGCAGTTTGCTTGTCTATATCAAATTGCCTCTCTTGAAGCTGAAACATGATGAGGCTAGAGTACCTCATATTAAATGAGGAGATTGACATAAAAAGCAAAAAAAGATTTTGAGGAACAGCTAGCCAAAAACTCAAAAAGAAATAACAAAATGTTTTTTAAGTACATTAGAAGCAGGAAGCCTGCTAAAAAACCTGTGGGTCCCCTAGATGATCGAGCTATAAAAGGAGCAATCAAGGACGATAAAGCCATTGCAGAGAAACTAAATGATTTCTTTGCTTCAGTCTTCACGGCTGAGGACATTGGGGAGATTCCCGAATCTGCACCGTCCTTTGTGGGTGATGAATCTGAGGAACTGTCCCGGATTGAAGTGTCATTAGAGGAGGTTTTGGAACAAATAGAAAAACTTAATGTTAACAAATCTCCGGGACCGGATGGCATTCATCCAAGGGTTCTAAAAGAACTAAAATGGGAAATTGCTGAGCTATTATCTGTGGTTTGTAACCTATCCTTTAAATCTGCTTCCGTACCTAATGACTGGAAGGTAGCCAACGTGACACCAATATTTAAAAAGGGCTCTAGAGGCGATCCTGGCAATTACAGACCGGTAAGTCTAACTTCATTACCGGGCAAATTAGTCGAAACAATAGTAAAGAATAAAATTGTGAAGCATGTAGAAGAACATAATTTGTTGGACAAAAGTCAACTTGGTTTCTGTAAAGGGAAATCCTGTTTTACTAATCTGTTAGAGTTCTTTGAAGGGGTTAACAAACATGCGGACAAGGGGGATCCAGTAGATATAGTATACTTAGATTTTCAGAAAGCCTTTGACAAGGTCCCTCACCAAAGGCTCTTGTGTAAATTACATGGCCAAGGGATAAGAGGGAAGGTCCTTTCTTGGATTGAGAACTGGTTAAAAGACAGGAAACAAAGGGTAGGAATAAATGGTAAATTTTCAGAGTGGAGAGGGGTAACTAGTGGTGTACCCCAAGGGTCAGTCCTGGGACCAATCCTTTTCAACTTATTCATAAATGATCTGGAGAAAGGGGTAAGCAGTGAGGTAGTAAAGTTTGCAGATGATACAAAACTGTTTAGGATAGTCAAGACAGAAGCAGACTGTGAGGGACTCCAAAAAGATCTCACCAAACTGAGTGATTGGGCAACAAAATGGCTAATGAAATTTAATGTGGATAAATGAAAAGTAATGCACATCAGGAAAAATAACCCCAACTATACGTACAGTATGATGGGGGCTAATTTGGCTACGACAAATCAGGAAAGGGATCTTGGAGTTATCGTGGACAGTTCTCTGAAAACTTCCACACAGTGTGCAGCGGCGATCAAAAAGGCAAAAAGGATGCTAGGAATTATTAGGAAAGGGATAGAAAATAAGGCCCAGAATATCTTACTGCCCCTGTATAAAACTATGGTACGCCCACATCTTGAATACTGTGTACAGATGTGGTCTCCTCACCTCAAAAAAGATATTTTGGCCTTGGAAAGGGTTCAGAAAAGGGCAACTAAAATGATTAGGGGTTTGGAACGGGTCCCATATGAGGAGAGGTTAAAGCGACTGGGACTTTTCAGTTTAGAAAAGAGGAGACTGAGGGGGGATATGATAGAGGTTTATAAAATCATGAGTGGTGTGGAGAGGGCCGATAAAGAAAAGTTATTTATTAGTTCCCTAAATAGAAGAACTAGAGGACACCAAATGAAATTAATTGGTTGCAGGTTTAAAACTAATAAAAGAAAGTTCTTCTTCACACAGCGTGTAGTCAACCTGTGGAACTCCTTGCCAGAGGAGGCTGTGAAGGCTAGGACTATAATAGAGTTGAAAGAGAAGCTAGATAATTTCATGGAGGTTAGGTCCATAAAAGGCTATTAGCCAGGGGATAAAATGGTGTCCTTGGCGTCTGTCTGTCAGAGGCTGGAGAGGGATGGCAGGAGACAAATCGCTTGATCATTGTCTTCGGTCCACCCTCTCTGGGGCACCTGGTGCTGGCCACTGTCGGTAGACAGGATACTGGGCTAGATGGACCTTTGGTCTGACCAAGTACGGCCGTTCTTATGTTCTTATGTTCTAACTGCCTACATTTTCCGTCTGGGATGATGGTTGAGATGCTTTTTGAACATACAAGTACTCAAGGTGCACTGAGGGCCTTTTTATTAACTCAGATGACTCATTCTCTGAAAATTTAAGATGTATTTCAGGTTGGGTACCCAAAATTACTCATAACTTTTGAAAAACTTAGCCACGTTTGTTAGGATATTACAGCTTGACACTGCTCACTGAGTGATGTGAATGGTTTTCTTTTGGGATTATGGTCAATCATGCCGTCCCATATTGAGCTGTATAATCCCATTAGTTCCCACATGCTGATCAAGGCTGAGTGAACTACATCATTTTTTGAATAGGTGAAGCTCTGAGGAACTCCTTTGTGCTGTAGGAAGGGATTTTGCTGTTTTAGCAGGTGGCATTCTTCATGCAGAGGCAGTAATGAGCCAATGTGATGATGGGCAGAACTGATCAAAACTTATTTAGATGGAAAAACTCGTATTTTTTTCCATGGGAGGAAAAAAATTCCCCTTTCTTACACTATATTTCCCTTTCCAAATGGAAAATTAAAACCAATGCAGAAAATATTCTGCAACCCTCCCCCCCCAAAAAATTGTAGAATTTAATATTTTATATCAAAAGTGGAAAAACTTCTTTGCCAAACTGTCCTGAAAAGGAAATTTTCTCAGTGAAACATCCTTACAATTTGTTGATCAGCTCAAGTATTGGAACACTTTGCTGTTGGAAATGGTGTCTTTTTTTGGATGAGAAGTTAAATCAAGATCTCTCTCACTTGTGGTTATTACATTTTTTCCCATAAGAGTTAGGGTTGTTAGTTCCTGTGTCTTAGCTAAATTACAATATTGGTAATTCTGTACTGCCTGCCTAATGTCATCTTTAGACTTGTGTCCTAAAATACTGTGTAGTGTTCTGCAGTCTGCCAGATAACTACTGTGTTTTCACACTAAGTGGTGGATGAAATGATCTTGTATATAGTTCTTATACTTCTCTTGGGAGTCCTTTGGGATTACTTTAATAAATCTGTAAGCTACCAGAGTGTAATGAATAAAACTGAGGCAGACACAGATGAAAAGGTGCTGTGTTATATAAATGTATTATCTATATGGAAGCTTATGCACTTTCTGGGTTTATATATTATTTGCCCTTTTCTTTTTTTTAAACCAATGAAAGTTTTATAGTCTATGAATCTCATACTTCCCCTCCATGGACTTTGTGAGCACTCGACCATTTTCAGCAATGTACAGAAGTGTATTTAAAATCTTCTGTAAATGTGGTCTTTGGTTTGAGGGAGCAGCTTTCAGATTTACAAATAAGTAGGTGCCACGTGGGGAAGGGTCAAATTCTTGGACACATGCACATTTACTCCTTTTCAGATCTACAGAAGCCTTTACTACGTTCCAAAAGGTAGTATGATCCCCATGAACCCATCTTCCAAACTACTCTGCATTACAAAGGCCAAATTACAAATTTTGAAGTCTCTCTCCCCCTCCCACTTTTGCAGTCCTTCTTATAGCCCTTGAGGGGCATGAGCAGTTAGCATAATGAGAGCCAAGAATTGCCAGGTGCCAGTTTTGGCTTGGGTTTGCCCCCTCTGCCGGAGATCAAGAGGAGATCTGATGTAGGAGCTTCTACAACAGCTCTATCCATTTTTCTGCATGTGGCTGGTTAAGTCAGAATTAGGGCTGCTTTGTATTGCAGGAGTCCTATAAAACTGCCATAAGAGACTGATGTATGGGTGTCTTTTTTATATATATGAATGTATTTTAAACTTTTAATTACTTTTTATAAGAATAAAACATTTCATAGAATTGAAGCAGGTAAAAATAATCAGTCACCTCAGAATATAACATTCTAAATCATGTATGCAGAACAGTCAAGCCACTCAAAAGTTGATGTAAAATTCTCATATAGAGATAATTGGTTTAAAGATTTATGTTGTTTATTAGTAAGACACACTGAAGACTATTTTATAGAATGGTGTGTTGCCGTTTTCATATATTTTTATTTTTCTCCAATACAATGGAGAAGAAACTCACATGGAATTGAGAACATTCTAAGTATTGTATTTCCATTTCATCTTTCAGATTTCTAACTTATTCCTACCTTCTGGCCTTCAATGCTTGGCTTCTGCTAGCACCAATTACTCTGTGCTATGACTGGCAGGTCGGGAGTATTCCTTTAATTGAGTCGATATGGGATGTGAGGAATTTAGCTACAGTTCTTCTGGTGATGGTTATGATATTACTCAGCTTACATTGCATAACAGCATTCAAGGTAATTAAACAGTACACTAAAATCATATCAATTATATGTTGTTTGTGTTACTTAATCTTTTAAGGAAATGATCAATAAAAATAAACAGAATTAAGGAGGGTTTTTTTTCCCAAACAGAATAGTGAGTAAGAGTAAAAATGCTTCCCTATAACTCTTACTGGCAAATCCAAAGGACTAAATCCAGCCATTGAATGTATACATCCAGTTCGTTTGCTCTGAGGCCAGAATTTAACCAAAAATATTGTATTGAATTACTATTAATGACCCAAAGCTGTTGAAGTCAATTAAAAATCTCTCATTGATATCCCTGGGCCGAATTCAATTGCGATTAATCAATAGGATAATCAATAATTCTTTTATCAGAATCTATGATTCTATCCCTGGGCCGAATTCAATTGCGATTAATCAATAGGAACCTTTCCATTGGCTTCAGGTATCTGTCCCTAGCTATCAAGGGTTAAATTGATGTTTGTATCTACACCTCTAAGCCAAGGAAAACATAAAGAGAAACAAGGGCACAGTAAGAGAAACAAGATGAAGTGTGATAAGTTGAAAATGACCTGGGAATTATTAACATAAATGACATTGTTTACACAAAAGTTGGTCCCACCTCACTGGTCTCTCTCATATCTTGGGACCAACATGACCTACAATCATACTGCAGACAATGTTGTTTAAATCCACTTTCTTAGGTCAGTATTGCAGATACATCACTTGTACTGAAAGTATGTAAATGGAATCATACTGGATTTGTGTGGGTAAGAGATTAAATACATGTTTACAATATGAGGTAACCCCAGTAAGGGGACAGTTGCAACAGATGAAGTCATATTTTGAGGTACAAGTCAGAAGCAATAGTTACTATACTAAGTGTTTTTGATCCTTTTAAAAAGAATTCCTTCCTTCAGTGTACAGATAACTAAGCTGAAAAACCATTATTTGCTAACACAATTCTTTAATTATGCTAAAAAATACAGGTTACATTCATACTGCTTCCATACCCAGAGTTCTATATGTGCTCTTAATCGGAGGATAAAAACTACAAGAGTTTTTGGACTGTTAAGTCATTAATTTGGATTCTTTTAAAGGTCAACTAATGCCATATGACAAACATGGGAAATCAGTCTATTACAGATGATGTAGTTCTGCCTACAGGTCATATAGCTTTTGCATTTTTCTTGCTTTTATTTTTTTATTGCTAGCTGCTTTGATGTAAAATCAGACTCTTTGGAGAGGATTTTTAAAGAGGGCTTTGCTTTAATCTAACTCTGCTCCAATTGAAGTAAATAATAACATTTCCATTTGCTCAACAATGAAGGTACGTCAACATTGCACGGCTATTTTGGGATACCGGAAGTATCCTGAAATAGCTACCCTGCATCTACACAAGTGGCCCGTTATTTCAAAATATTTTTTTAAATAATGGGCATGTTATTTTGCCATCCTAATAAACCTCATTGTACGAGGGATAAGGGATGGCTCGAAATAGCACGTTATTTTGAAATTTGGCACTGTGTAGACACGCCAAATTTCAACATAAGCTATTTCAAAAGAGATTTGAAATAAGATACACAATTTGCACAGTGCAAATTGTGTATCTTATTTTGGGTTTAGGGTGCTGTATAGATGTTTCTGAAGTCCCACCATTTATTCCTTGAGGCTTCTTCTTTTCTTTTATCAGTTGTCAAAATAAGGGTTGTGTGCAATGCAGAGGTTTCATTTCCTAAGATTTTGCTTTTTTGCTGCTTTGAGCCTTGTTTAGTTGAACCCTACCCCTCATTTTTACTTGGAGATCCTGGCTCAAACAATTACTAGATTATAAAGTAAAATGTGTCCCATACTAGCTATTTTCATGCCCAACCCCTGTGAAACTATAAGAGTTTTGACACAGAGCCATAATCAACCTAGGTTTACCAGCCTCACTGCAAACCTGCAAACCTGCTCTGAACCTGGAGTTAATAATAAATCCTTGATTAAGGGGAGGTACATGTGAATTTGTTTTATAATTGTGACTGTTTCGCATACTTCTAGTCATAATTAGAGAGGGCTGAAATATACTGAAGGTTAGTATAAAAAGAAAAGGATTTTTGGTAAACAATTTTCCCATTTTTACTAGCTTTTGCAATAATTTGCAAAGTTACCTGCTGTGGAGAAGATTATGATGTCCCAAGCAGTAAGAGTTAAGGTGGGGAATGAACAATAAGAGCAGAAGAATTTTGTAGAAACAAATTATCCTGTTTTCATTTGTATGCTCCTATTTAAAAAGGCAGAGAGAGGAGGGAGGAGTACAGAGGACATGACTTGTAGGCACAATTTCTTTTTAATAGACTCTTTTAAAAAAAATCACAATTCCAAAAGTGAAATAAGTGACTTTTTAAGATGATGCAGCTCACATGTAAAGGTGAAGACCATCATTCTACCAGACAAATGGCAGGCTGTTCTGGCAAGTTTGCTTATGCTGTTTAACATGAGGCACATCAAGCTTTTCACATTGAATTAATGTTCTGTTTTCTTTTTGAAATAATTAAAATGTGAATTCATGAAACTATCTGTTGCCTTTTTTCCTCTTTACTTTTAGATTATCCCGTGTTACGGGTTTACAATTTCACTTAGGAATCATTTTAATGTTAATAAGGCAAGGATTACATAAATGCTCTATTAATCTTTGGAAAGACTGGGTGGAAGAAGTAATACGTTTTATTGGATCAGCTTCTGTTGGTGAAACTTGCAAGCTTTCAAGACACCGCATCCTTCTTTAGGTCTCTGTATAAGCTCGAAAGCTTGTCTTTTTTACCAGTACAGCCTGTCTCCGACTTACGAACTGGTTACAGACCAAGCAATTGGTCGTAACTCGGTTTGTTCGTAAGTTGGACCCCATTGAGTTACACGTGACCGTGCTTTTTTTAAGCGCGGATCGTGTTCGTAACTCGGGGTCCACCATTTATGACATTTTTGGTTGTAACTGCGAACAGTTGTAAGTCGACCGTTTGCAACTCGGGGACTGGCTGTAAATAAAAGATATTACCTCACTCACCTTGTCTGTTTAATGTCTTGTGACAACACAGCTACAACAACATTGCAAGTTATTCTCTATCACATGTACACCACATACATACCCTGGTTGCCAGTAGTATTTTCTGTTCTGTGGTACTAAGAATAGGGAATCCTGTGCGCAAATGACTATGGCAAAATCAAAGAGCTGAGCACAATAAATGTTGGATTTGTTTTCCTGGTGGTGGGGTGGAGTTGGGGGCACATGCATGGAATATCTTGCAAGGTCTGTAATTGCAGGATGCATGTGTTAGATTGATGGTTTTGTTACCACTGAATTTTAAACAGGACTAATTTGTTGTTGATGCTTGTGATTAGGGTAATCATGCTGTTGGAAAGTATGTGCAGTGCTGATAAAATAATCTAAGCCTTGAAGGTTGATTGTTCCATTTAATTTTATGAATGCTCTATATTTATACTCCAGAAAGAACATGGACTGATAGTGCTGAGGTTTCTTCTCACTGGTTGTGCATATGCCATGCTTGGAACAGAGCCACACATTTCATTTGAGAGAGTTTTACACTGAAAACTACACAGATTGGAAAGGCATACATCCCACTTTTTGATTGTTTAGTGCTGTGGTGTCCAACATGCTAGCCACTAGCCATGTGTGGCTATTTGGCCGGTTGAGCATGGTTAGTTAGTTGGCAATCAAAAAAATGAACGCATGTGAAATTGACAAATCACATGACAATTTCACATGCGTTCATTTTTTTGATTGTGTCACTTTGGTATATATGGTTGTGCCGATTTTCTTCCTCATATTGATCTGAGGAAATGGGTCTGGCCCGCGAAAGCTCATCACCTAATAAACCATCTGGTTAGTCTTTAAAGTGCTCCATAGTTCTGTCTTTTGTTTCCATTGAACTTAGTTCCTCTTTCTGGAAAGTATGCTGGGTAGGCCTTCAAGGACAGAAAGAATTGCATCACCTGTACCAGCTACCTGAGTAAGACTTGCTACCTGATCTCTGCCTTTTATATCTGCAGGCACACACTTTTCAGCTGTGTAGCAGTCACAAGGGGAGTGGGGGGAACTAAGCGTCCCCTACTGTTACCCTCACCACATCCACAGTACAATCTTTTACGAGTCTCGCCCTCCCGGTGCTTGTGGGCGTCCCTCACTCTTCCGGTCATCCTCCCTTCCACGGGAGGGAAGAAAAAGGGGGCCCGGGCCCGCCCTCACTCATGGACCCCAGTCCAGGGCCCTAAGGTCTTAGACCCTACGGGGGTTCAGTCTGGCTGGCAGGGCTTCCCGCCGAAACTCGCCAGCCCACCAACCCAGTCAGGTTCCGCCCTGGGCTGCTTCCTCTCCCCTTCTCTGCATTTTCCCGCCAACCACCTGGGTCAGAGCCTACCAGGTCTCCTGTGTAAAAACCTCTGGCTTGGTCCCTGGGGCAGCGTTTTCCTCAGGCTGCTTCAGGGTCCTTGTCTTGCCCGATTCGCCGTCAGTCCCCCCTGGCCCTCTGCAGCTCTCGAGCCGAGGAGGCCTCCTCGGGCATGCTTCCCCTTGCCGCGGCCCCGTTCCTTTGCCTCCCCCCTGCTGCCAGCTCTCCCGGCATTTAAATCCCCTGCCGCCTCTGGCAGCGCCGGGCCGCGGGGCTGTGACACGCATGAGAGGCGGGGCTCCATAACCCGCCGCGTGGCTCTGCCTCCATTGTGGCTGCGGCGCCTGCGGCTGTCAGGCTCCTCGCTGCCTGCGAGCAGCCTGCGCACAGCCAGTGCCGAGTCTCCGGCTTGGTGCACAAGGCGCGCGCGGCTGGGACTCCGGTGCGGGGCGTCCGCACCCTGTCACAAGCTGCTACAAGCTATCCTGTTGCACTCAGCTGCTAATGTCGGTAGCAAATAATGCCTGACAGGGTTTAAGAGGATACTTGTCTCCTGTCATACATCTGGATTCCTCTGTGCTTTGAGTGAAGCAGGATTCAGCCACCTTCTCAGGCTAAGATTTTTAATAGTGACCACAGGTTGGACCGTCCTGGTTTGGCACCCTCGGAATCTGACCAATTCCAAATGAGGGAGTTTGCCAGTCTAGGGGTGGTAAATTCCAGCCCCTCTGCTACCAACCTCTAGAGGAGTGGGGGATGGAGGGAAGGCACCAGCCTCCCTGCCAGGCTCCACTCCTCACTGCTGACCCTGCTTCTAGGCTCCCAGCCACCAGGCAGGATCTGCTCCCAGTCCTAGCCAGGCCCTGGCCACCAGCCCCCCTGCCCAACTCCCCTCCTGGCTGCTGTCTACCGGACCAACTCTTCCCCCAGCTGGGCTCCCAGCCCTTCTGCTGCCTCACTCCTAGTCAGCCCCTGGTCCCAGCTGCTGGGGATCTCTGGTCCAGGGGCTCATCCTAGACTATGGATGTTGCCTGACTACAGAGTCCTGGACCAGAAAGATTCAAGCTGTGGTGATTTGGGGTTCCTTCAGTTGACACTGTAGAATGAGGCCTAGTTTTTAGAAGGGAGGTGATTAACTTTTTCTGAAAATCAGGGTCCTTTCAAACTGGACAAATTGCTAGTCACTATTGGAAGTCTTGGCCTCAGCTTCAAGTCCCCAATGTGGAAATATCCTGAGTGGCTATTGGAACTTCCCGTAAACAACCAGATTAATTTAAAAACGCATTACAACTGAGGTCTGTGTGTAGGGGAAGGGGAGGAAAGACAGGAAACCTTATTGAGAACCCCTATGTTTTATTTAAAACTTAATGAAAAGAGAGAGGAACAGGGAAAGAAGGTTTCAAACCCAACCTTGGCAAGGAAGAAAGGAGTTATCTGTTCCAGACTTGGGGCTCGGTGACTTACAAGAATGTCACTGAAAGAAATGACCCAGTTTTAAATTCAGACTACCAGCTATATCAGTCAAAGCATCTACTGTCTCTCTGACCTAAAAATGGTCACTACCAAAAGTAACTACTTATAGTACCTGACTTTCCATGCTAAAGAAAACAGTACTTGCTGAGATAGCAGGGAGAAAGGATATCAGCTTTTTCATTGGTGTATCACAATTATTCAGTGAGAATGAAAGAAAACCTTTTAAATGGTTGATATTCCACTCTCCTTGGCATTTTTAGGCCATCGCTTTAGTAGTAGTATGATTAAATTCCAACTTGTCCTTTACTTCTCACTGTAAAATTTGTAGAGCATATAATGGGGTCAGGCATTTTGCAGGCAGAGTTCTTGTGTGCTGCACCTGAATGAAGTCTGGGACTGGATCTATGTTCGTGTGTGGTGGGAGAACTGGTAGATATGTGGCGGACTGATCTACAGCAAAATGAATGCGTACAGCAAAATCACAAAAATGAGAATCTCATACCTGAAAGAGTTGAAGGTCATTTTAGGGTGAATTTAATGTTCCTCATCACTGACATTATTCCCTCTACCTTACCCTTGAATTCTCCTTGGTTTTCATGACCAATGTTGCGAAAGCACCATGTGGCAGTTTCTGTCACAGCCTAAAGTACTGTAACTGTTAGTAAAAGGGTAAACTCCATTTTTTGTTTGCCTGGCTGGGAATGAAACATTTTTTTTTTCTAAAGACAGACCATGAGAGATTTTTTTTTTTAAACATGGTGTTCCAAGAGTGTTTGCCTTGCTGATATATGTAACTAACTACATATGATGCAGGAGGGTTTGATGCTTTTCAGATTATAAGCACTTTATGCAATTAAGGCAAAGTATCGTTATCATCAAACCATTCTATTATATATAACTAGCAGATTTACACAGCATTGTTTGGGTCCTTAACTCAATTGAGGTTTTTTTAAATAAAAGGAAAATGTACATCCTTTATTTAAACTATTGTATTTTTCAAAAATACAGTATTATTTTTATAAAGCTAATTTTTATTTCAGAATTCTTAAAGGGATTGTTAAAATTTTTCCATTTAATTTATTTTAGTAATTTTTTAAAAATTCCATCACGTGTATTTTTTCTTCATCCCTATAAACTCTTATGCTTTGCTAGGTTTTAACAAAAAAGAACTGTAGTCAATTTGCTTTTCAATAACATTTTCTTCTCATTTTCAAATCTCAAGTATTGATTTAGCTGTGCCAAAACAGAACACTACTCCAATTTTCTCCATGTTATCTCTTTTCTATAAGGTTACTTGAGAAGCAATCCTTTCCCAGGTTCACCCTATTTTTCTGACTCATCTTGAAGGTTCAGTCTCTTTCAACATTTGCTCAGCTATGTCAGTGTTGAGGATTGTACTTGCTTTGTTTGGTTTTATGAGAAGCAAGCCCATTCCAGGAACATCCCGTTTTCCTGGCACAACCAAACCCTTACCTTGCTTAAGTTATGATAAGAAGAAGGTATATTCCAAATTTGGTAGTCCTAGTTCTTTCCTTTTATTGTAGGAATTCTTGAACAGGCAGACAGACAAACCCTCTAAAATCTATAGTAGATTATCCATTGTTTATACTTCACATCTAATTTTAAAATAGATCGTGTTCTCACATTTCTGCATGTATATTCCTTAGTTACAACAAGATATTTAATACAGAAGTGTTTATCCCTTCCTGTGAATTGCATGATATTGCCCTTCACATAGTGGCTTATATGTGGGGAGAAAAGCCAGTGAGCTATCTCAGTCATCCTATAAACTATGCATGTTCTGGCTCTAAATGTTTTGTAACTTCATATTTTATATCGTTTCTGTAATTTTCACTAGCACTTGTTGAGTATGTTCTGTTGTGCTATTTATCTTAGTCTTCAGGTTTGAAGCCTTCGCATGGTTTCCCACACTTGACATCTCATCAGTAAATCACCGTACATGGACCTTTCTCAGAACAAGTACCATAATATCCTGTAATACTAACAGCAGTCTTTGAAAGTATTTCTAGAAAAAAAATCTGCTTCATTCTCTACATTTCCCCCCTCCAAACAATGCTTTTGATCCTACGTGCTTCAAAGACACTGCAAGGTGAATAAGGTTATTTATTGATTGCTAAAAACCACAGTCCTTTTCATGAAAGGGTCATTTAAAATAAATCCTGCTTTCAGTTTTCTCAGGGCTCATATGAATTCCTAACACCACAGTTGAGGTCTGCACTGATGTTCCAAATGTTTAGCAGTGAGTTTTTCTGTGCCTCATACGTTGTTAACATTTGCTTCAGGGAGGGAGCAATAATCCATAAAGACCCTGCTTAAAACTGAAGAAAGGGGAAGGGGGGAGAAAAAAAAAGCAGAGTTTATCCAAGTGCTGTCTTCCTGGCTGGCTTTTAGGAGCATGGAAAGCTGCAGGCTGATCAGTTAAGTGTCCTTGCTGTTGATGGAAAATATCATAGAACACTTCCTGAGGTTATGGGCATGCCAACCAGAAAATGCAAGTAAAAGAAGAAAATGACTGTAATTCCTTTGTATACAACTTCCAGCCTGGTGTAAATACTTTTTGTTCGTGTTCTTTTTTCTTGGTGGGAGATTTAGTTGAAAGGGAAAAGCAGGTTTGACGTGTGCCAAGTAGCTGTAGCTCAAACTGAAGCACTCCTATTAATTTTCATACCTGTGAGAATACTCAGCATCTCACAGTACAGAACCTTAGCTTCTGCAGGATTTTTTAATGTGTATAAATAGTATTGAGCATTCTTCCATCCTATGTTACACTGAAGAATTATATTTTTAAGAGTCTCCTATTAGCTTATTAACTGGAAAGGAAAAAATGTAGTCTGTCAAGGCCAATTTTAAGTGAGTAGGAAGGACAGTTCTTGATTTTTTGTGGGTCTTGGGTCAGGGCCTCAGATAGTGAATGAAATGACTAAGGCAGATGAGTTGATAATTAAGAAATATCTAGGCTAAGAGGATGATTGTCCCATTTTTTAGTTTGTTTGCAATATACACTAAGGCTTTAATGCCCTTTATTTTTATTAAGATCCCCTTCTCCACTAGGGGGAATACCACTCCATCCTACACTGAGAACAGTGTCACTTCTCCAAACCAGATTACTTCTATACATACAACTGTATAGGCTAGGGTTATATCTACACTGGGGAGGTTTGGCCACAAAAGGGCTGTCAACATGCAAAGGTTGAAAGTTGCCAAATGTGAAAACTGGTCAAATCGTTTTTTTTGCCCTTCCATTGTTGACATTCCGTGACCACGTTGTTAGCACCCGGTGGTAAGCACCCCACAGTGCAGTGTTGTGAGAAGGCAGAGCTGCTCTGTGAGCTCTCCGTGCTGAGGAATGCCAAAGCAGCACATCAGTCTCTCCAGTTTCCCCTTGCAGCAGCAGTCTGCCTGACACTGTGTTCCTAATAGTGCAGAACTGGATATTCCAATGACTTACTCTTTTCCCCGCCCCCAAATGGAGCAGCTCACTCAGTTGTCAGATACTTCTTTGAAAGGGGAGGGATGCATTCGTGCTGGGCAGCAGAGATCACAAAACATTGGGCAGAGCCATCAGAACAGGCATTGTGGAATACTGGTAGAAGCCAGTTCTTTCAACAAAACAAACAGCAGAATCCATATTGAGTCTTTTTCGACAATGAAGGGAGGGAAAAAGACAAAAGTCTCTGGCAGGGTTAAAAGTTTTTTAGTTGCCAAAATTGTGTGTTTTTTTCTGACAAAAGCTGCATTGTAGTGTAAACATACCAGTGTAAACAAGGCCTAAGATTTACTGTCCTTCTTTTTGTACCTTCCTTTTTTTTTTAAATGTACTGTAACGACTGGGGTTCTGAATGGGTGCGGGGGAACTCATAACGGTCAAAGTTGAGGGTTTTTTTAAAATTCCTGAAGTCAGTTATTTTTGTTTCCTTTCAGAGTGTTCCAAGCTATTTAAAGGATGTTCAGAGAAGGCCATGAAGTTTGCAAATAAAGGCTATCGGGTTTGAGGTAGAGAAAATGAACCCATTGCTTCAGAGAGCCAGTGAAAGACCTAATAATGAAAATTCAGATGTGATTGCTCTGAGTATGAATGTGCCTTTACAGTTATCTATAAGAAAACACATTTGGCTGCATAAAAATGGAAGGGAAGCTGATATAGATAAGAACCTGGTATAGAGACAGCCTATCGGGAAAGGAAAGATAAATATTAGAATGAACTTACTGACAATTTTTTTTAAATGTATGCTTCTGTGTTGCATCACGTCACTGAATTATAAATGCTCTGCATACGGTTCTGGCCCAACAGAAAAGCCCAACTTTCTGAAGTGCTATATATCGGCATCTCTCACTTACTTTAGTAGCAATTGTAGCTACTTAGCACTTCTGAAAATCAGGCCCTGCTTTCCATTATGGCAGGGATGTGGCCCCCAGTTTGCTTGGATCTGCCACCGCCCAGCACTGGGGAGCCCACACTAGCATCCAGCCCCCTGCTGCCCCACCATGGAGCTGGAACACACAAAATCTAGTAGGCTAGGCCCCCTAGGCGCTGGTGTGCAAGGTAGGGATGTAAGCAACTAGTCAACTATCCGATTAGCAAATAAGAAAATGCTTATCAGATAGCCAAGTAGCCACTCGACTAGTCGCTTCCCTCCTCCCCCTGGCTACCTCTATCAGATAGAGGCAGCAAGGGGGAAGGCGCAGGAGCCAGTGCTGGGGGGCAGAGGAGTCAGAGGCACAGTGGGGAAACGGTGCGGAGCAGTGACGGCTTCAGTCCCAACTGGCGCCCGTTCCCACTGCTGGCACTTCTGCTTTTGAAATGTACAAACACCCTCTGGAGCTTTTCTACATTTCAAAAGCAAAAGTGCTGCAGGGAGCACGTGGTGAGCAGGGACTCAAGCAGTCCCCACTCACCCCGTGCTCTCTGCGGCTCCCCCCACCTTGCTGCCTCTATGAGAGGCAATAAGGGGGAAGAATAGGAACAGGTGCTGGGGGAGCCAGTTTAAAAGCCAGTTCCCCCCAGCACCGCCTCTGGGGTGCCATCTGCCCCCCCCTTTATCAGAGGCAGCAGGCTGTTGCCACCAAGCAGCCCCTGTTAGTGGCAGCCAGGGCTGGCCACAGACAGGGGCTGCTGCCTGAATAGCCCCTGTCTGTGGCCAGCCCTAGCGGTCGCAAACAGGGACTGGTCCAGCACCAGTCCCTGTTCATGGTGGACAGGAATGCGCACTGCGAACAGGAGCTGCTGGACTCAGTGGGAGCCAGGACTGAGCAGTCCCGGCTTGTGCTGATCGCTGCGCCTCTGCATTTTAAATGTAGTAAGAGCTCAGTGGCTTTTACTACATTTAAAATGCAGAGCAGCAGCGCGGAAAGCTCCAGAGCCGGCTCCTGAAGCTACCTCCGCTGCACAACAGCTTATCAACTAACAAACTAATGTATAGTTGATGCTAATCGTACAGTCGGTACGATTTGCCAGATAATTGCATTGTAACATCCTTAGTGCAAGGAGAATTTGGTGAGTGTCTTTCCCCTTCTCAGTTGGGGGCCACGTCAGTGAGGGTTGGGTTTTTTTCCTTGCTTGTATGTGGCCCATGACTGATTTTCACTCCTGTGGCTACATTTAGTGCTGATGATTTCGTGAAGGACACTCGTTGGTCAGGTAGCCAGTAATGCTGGATCAGTTCCTGCCTGAGGTAGGTTGTTGGAGCTGCTGAATTCTAGGATGGACAGACACTAATAGGCAGTCAATGTGCACTGAACAGTGATTGTAAAAATGTAGCTATGCACCTCCATGCATGTGGTCTCTCAGGGTACGTCTAAACTACATGCCTCTGTCAGCAGAGGCATGTAGATTTGTTTGTTCTGCAAAGGCAAATGAAGCCACGATTTAAATGATCACGGCTTCATTTACATTTACATGGCTGCTGCGCTGAGCCGACAAACAGCTGATCAGCTGTTTCTCGGCTAGCGCACTAGTCTGGACGTTCCCCCTGTCGACATCAAAGCCCTTTGTCGGCAGCCCCGGTAAACCTCATTCCACAAGGAATAACGGGGCTGCCGACAAAGGGCTTTGATGTCGACAGGGGGAATGTCCAGACTAGCGCGCGAGCCGACAAACAGCTGATCAGCTGTTTGTCGGCTCAGCGCAGCAGCCATGTAAATGTAAATGAAGCCGCGATCATTTAAATCGCGGCTTCATTTGCCTTTGCTGATCTGTCTAATCTACAAGCCTCTGCCGACAGAAGCATGTAGTCTAGACACAGCCTCAGTGACTCAGTGTCACATTTGCCCACTTCTAGTCAATAGCTGATAGTGATGTTTTTATCCACATTTAGCAGGGCCAAATTAAGAAAGGGGCATTGGGGCAGGAAATAAAGAAAACAGTACAATCAAAAATTAATTTGGCCCTGGTACTGAGGAGATATGCTGGGGAATTAGTGAAGGCAGGTACTACTAGTAACTTGCTGCTCCCAGCCCTGGTATTTAAGGGACACAGTGCTCTTTGAATGGGGTTGTGGAGATTAAAGAACTCATGGTGCTCTCAGTACCTGTCAGGTTGAAAATTTCACCAGCAGTTTCAATTCATTTTGCTATTTGCAGCCTTTAATGTTGTTGAAAGCTGGCAAATACCCACTGTGTCCCATACCTGAGGAGGCTGCAGTTCAGTGGCAGGTAAAATGATTTCTCTATGTCCCTGAGAGGAGTTTCTTGACCCATCTTTTGGCATCCCAAATATGTGAATTTTGACCCAGAGTCACCTTAATGTAGTGGACAAAGGCAGCTGCAGCTCCCTAGGCCTTGAATGTTGGGCCCAGCAGGGAGCCTACTCTGATATAAAGGAGTTTATGCCAGTAGGAGGAGGTCTTTGCTTTCACCAAAAGAAGGGGAACATCTGGATAGGTCATTATTCTGCATAGGGATGAATCTCCAGTAGAAATCTCTGACTGGCTTAGGTTCACTTTGAGGAACCTCTTAATCTACTGAGATACCAGTTCAATAGGAGGAAAGATAGATGGCTCTTCTCTTGTCCCTATAATAGAGTGGAGAGAAAGACAAATGCATTTAATTTCCATAGGCAAATCTTGAGCTTCAACTAAGCAAACATGAGTTAACCACAAAAAGTTCTAAGAAAGAAAGAGGGAAATCCTCTTGAAGTTGCTAACTAGCTGCTGCTCTGTTGCTGCCAGTTCCAGCTGTATGTTGCCAGAAAGTGACGCTAAATAATTTTTTCAGTGAAGGGGTCCAAACCTTCTAAGTGTAGTACTTATGCCTGAATATAGACTGACCTTGCTGTGTCTCATGACAGGTAGGTTAAGCTCAGTTTAGAGAGATTGACTTTGAAAAGAGCACAGTGATTTAATAGCTTAGGAATCTGAGAGTACAAAGTGTGTCCTTTTATAGGTGCAGTCTCAAGAGTAAACCTAACAGTTTCTGCCCCTCCCTCTCTTATTTCTTATTGAAGGTGTCAAGCTAGCAGTTTACTAAACTTATTGCTTCTTTCATGTATTTTGGCCTCGGACTGAGTCAGAGAATTCTCTTCAATTTTGTTTGATACAGTGTAACTAATTCTTGTCTCACTTCCATAAAAAGAGTTTAAATCTTTTGGTTCTTTGATAAGTGACGGGAAGCTTTACATATTTTTAAAATCCTTCTTTACTGATGTTTTACTAGAGTAAAGGACACCAAACCTTCAAGTAGAAATAATAGGCAGACATGGATAAATGATTGGATAAATGATATTACTGTCTTTCAAAAAAAATTGTCTTGTTGTCAACAAACCAGAGTCCTGTAGTTAATTCAAAGACCTCTTCCATGCAGAGAAAGTCGGTGGTGTGCCAATCATAGAATCATAGAATAATAGGACTGGAAGGGACCTCAAGAGGTCATCGAGTCCAGCCCCCCGCCCTCAAGGCAGGACCAATGAAGATCTTTGCATTGTATTTCCAAAAGGATGAAATGTCTTTATCCAGAAAGAAAGAACTAAACTTCTTGTTAGAATGAAGTGATCAATTAATATCCTGCCCAAAGTTTGCATTTTAAGAAAACAAGAATAGTACAGAATCCCATATCGGCCCTTTCTCATCCTTCAAATAGTGCTCTCAGGTTGTGGGTGAAGGTGAGGATTCCAGCTTGTTCTGCAGCCCAATTTGTCCCAAAATTGGTCCATGTCCCCAGAGAAATGAAAATGTTGCATTCTAAACAAACAGTCAGCCAAATAAGTGGTCTAGATAGCTGAAGTATCCCAACCGAAGAAATATAACACATGCCTAGTTCTTTTACAATTGATTATGTTTTGGGGCAGCTTATTAAGAACTGTTCTTGACAATAAGGTCCCTCTCTTCCCACTTTCTAAAGAGCTGCAGTGTTGATTTCTGAATCCTCTGAGTTCGGTCTTCAGTTGTTGATTGATCAATAAATCTGGTAGTCTCTCCTGAGGACGAGAGGATAATGGTTGGGCATACTAAATAAACTTGTTTGGAAAAGAGGAGAGAGACTAAAATGCTTGACATTTTGAAGTCAGTGAGAGTTCTCCAATTAACTTCAGTACACAAGCTCTTTCAAGTTCTTTACCTATTTACAATAACTCCTCAGCATCCCAGTTAATATTGTTTCCTCTTCGAGTGCTTGCTTATGTCCATTCCATTTAGGTGTGCACGCACTGCATGTATGAGTTCTGGAAGCTTTTTACCCTTAGCAGTGCCCGTTGGGCCAGCCAGGGAGCCCCTTGGAGTGGTGCTGCTATGTCTGCGCATATATACCCCTGCTGGCCCTCCACCCCCTCAGTTCCTTCTTGCTGCTCGTGATGGTTGCCGGAACGTTTTGGCTTGCAATCTGCCATCCTCAGCATTCTCTTTTTGATCATCTGTAAATAGTTCCATTTAGTTATAAATAGAGTTGTTACCTTGCTATTTTAATTAGACAGAACAAAACCATTCCGCAAGTCCACACAGCTCTTTGTCTCAATAGCAGAAAGGATGAAGGGCCTCCTGGTTTTGGCACAATGCTTATCCTCATGGATCACACCATGCATTGGGGCGTGCTATGACCTAGCAGGGAAACCTGCCCCTCCCATCATTGCCCATTCCACCAGGGCCCAAGCACATGGGCTTTCCTAGCACAGATTCCAATCCTAAATATCTGTATGACAGCTACCTGGTTGTCCATCCTTACCTTTACCAGTCATTATGCAATCGTGCATCCAGCCAGAGAGGACGCAGCTTTTGGTAGGGCTGTGTTGCAGTCTGTGTCCTCCTAGGTTCTGAACTGTCCTCCATAGTTACTGCTTGGGAGTCGCCTAAATGAAGTGGACATCAGCAAGCACTTGAAGAAAAAACAGTTACTTACCTTGTTGTTACCTTAGGGTATGAATACACTACAGAGTTAATTCGAAATAACAGACGTTGTTTTGAATTAACTGTAATAGTTGTCTACACATACAAAATGCTATTTCAAAATTAATTCGAAATAGCAGAGCCCTTATTTCAAATTAGGTAAACCTCATTCTACGAGGAATAACACCTAATTCAAAATAGCTAATTCGAAATAAGTGCTGTGTAGACACTTATTTCCAATTAGGGGGCCTCCAGCCCTTCCCAGTTCCCCCTGGTGGCCATCCTGGGCCAAACCAGGAAAACTCCTCTCCTCTCCCCCAGCCTCAGGGCCCTTTTAGGGGCAGACTCTGGCCATTGGGCACATGCAAGAGCCAGGCCTGCCAGAAGCCGCAGACCCTCAGCCAGTGGCCAGAGGATGGCAGCCAGTGCAGCCAGCCGTCCCCCGCCCAATCCCCCAGCACCCAGGGGCCAGCCAGGGGCCGTAGATGGTGCACACCCTCCTGGACTAGTGCGGAGATCATGGACTTCATTGAGGTTTGGGGGCAGGCCCCCAATGTCCATGATCTCCTCACTAGGTGGAGAAACACAGCTGTCTATGCCACCATGGCCAGGAAAGGCCACAGGTGCACCCAGGAGCAGGTGCACCTGAAGGTTAAAGAGTTGCAGCAGGCGTATGCCAGGGCCACCAGGGGCGGCGCCACAGCAGGGGCTGCCACGTGCCTCTACTTCCCCACCCTCGAACGACTCCTGGGGGGCGGGGCGGTCCGTGCTAGCCCAGGAAGCAGTGAGCCGGGACTGGAGGGCACACCAGAGGGGCCACCGCCAGCTGTTCTGGCACCAGCGTCGGCAGGGTCGTCCAGGGAGGCCATACGGGGTAAGTGCCAGCACTGTCCCCTGCCCGGTGGGGAGGTGGAGAGGGAGACCAAGAACCGTGCGCGTGGGCCATGCCTCCCACGGATCAGCAGCCACCTGTGCACGTGCAAGCACATGCCATGCCAGCCTTGGGCAGGTGGCCCAATAGGCACATGCATGTGTGTAGAGACCTGACACACTCCCGACCCCGGGGCGGGACCCAGCAGGATGCTCTCCTTTCACACGGCCCCTCTACACAGAGGCAGGGGACATCTCCCCCCCGCCCCGGCCACACTGTACATGGCACAGGGGCATGGGTGCGGTCTTGGGGCAGCTCCTAGTCCCGGGGAGAGCCAGACATCCTGACCATGGCCTCTGTGCAAGCACGTCGTCTCTGACTGTGCTGGGCACGGTCGCCCTCACGTCACAGAGCGGGCCTGGGCATCATCCGCTACGTCCCCAGGGAGAACTGACCACTACTCTTCTTTCTCTACAGCTGCACCAGCTGCTCGTGCAGGGCGCACCACCCCGCCCGGGACATGCTCCCGCACCCGTGGCCTGCTCCGGACTACCACCGGAGCAGGAGTACTGGGACCAGCACCCGGGGGCCCTGCGAGCCCTGCACTGCACCGTCCAGGCCTGGATGCTGGAGGACCTGCAGCTGCGCTGGGAGCAGCTTGCTCAGGACCGAGCGCTGAACTCAAACCTGCAGGCCCTGCTGCAGAGCATGGTGCCCCCTGCCGGTCCTGCGCCTGCTGTCCCCCCAACTACTGCCCCCCCCACTGCTTCCTCCTCAACCTCCACACCCTCCTCCTCAATGTCCACACCCCCCACCTCATCCTCTGCACCCTCTTCCCCATCCTCCCGGAGATGCTGAGGCTCCTTCCCCCGCCGTGCTGGGAGGCGGTTGGCCTGGAAAGACCCCCACCCTTAAGCTCTGAGCTTCCCCTCCCCCTTCTTCACCTTGCTTCCCTGTTCCAGCTCCCTCCTCCCAGTTTTCCCCCTCCCCTCTCCCACCCTCTCTCCTGCCCTCTTCCACCTCCTTTCCCCCGTCTCACCAGAGTTTCAGTCCCCCTCCCCAGTTGTGTTAAATAAACCCAGTTTCTGTTTTTGGGTCTAGATGCATTATTTCGAATTAGCTCATTTCGAATTAACTAATTCGAAATAAGCTAATTCGAAATAACATTGTAGTGTAGATATACCCTTACTGTTGTTCGAGATGAAAGTAGGAATAAGGGATCTCCTGGAAAAGGGCTTATTTTCCAGAAAATTGCGTCTAGACTGGCGCTTTTCTCCGGCAAAAACCCCGAGCCGGAAAAAAGCAGCAGCCATGTAAATGCAAATGCCACGGGGGATATTTAAATGCCCCGCGGATTTGCAATTCCGAAGTGTCTCATTAGCATCCCTTTTCCGGAAAGGGATGCCAATGTAGACACAGCCTTCCTGTGTGGCCAGCATGGTGAGCCAGACCTGAGAGTAGGCAGTGCTCTTGAGCATTCCTGAGCAGCACACCTGACCACGAGTTCCTAGTGTCACAGATGAGCACCAGTATGGAGCATGTAGGAGATCCTGGACCTCATTGCTGTGTGGGGAGAGGAATCTGTTCTTGCAAAAGTACAGTCCATCAAAAGACACACAGATATCTGTACCAAGATGGCAAAGGACATGGTGGAGAAAGGAAATGTCAGGAATGCTCAGTAGTGCCAAATAAAAATAAAGGAGCTCAGGCAATCATCCAAAAGACGAAGGAGGCAAACAGGCAATCTTGAATATTGCTGCAAACATGTCGCTACTACAAGCAGCTGCATGCAGCCCGGGGTGGGGAGAGAGAGGTGGAATGGACCTGACCAGCTTACTTAGCCAGTCCGTGGATTCTTCCCAAGAACTCCTCAGGCAGCAGCGTAGAGGACAGCGTGGTGGTGGTGGTGAAGGAGGAGGAGAATGGTAAGCAGGCAAGTGGGACAACTGATATGACCCAGAGTCAGGAACTTTTTTTTAACCTTGGAGCCAATCCCCTCCTCCCAGGATGTCCCACAGTGGGCACTGCTCTTAAGACAGGCACTTCTAATGAGTTCACTTTTTTTTTCTTGCTACAAGTGGGTTAAAGCAATTGTGCCTACACAGCGGGGGTCCCTGGAACACCTTGTTAATGAGTCTGGAAATGGAGCAGGAATCCTCCCTGTACTTCTCCATAAAGCTCTCATAGAGGAACACTTTCATCATCCTTCTCACACAGTTTCTGGGTAGGGATGCCTTATTCCGTGATCCATGGCAGGACACCTTTCCATGCTAAACTAGCAGTAAGTGAACTAGCATCATTGCAGCGCAAAGCATTTCAGCATAAGGTCCAGATTTCTGGTCACATTCAATCAGCATCTGCTCCCTATCGCGCTGTGTGATTAGGAGATCACTGATAACTTACATAGCAACTTGGATGAAGCAGGGGAAGATGTTAGCTGATACCTCTGCAGTAAACCTCCATTTGTTCATCTCCAGTGAGGCATGGCTTGAGCCCCTGCCCTGCGGCCACGCCTGGACCTCCTCTTCCCTCCTGCCTGCTCCTGTGGGAAGGGAAATTTGCAGTCTCCTGACAAACGGATGCTGAACACACAGGCTGCTTGATCCCTTACCCTGCTGCAATGTCTGGACCCCCTCTTTTCCACAGGCTCAAGCCTCAGCCTGTTCCTTAGCATGCCGGCCACCAAACCAAATCCAGCTGTTCCCCTAAGAACTCTGTAGTGTACCTTCTGCATAGTGGATGGTTAAAAGCATAACTGTTGCCTGGTACATAGCACATCCCTATTATCTTTAAAAAGGCCTTCCTGTTTGTTCTAACGGACTAGATTCTACAGTGTGTCTCTTGAAAAGTCTTCCCTTTACTTTTTGTTACAGCAAGAACACAATGAGCTTACTGCACACTTCCCTGGCCCTGCCAGCTGTTCGACAGGCACAAATCCACAGGCAAAAATGGACTAATGATGTGACCTATTCAAGGAGCAAATGTAACCCAGCCACCTGAACAGGGAGCGCTTACGCGAGTGGAGAAATATGCTGCAGAGCCTGAAGACAGGAAAGAATGCAGGAAACTGGAAGTGAAGAACCAAGAGAGAGCCTTGTTGTCCATGGCAGATGTGATGGGCCTCATGGCGGCTTTCCAGGACACCTATATGCACAGGCACTTCATCTCTTGTAGACCAGCATTCCCTCCTCACCGTGTTCCATAGTGTCCTCTCCCAGGGATCCTATAACACGGGGGAGGAGGAATCTAGGGTTGCCTCACACTCAGTGCTCGAGGTTGCATTGCAAAGCAAAAGGCTGTCATCACAATTGTAATCAAATTCTCCCCTCCCCCCCCCCAAAAAAAGTTCTTGCCCTGGACTGTCCCTTCTGTCTTTCCTAAATAAAAACGCATGATTTCTGAATAAGTCCCTTTATTGCTTGTGTTGAATGGGGGAGGGGTTACAGGCAAGCACACTGTAGCAACATGGATGACTCTCAAAACTCGTTCATAAAACTGTCCTTCAAAGCCTCTCTGAATTGCAAGCCCCTCGCTGAGCTTTCCTTATTGCCATAGTGTCTGGCTGCTCAATATCCCTGATTAGGTGCTGTGCCTCCGTCCCCCTTCCCTTACTCTCACAACTATTATAGAGCACACAGCAGGCTGCCACCACAATGGGAATGTTTCGTTCACTGAGGTCTAACCTAGTCGGTACATGGCAAAATCTTCTCTTTAAGTGGCCCAAAGCACATTCTACCACCATTTTGCACTTGCTCAGCCTGTAGTTGAATTGTTCCTTACTTCAGTTCAGACTGCCCGTGTACAGCTTTGAGCCACGTGAGCAAGAGGTAGATTGAATTTCCAGTCTAGGGGAAAAAGTTCCAGTTTGCGGCTTGCCGAAGAAGCAGGAGTTCCTAAAGATATGCACGTCATGTACTTTTCCTGACCATGCCATGTTGATGTCTGTGAATTAGCCCATGTGTTTCACCAGCCCCTGCAGTACCATGAAGAAGTACCCCAGGCACTTTGCGTACTCTTTGGCAAGGTGGTTGGATGTCAAGATGCGGATTCGTGTTCCATCTATCGCCCCATCACAGTTAAGGAACTCCAGTGCAGCAAAGTCCTCCAAAAAGTCCTCCATGTTTCCCAGAGTCACTACCTTCCACGGCAGAAGGGTATTGATTGCCTTGGCTACTTGGATCACAACAGCCCCCACTGTAGATTTTCCCACTCCAAATTGATTCCCAACTGACTGGTAGCTATCTGGCATTGCAAGTTTCTCCAGGGCAATTCCCACACATTTCTCTACTATAAGAGCAGGTCTCATTCTGGTATTCTTGTGCTTCAGGGCAAGGTAAACAACTCACAAATTTCCATAAAAGTGGCCATACACATACGAAAGTTTTGCAGCCACTACTGACCATCTCATACCTGCATAACAGTGTGATTCCGCCAGTCTGTGCTTGTCTGACTGAGCCAGAACCGGCATTCCACTGTGTCCAGAGAATCGAATGCTGGTGGCATTTGCCAGTCGCTCAACTCAAATGTTTTGCAGAAGAATATGTTTCATGGCCTCCCAAGACTCGTGTATGTTCTGGCAGACTCTGGATATGCTCTGGTGATACTCCAGGATTAGGCTCACCATGATTAATATTATTATCATAATGCTTTGACGCTCAATGGGAGCCATGATAGGTTCCATGCTTGTGCTGATATGGCATCTGTGCAGATAACCAACGGGGAAAAGCCACAGAAAGACTGCCATTGCTCTCAAGCAGGGGAGGGAGGGAGGCAATGAATGCATTATGGGCCACTGACGACATGTACCCAGAACCACCCGCTGCACAGTTTTGTTCCCAGTGTGCACCGGGAGCATAACCCAGAATGCAAAGGGGCACCGGCACTGTGCAATAGTTACCAACAGTGCATCATTCTCAGAATTGATGTGGGGACTCGCTACTCCGAAATACGTTGACTTCTTGCTCACAGTGGGGATATGCACCTTCCACTTTACAAAATCAGGTGCTAAAAATCAACCTTAATAAATTTGACTTTCTCAGTGTAGAAATGTCCAGAGATTGCTGACCAGTTTTGTTAAGTGTGGTAACTACAAATTTCATGAACCTTAATTTTTGTGTAAAAGTGTCTGATGAAGGAAGGGTAATCAGTACGTCTGTTTTGCTTGATTTAGTGTTTACTTTTACTTACTAGCATTGTTGTATTTGAGAGCTCAGTCATGTAATACAAGGAACCTGTGGCACTATCCATGTTGTACACTCAGTAAACGTACTTATGATGTTTATATGATGAAATCCAGCAATTATGGTTATGCTGCGGGCCAGTGTCTGTTACACTAGTGCAGTGCCAAAGCAAATTGCATTGGTATAAGTGAGAGCAGAATTTGGCCTTAAGTCTTTTGCTGGGCTGCATACTGCTACCTATGCCTTGTTCGATATTTCCATTTTTAGATCACTTAAAGCTTTGTAAGGTACTGCGGCTCTCCAGCAGTTAGAAATTGACCAGAATGATTAGAAAAGCTGAAAAGATTGAGTCAGTTTGCATCTGCTTTTTGAATATTACAAAGCTAGAACTCTCAAAATGAATTCTCCATCATTTAGTCATGGTACAACGATGACTGACTATACTTGGGTATTGCTGGCCACCAAAAGAAAGCATATATGTCTAGGCTGGGTGATTTAACCAACTAAATGTTGTTTTTTTCATCCAACAAGACCTAAATTCTTAGCTTTTGAATAGTGAATTTGATTACCTTAATTTGATGTTTAATGCAGAAAAGCAGACTTTACAGACTGATACATGTACTTGTACTGGAGCTAGTCAAGAAATGGAATTCACTTCTATCTGTATAGGCTGTGGACCCTTCAGGTGAGAACCAAGGCCTTTGATATCTGGAGATATTCAGAGCAACTGTGAAAATCATAGCTGCTTTGATGAAATCACATGTGACAATTTCATTTCTCCTCACATAACAACCAAACAATTGACAGGGGAGGGATCACAAGAAGATTACCTGTTGTGATCCCTCCCTCTGTGGCATCTGGTATTGGCCACTGTCAGCAGACAGAATACTGGGCTAGATGGCTCTTTGGTCTGACCCAGTATGTCCGTTCTTATGTAACATTAAAAAATAGCACTATGGACCAAAGACATTCATATTGCTGTACAGAATGTCTCAAATGTTGAACACTGTATTGAACATAGATATCTTGTGTAATAACGTGTAATTTACATTTTAGATATTTTCTCCAAAGGGGGTAAAAAAACCTATATTAATGTGCAGTTTTTGATGAATTTTCTTCCCATAGATCTTCACAGATTTAGCTGCTGCTTCTTAATTGTAAAGACTTGAGACTCAGCACAGGTGTGCTTGTGTGTGTGTACACCCACCTTCTCTTTATATATAATACTTCAGTTGTAAATTGTAACTATTTGAGGTAATTTACTAGCAATCTAAAGTAGCCAGGTACAGTAAAGTCGACCTCAGAAAAGTTCCAAGAGTAGTACACACTCTGTGGATTGTTTGAATTACACAAACATCAGATACATGTGTTATGGGTAGGTTGGATGTATAGTACACAAACAATATGTAAATGCAGAGAAACCAGAGTGTGGAATAATTCCTGTTTCCTGTGTAGCAGGTTGATCAGGCATGAATCTGATTAATTTATTTCATGAATAAGAATCTAAAAATGAAAGAGGGGCCACTTAATGTTGATTTAAAGTTGGATTTCTTTTTCATTCACATATGTTTAACTATTGTGTTGTTGCAGAAACTGGAACATAGAGAAGTTTTAGTGGGCTTATTGTTCCTGGTTTTCCCATTTATCCCAGCCAGCAACCTCTTCTTCAGGGTGGGGTTTGTGGTGGCAGAGCGAATCCTTTACATGCCAAGGTAATTATTGCAATTGAATTCCTTTATAACAAAACCCTCTCCTCTATTTTGTGAAGGCAGCTTTTTTTTGTTTTGTGTTTGTGTTTTTGGTTTTTGCCTATTGCTGTGATTCAGACATTTTTATTTTATTTTATTTAGTCCAAGCACTATATGCCTTTGAATTTTTAAGCAGCAGTACCAGGAAAACTATAGCTTGTCAAGAGCAGGATATTTGGCAGAATCAAAGCTGATTTTTTCCCCCTTGTTATGAGTTTTTCTGCATTATGGTTGAAAGTATCTGTATAAAGGAAAATAGTATGTTGTGCCACGTACATTGTCCTTTTGTGTTCCTATGGACCTTGCTGTTTTCCTAAGCAATATTGTCATCTTAAATTGTCCATGTTCTCTAATTTAAGCACAGTATTTATAGAGTTAACCCCATTATTATTATTACTATTTATCTATTACTAATAGCCATTGTATTCCGTACAATTCCAAAGGAAGACAAGGTCCATCCCTATAAACGTTGACAATGTAAGCCTTTAATTCTTTAGGTGGACTCCTTCAGCCGCACAGTCCCTCTGCCAATGCATTGTATGATCCAGATCTATGAAAGAGATGGCAATCTTGTTGGTGGGGGTGGGGAAAGGCTCACACACCTTCCTCAAGTGTAACTCTTTAACTGTGAGTGCTCCAGTTTTCACCTGTTTACATTCTCTAGACTGACTAGCTGCTAAGGTGTCTGGTGCTTCTTGTGCTCTTACAAGCACCATAAGTTTGAACTGTTCCTTGTATCTCCATTCTATCTGGAGCTGAAGCAGTAGGAAAGACCAACCATCCAAGACGCAACTGGGGTTTACCTGCTTGATCCAGCCATAAATATAATCATAGAATCATAGGACTGGAAGGGACCTCGAGAGGTCATCGAGTCCAGCCCCCCGCCCTCAAGGCAGGACCAAGCTCCATCTACACCATCCCTGACAGATGTCTATCTAACCTGTTCTTAAATATCTCCAGAGAGGGAGATTCTATTAATCATGTTAATAGAATTGTAGCCAGAAGTTTACAGTCTAAGATCTCAGTTCTGCTGTTAAGTGCATACTCATCTCTCATTATCTTTCATGGGGCTTGAACTTGTAGAGCTGGTGGCTCTAAGCTTCACTCCAGGTTGCTTTATGCTGTCTTAAAACAGCTGCTTTATTTCTCCCACTTTTAAAAACTAGATTTCTGAAAAAGTGCATGAAAATGGAAAACCTGGAAAATAGGCTCTTTTGTCCTGATTCTGCCAAGCCTCATATTCTTACTCAATTTTATACCTGTAAGTAGTCCCATGGACTTCAGTAGGCCTACTCTCTGGTCTTTGCTTTACATAGCTATTGTTTTACATAGCTGATGTATCCCTGCTGCCTATTACATCAATTTGTTTTATTGGCCAAATCCTGCTTGTCTTATTGGCGCATGTAACTAACTCCCTTGAGTTTGAGACTGTTAATGTGAGTAAGGTGTGTGAGATTTTGCCCCCTGAGATATTCTGGGAGTCATCCCCACAACTAGTGAATCTCATTACTTCCCATTTTAAATTAATTTCAAAATTAAATTGATTGAATCTATACATAAAAAGAGGAGAAACATCTCAAAGCCATTAAAATAAGAACTGTGAAACAACCAGCCCAGCTTGTAACACACTACCACACTTCTTCTTTGGCTTTTCTGGCCATGGAAATAGCAAGGGTGTGGAGTGCTGCAGATGCCAGCTAAATCAGCTAGCTCTTCTCCAAAGGAGATTACCGACAGTACCAGGTATATTTTGAAGATGGTAGTAATGACAGAGAAAAATGGTCAAGATTCCAGGAGGACTATTAATATATTTACTGTGTGCGCACAGGAATGCTGCTTAGATAATGATTTCATGCTTCTAGGGGATTTGCAAACATACAACCTATCAAGTAGGTAATTAAAGTCTCCCCTTTTTTAAGAGGAGATACTGAGGCAGAGAGGCTAAGTGGGAAACACTAAGGCTATGTTTACACTATACAGTTATTTCGGAATAAGCTATTCCGTAATAGTTATTCTGAAATAGCTTATTTCGAAATAGCATGTCTGCACTTGCAGGGAAGCCTCAAATTTAATCAGAGGCAGGCTTACCTAATGTAGACGTGCTCTATCGATTTAGAGCCCCAGGAGGAATAACTTAGAATGGCCCTAGTGAGGGGCTATTTTGAAATAGCAGCAGTGGAGCATCTACACACACCTTATTTTGAAATAGCTATTTCAGAATAGATGTTATTCTTCATAGAATGAGGTTTACAGAAATTGGAATAAGCCATTCATTATTTCAAAATTATTTTGAAATAAAGGGATTGCTGTGTAGATGCTTGCATAGTTATTTAAGAATAATGGCTGTTATTCTGAAAAAACTTTGCTGTGTAGACACACCCTAAGAGTGAGTCTGTCAGAGTCGCTGGGTCCTTCCTGTTTTCAGATCACTAGACCATTCATTTCCTGATTTAAAACCTTTTTCACCCCTAGTTGGCAGGCAACTGAACTGAAATGTAAAATGAAAAACTAACATAGAAGCTGATTCGCATATCAGTTAAAGAGTGGACATCTCTCACTCTATCATCAGGCTTTTGTAGGACAAGGAAGAATGCTAAAAAATATATGGATAAGAGGGTTGAGAATTAAATTTAATATCTGCAAAGTTATTGAAAATGAGTGGGCACTGTTTCCATATCTTTGTGTGGATCAGATAGGAGTGTTAGTCTTCACAAACACTCATAGCTGTTGCAAAATAAAACTGTCATCGCTTGATTTCCCCCAGAAGAACTTGGGATATAATATTGAGTATATAAGAGAAAGAGGAGCAGTGTTCTTTATATGGAACATTCCTTAGAAACTGTTTCATAGCTTGTATCTTGCCAAATGGAATGTGCTTTTATTGAGTTTTCTTCTATTTTTGCTCTAACTTTGTTACTAACTTGGAATATTTCACCCCACTTGAAAGGTGAGAAAACTGACTCAGAGTGTGGAAAACACATTGAACATTGACAACTGTATTATTCTTGGTATATTTAAAGATGCTCTTCCTCTCCCTTTTAAAATGAAAGCCTTATATAAATATTTGTGCATATGACAGTTGTGCACATTGCAATCTATGGATCACATCCTGAGCTCCTTACTCAGATTTATTCAGTCCTTACATGGGCAAAATTTTAAGTGTAGTGGATAAAGACCTGGGGATTTAGGTAAAAGGTATAAACAAACCATGTTTTAGGTTTTTTACCACCACTTTAATTAAACTTGACTTAGAAAAATAGTAAGTACCCAACCTGTTGATCACGTACTAGTCGTAGGGCTTGATCCTGCCTTTCAGGACTTTGTGCATATCTTGAAAAAATCCAAAATGTTTTTGTTGGAAAATTTTCACAGGATAAAAATAATTTCCCAACCAGTTCTGAGCATGAGTGGTGAATGGGGTAGAATATAATTCATAAGTCAGGATATAATTTATAGGCCAGATTTTCAAAGCAGCTCAGCTCCCAGTTAGGCACCAAAATAAATGGTCAGGTTCTCAAAAGATTCAGGACATTGAACCTGTTTTGGAAATCTGGCCCTACCTGCAAGTGCTGGCCATTTGGAAAAATCTGGTCAGTGCAAACCACTTTTATTGTGTTTAAAATGAAAAGACCAGTTAATCTTGCTGTTCATAGTCATGAAGAACCTATCTGAACATAACCTGGAGCTTTAGCACTTGACTGCAGTTGTTCCTCAGTGGAACAGTTGAACATACATGGTGAAACATTGAGCACCTCTGATGCACCTCTTATGCAGTACTAAACACTCTGACTTCCCATTGACTGGAATGGGAGGTTGGGGGTTCTTTGGCTTCGCAGAAATGGACTCTTTGTAGAAGCAATTTCTCTAGTTTGCTCAACTTTTTGCACAACTCCCATTTCAGTGGCTTGTGGCTGATGGTTTGTTTTATTTACAAATGTGTTTGTTTTCTATTAGCTTTCAGAGTTTGAGGACTGCCCTCTAAAAATAACCAATTGCCAACCTGCTAAGTGCGTGCACGGTTTCCAGATCAAGTGCCTGTGTGCTACATATTACAATATTTAAACTCCAGATGCAATCAGTTACTCTTCCAGGCTACAATAGTTTATGTCACTGCTTATTTTTTACTAGCCACAAGAACCTTCAACAGGCCATGGATTGTGCAACTGTGACTGACAAAAATAAAGATGAAATTAATATGTTGAAAGTTGCCTGCACAATAAGGAGTGGAGGCAGGTGTGCAGTAGTCCTGCGAGCAAGTATTGATTACATCACTCATTTAGTACATTCCCAGGCAACCTTTGATGGTGGAGTCCTATGCATTGGGATGCCGGGTAGCTCATGATGAAAATAAAAGCTGCTCTCCAATGGTTGAACCTAGCAGGACAGTAGCAGAACTACTTCCTTCTGACTTCCACTACCCATCCCTCCCTCCATGGCAACTACCAGCTTTGGCCCAGCAGGGGGAATAAAGTGTATCTCTTTACTCCTGCAGCAGTGAACCAAAACATAAATATGATGCCATCTGTTATAGATCATCGTTCACCACCTTGCAGAATTCATGTGCATCCTTTTAGCCATGTTTTGTTTAGTAAGTGAGAAGTACATGCTCCAATAATAAGAGTGTAGCAGTAGGGATAGATTATTGACCACCTGATCAGGACAGTGATAGTGACTGAGAAATGCAAAGGGAAATTAGAGAGGCTATCAAAATAAAAAACTCAGTAATAGTGGGGAATTTCAACTACCCCCATATTAACTGGGTACATGTCACCTCAGGACGGGTTGCAGAGATAAAATGTCTTGATACCTTAAATGAGTGCTTCTTGGAGCAACTGGTTCTGGAACCCACAAGAGGAGAGGCTATTCTTGACTTAGTCCTCAGTGGAGCGCAGGATCTGGTCCAAGAGGTAAATATAACAGGGCGTCTTGGAAATAGTGAACATAATGTAATAAAATGTAACATCCCTGTGGTGGGAAAAACACCCCAGCAACCCAACACTGTGGCATTTAATTTTAGAAAGGTGAACTACACAAAAATGAGGAAGTTGGTTAAACAGAAATTAAAAGGTACAGTGACAAAAGTAAAATCCCTGCGAGCCTCATGGAAACTTTTAAAAGACACCATAACAGAGGCCCAACTTAAATATATACCCTGAATTAAAAAACACAGTAAGAGAACCAAAAAAGTGCCACCATGGCTCAACAACCAAGTAAAAGAAGCAGTGAGAGATAAAAAGACATATTTTAAAAAGTAGAAATCAAATCATAGTGAGAAAAATAGAAAGGAACATAAACTTTGTCAATTTAAGTATAAAAATATATTTAAAAAGCCAAGTTTGAAGAACAGCTAACCAAAAACTCAAAGTAATAGCAAAATGTTTTTAAGTACATCAGAAGCAGGAAGCCTGCTCAACTACCAGTGGGGAGGGCCCTTGGATGATAGAGGTGCTAATGGAGCACTCAAAGATGCTGAAATCATTGTGGAGAAACTAAATGAATTCTTTGCTTCAGTCTTCATGGCTGAGGATATTGGGGAGATTCCCAAACCTGAGCCCCTTTTTTTAGGTGACAAATCTGAGAAACTGTCCCAGATTGAGTTGTCATTAGAGGAGCTTTTGGAACAAATTGATAAATTTAACAGTAACAAGTCACTGGACCCAGCTAGCATTCACCCAAGAGTTCCGAAAAAACTCACATGTGAAATTGTGGAACTATTAACTGGGGTTTACAACCTGTCCTTTAAATCAGTTTCTGTACCTAATGACTGGAAGATAGTTAACGTGACACCAATATTTAAAAAGGGCTCTAGAGATGGTCCTGGCAATTACAGACCAGTAAGTCTAATGTGAGTACCAGGAAAGGCACTTGAAACTATAATAAAAAATAAAATTATAGATGAACATAATTTGTTGGGGGAAAGTCAAGATGGTGTCTGTAAAGGGAAATCATGCCTTACTAATCTACTAGAGTTCTTTGAGGGGGTCAACAAACATTAGGACAAGGGGGATCCAGTGGATACAGTGTATTTAGATTTCTAGAAAGCCTTTGACAAGGTCCCTCACCAAAGGCTCTTAAATTAAGTAAGTTGTCATGGGATGAAAGGGAAGCTCCTCTCATGGATTGATAACTGGTTAAAAGACAGGAAACAAAGGGTAGGAATAAATGATGAGTTTTCAGAATGGAGAGAGGTAACTAGCGGGGTCCGCCAATGGTCTGTCCTGGAACCAATCCTACTCAACCTACTTATAGATGATCTAGAGAATGGGGTAAACATTGAGGTGGCAAAATTTGCCGATGATACCAAACTCTTCAAGATGGTTAAGATAGAAGCAGACTGTAAAGACTTTCAAAAAGATCTCACCAAACTAAGTGATTGGGCAACAAAATGGCAAATTAAATTTAATATTGATAAGTGTAAAGTAATGCACATTGGAAGAAATAATACCAACTATACATACAATATGATGGGAACTAATTTAGCTACAGCAACTCAAGAGAGAGATCTTGGAGTCGTGTATTCTTCACTGAAAATATCCACTCAGTTTGCAGCAGCAGTCAAAAAAAGCAAGTAGAATGTTAGGAATCATTAAAAAAGGGATAGAGAATAAGAGAGAGAATACAGGCAGTCCCCGGGTTACGTACAAGATAGGGACTGTAGGTTTGTTCTTAAGTTGAATTTGTATGTAAGTCGGAACTGGTACATATTGTAGGGGAAACTCTGGTCAAACATTTCTCCAGAGCTCAGTTTTATTCTCCCACACCTCACTTCCCTCAGTCCTTTATTCTCAAGCTGAGGTGTCTGCTGAGAAAAGCCGCTCCGCATCTCCCTGGTCTGCTGGGAGCTAGCTTTGCGTCTCCCTGGTCTGCTGCGGGGAAGCAGCTAGAGCGGGGTTGCCTCACCCCGCTTGTAAGTAGGGATCCGATGTAAGTCGGATCCATGTAACCCGGAGACTGCCTGTATCTTCTTGCCTCGATATAAAACCATTGTACACCCACATCTTGAATACTGCGTACAGATATGGTCGCCTCATTTCAAAAAAGATATATTGGCAGTGGAAAAGGTTCAGAAAAGGGCAACAAAAATAATTAGGGGGTTGACACAGGTCCCATATGAAGAGAGATTAAAAAGACTTGGATTTTCATCTTAAAGAGGAGACTAAAGGGGATATGACAGAGGTCTATGAAATCATGACTCATGTGGAATAAGTGAATAAGGAAAAGTTATTTACTTATTCTCACAGTATAAGAACCGAGGGGTCACCTAATGAAAATAATAGGCAGCAGGTTTAAGATATACAAAAGGAAGTTTTTCTTCACTCAGTGCACAGTCAGCCTGTGAAACTACTTGCCAGAGGATGTTGTGAAGACTTGGACTTTAACAGGATTCAAAAAAGAGCTGGATAGATTCATGGAGGTTAGGTCCATCAATGGCTATTAGCCAGGATGGATAGGAATGGGGTCCCTAGCCTCTGTTTGTCTGGAAATGGATGACAGGAGAGGGATCGCATGATGATTACCTGTCATATTCCCTCCCCCTGCAGCATCAGGTATTGGCCACTGTTGGCAGACAGGATACTGAGCTAGATGGACCTTTGGTCTGACCCAGTATGACTGTTGTTATGTTCTTATGTACATTGTGGTAAGTTGTGAGATCAATACTTGCAAATGTCACTGTCCCCTTACTTGATTTCTAAATAGGAATCAGTAAGAAAATCAATATCTACACAAAATGGTATAGGTTTCTCAAAAGGATCAGTCTCTGTTGTTCAGCCTCTTCCTAAAAATTCATATAAGACCAAGTACCCTGTGAAGCTTTTGTTTTTTATAGGCTGTACTTGAAACAACAACAAAAAACAAATTGCAGCCTATCCTTGCTAGTGTACATTTCATGTAGTATAACCCTGTCTATTAACATTTGCAATATACTAATTAAAAACTAGAAGCTGAAGCATGTTATGGTCTGTGCAGTTACACAGTTTTCATGATATTGTGACTGAATAATTCTGAAGAGAATTTACCGTTCCCCCCCAAAAGCAATAATTTGAAGATAGGGTTTTATACCTATCTTTGATAGGATAACGAGTCTGTGAATAAGGAAGAAGCGGTGGATGTGGTAAACCTAGATTTTAGTAAGGTGTTTGATACGATCTCGCATGATATTCTTATGAATAAACTAGACAAATACAACTTAGATGGGGCTACTATAAGGTGGGTGCATAACTGGCTGGATAACCATACTCAGGGTATGTCTACACTACCCCGCTAGTTCGAACTAGCGGGGTAATGTATGCATACCGCACTTGCTAATGAAGCCCGGGATTTGAATTTCCCGGGCTTCATTAGCATAAGCGGGGAGCCGCCATTTTTAAATCCCCGCTGCTTCGAACCCCGTGCAGCGCGGCTACATGGGGCTCGAACTAGGTAGTTCGGACTAGGTTCCTATTCCGAACTACCGTTACTCCTCGTGAAATGAGGTGTACCGGTAGTTCGGAATAGGCACCCTAGTCCGAACTACCTAGTTCGAGCCCCGTGTAGCCGCGCTGCACGGGGTTCGAAGCAGCGGGGATTTAAAAATGGCGGCTCCCCGCTTATGCTAATGAAGCCCGGGAAATTCAAATCCCGGGCTTCATTAGCAAGTGCGGTATGCATACATTACCCCGCTAGTTCGAACTAGCGGGGTAGTGTAGACATACCCTCTGGGAGTAGTTATTAATGGTTCACAATCCTGCTGGAAAGCTATAACAAGTGGGGTTCCGCAGTGGTCTGTTTTGGGACTGGCTCTGTTCAATATCTTCATCAACAATTTAGATATTGGCATAGAAAGTATGCTTATTAAGTTTGCAGATGATACCAAGCTGGGAGGGGTTGTGACTGCTCTGCAGGATAGGGTCATAATTCAAAATAATCTGGACAAATTGGAGAAATGGTCTGAAGTAAACAGAATGAAGTTTAATAAACATAAATGCAAAGTGCTCTACTTAGGAAGGAACAATCAGTTTCACACATACAGAATGGGAAGTGACAGTCTAGGAAGGAGTACGGCAGAAAGGGATCTAGGGGTTATAGTGGACCACAAGCTGAATATGTGTCAGCAGTGTGGTACTGTTGCAAAGAAAGCAAACATGATTCTGGGATGCATTAACAGATGTTTTGTGAGCAAGCCACGCGAAGTCATTCTTCTGCTCTACTTTGCGCTAGTTAGGCCTCTGTTGGAGTATTGTGTCCAGTTCTGGGCACCGCATTTCAAGAAAGACATGGAGAAATTGGAAAGGGTCCAGAGAAGAGCAACAAGAATGATTAAAGGTCTAGAGAACATGACCTATGAAGGAAGGCTGAAAGAACTGGGTTTGTTTAGTTTAGAAAAGAGAAGATTGAGGGGGAACATGATAGCAGTTTCAGGTATCTAAAAGGGTGTCATAAGGAGGAGGGAGAAAATTTGTTCATCTTGACCTCTGAGGATAGAACAAGAAGCAATGGGCTTAAACTGCAGCAAGGAAGGTTTAGGTTGGACATTAGGAAAAAGTTCCTAACTGTCAGGGTAGTCAAACACTAGAATAAATTGCCCAGGGAGGTTGCGGAATCCTTATCTTTGGAGATATTTAAAAGTAGGTTAGATCAGCGTTTCCCAAACTATGGGCCGCGGCCCGTACTGGGCCACGGGGAAAAAAAACCGGGTCTCAGCGTGGCTGACAGGGTGTTCTGGGCTTCCGGACTGCCCGTGCAGCGCCGGGTTCCCCAAGCCCTCAGCTGGGCTGGGCGGATGCAGCCGTATGTTTCAGGCTCCCGGCAGAGGCATAGTGAGGGTTACCAAGTGAGCTCTTATTGCTGGCTGTGGAGCGGGGATGGGGTTTGGATATGGGACGCGGGGAAACAGGGTTGGGGCAGTGGAGCTGCCCAGAGGGAGATAGGGAAGGGAACTGGCAGATGGAAACAGGGTTGGCTGGGGCGGGGGGAACCGGCTGGCAGAAGCAAGTCTGGCCGGGGCGAGGGCAGGAGCAGAGGGGCTGGCCAGGGGAGATCGCGGGGGGGAACTGGCTGGCAGAAGCAGGGCTGGCCGGAGCAGGGGAGGGAGCAGGAGCAGAGGGGCTGGCCAGGGGAGATTGCTGGGGGAACCGGCTGGCGGGGGCAGTGAGGCTGGCTGGCGAACCGGCCGGTGGAAGCAGGACTGGCTGGGGCAGTAGGGCTTGCCAGGAGAGATCGGGAGAGAATCGGCTGGCAGGGACAGCCAGACTGGCCCAGGGAGTGGGGGTGGAAGGTGCAGGGGGGGAAGGGGAAGAAAGATTTGGCCAGTGGGGAGCAGGACAGTTCAAGGCGCACACACATCCTGAATAAAAATTTAAAAGCAGTGCCTTTTAAATATCCCCACTGCTGACAGTGAGGTTTAAAGACACTACAGTGTGCCAGAATGGAGAGAACCTGGTGCATTCACCATCCGCAATGAGAATATGGATAAAAAATTCCAAAGATGGTGTCGGCTTTCTGAAAATAAATGAGCCCCTTTTCAATACACGATGTGGTGGTGCAGGGTTTTATTGGATTACAGTCCATTTTTCCAATCCATATTCCCTTAACTTGTTGGTAAGAATGTGGTGGGTGGCCATATCAAAAGCTTTGCTAAAGCTGGCCCTGGGGGCTTTGGGAGGACCAAAAACAATGTGTTTGCATATTCCTCATTTGCTTAATGAATATGCAAATGTATGTTACCAGTCCTCTGAAAACTCGTGAATGGATTTACTGATCCCCGTGTCAAAAATTTTGGGAACCCCTGGGTTAGATAAATATCTATCAGGGATGGTCTAGACAGTATTTGGTCCTGCCATGCGGGCAGGGGACTAGACTCGATGACCTCTCGAGGTCCCTTCCAGTCCTAGTATTCTATGATTCTATATTACATCTTCCTTTGGAATTATTCTCTTCCTGTGTTCATTTTTTACTGGATGTAATGTTAACATATTTTTACTCCCACTGATGTCATTTTTCACTTTTTTAAAACCCCTGTGTCAACCAAGCTTGAGAATCTGAATTCCTGTTTCCTTGACTCTGTGTCAATATTAATATTAAAGGAATGCAAATCTGCTAATAGAAGATCCTTCCCCCCCCCTCCATCCCCACCCCGCACGCTCCCCAACCCTTAGAATCAAATCCAGGTCCCACAGAAATCAGTGGCAAAATTCCCACTCATTTCAGTGGGGCCAGAGTTTCACCCAACTGATTCAGCAAAGCTGTTAAGCATTTCAGTCCCTAATGTGAAACAAATGCTTGTGTGCTTTGGTGAGTCAGAGGGCAGGTCTTCATGACAGAGCTATACTGGTGTTGCTGCAATAGATGCTGTAGCATTAATTTAGCTGGTCTGGTGAAGACCTGGAGAGCACTCTCACATTAATTTCTGTACTTCCCGAGAGGTGTAATGGTGGGAGAGCGTTTCGCATAAGTCAGCCTAGATTTGTTGACTCCATTTATGTCATTCATCTAATTGAAGTAGCATAGCTCTGATCAGTTACTGTGGTAGTGTAGGTCTGGCCAGCATCTGTGTGCATTCCCAACCATATTTGTTTAATGTACTTATATTTGTAGTCCTTTTTTGCTCTTTTTAGCTATCCGGAGCTGATAAAGTTGAGAGAGAGTGTGCTTGATTCCGTACCTTATTGTTGATTCATCAATCAACTTGATTACAAGTGCCAGTCAGATACACCTTTCTATTCCCTTTAATGGTATTGGCATTGCACAGAAGTCACTGACAGCAGGTAGTCTGTAGATGGTCCAGATCCTCAGCTGGTCTCAATGGTGTATCTCCATTGACTTTAACAGAACAATGCTAACTGCTCCAGCATTTCAGATGAGGCAGTGATCTGGAGGGAAATGCATGGGGTTGAGATTTTGGTGGTCCTGAATTCTAATCCTGGCTTTGCTAGTGACTCTGTATGTAGGTGTGGATAGAACACTCCAGCTTTCTTTCTCAATTTTTTCCCCATATGTAAGATGTTGATAATACTTACCCATCTACCTTAATTCGTCACATCTGTACAGTGCTTTGGGTGAATAAAGTGCTATAAAGTGCTAAATATTGTAAGCATCCAGCCTTTCAGATATGCATCCAAACCTGGACTCCGAACTTTTTTTGGGGGGTGCCCATTACTCTTAATACTTTAAAGAGAAATCAAAATCACATAAGGAAGAAATGATGAGAGGCGGGTGCCAGATATTTTGATGAAAGTCAATAAATTTGTAGGAATAAGAGCCAAGCAGTTTTGCAAAGATGAAAAAGATTAGCTCATGGCGCTTTTGGTCTAGACTGTAGTCTTAACTGCTTAACTGAATATGAAACATGCCTTTGAAAAACACCATTGCACTTTGGCCACATACAAATGGTTTCAGGAAAAGGCTGAACTTACTATGATTACTACCTTCTTGCACATTAGCTCTAATGGGAAAACTAGAAAGCTTTTTTTATTGTTATTTTGATAAATTGAGTTCAAGAAATAAATCTTTAAAAAAATATTGAGATTAAAGATTATTTTTAAAGAAAACAATCTGGTGGGCCGAATTATGTGTGGAAATCTCAGCTGAGGTGGAGAAAATCAGTTTTTAAGTGTAATTTAATAGAAATAATTCACTCAGGGCTTGTCTACACATACAGCACGGCAGTGGCACAGCTGTACTAATGCATCTGTGCTGCTGCAGCGCTTGTGGTGAAGATAACTCTATGCTGACATGAGAGAGCTCTCCCATTGGCATAATCAAATTAACTCTGCAAGAGGCAGTACCTATGTCAGCAGAAAAAGCTCTGTCACCAACATAGCACTGTCCATACCAGCACATAAGTTTATATAACTTATTTTGCCTTGGAGGTGGTTTGTTTAAACACCTGAGGCTGTAGTGTAGAGATAGCCTCAGCCAAATTGATTGGAGTTGGAATTATTTGTAAAGAAATAGTTTCCCTAAAGGAAAATTCCTATAAAGTTTTTAATATAGAATGATCTCAGTTTTATATCTTTTGGAACCTTCTTGTAACATTTAATGTAAAATTATATCCCAACTATAGAATTTTACAGGGTGGTTATAAAAACTATAGAAAATGATAATTATCTGTCAAATCATGTAACACTTTAGTATAATTTCTGTGACACCCTGATGATTTAATCTCTATTAAATTCTGTAGGACCTTTTCTTTTTCTTTATAAATAATAAACATATAACTGTTTCCTTACTAAAATGTCTATAATAAAAGCATACAAAAAGTCCATGGTCTCTGGAAGCAGTTTGGATAGGAATCTGCTCAAAATGAAGTCTTGGAATCAAAAAGTGTAATGAAGTGAACCTTTATGGTACATTTATTTTTATGGTGACAGCAAGGGAGAGAAGAAAAATAGGCCCTCATGTTAACCAACTATTGAATGATTAGCTGAATTGCTTATTTCAAAGTTAACGTATTTTCTGTCAAAGAAAATAGAGGTTTTGAGCTCATTAAATTTTATCTGGTTGCCTCATATTGTGAATAGAGAACCAGATGTAAATTGGTTTAGCTCAAAAACCTGACCCAGTACCTTTGGGATCCCTTAATGTAGCTCGAAATAAGAAACCAGCTTTTCATTTCAAAATAAAGATCAGTTATGTCATCAATCACCTACTCAGAAGGTCCCTTTTCAAATTAGGGGGTCTACCGCTGGAGTTTGCAATTCTGTCTTTGTACTATTACCTGTAGTTCTTATTCGGAGACTGCTTCGGTTGACTTCATTGGGAGTTTTGCCATTTACTTTAATAGAGGCAGAATAAGGCTCTGAGTTATGTTTAGATAAAAAGACAAACATGCTACTGCTGCTGCCCCAAGCCAGGCACTCCATTAATCTCTGGGGCCCCATCACTCAGAGGACAGGATACCATGGGGGGGGGGGGGGGCAGCAGAAAGGGGTGGAGCTTGGGGGATGGATGCAGACACACAGCCCCGGGACCACCAGGACTCCTGGGCAAGATTACAAATAAGTCCTGACTGTAGATGGCCCATGGGCTGTGAGTTTGAGATCTCTCACAGGGGGGTGTCTAACCTCTTAAAAATGATGGCAATTCCACAACCTCTTTAGGCAACCTACTTAACCATCCTTGACAGGAAGTTTTTCCTAATGTCCAATATAAAGCACCCATGTTGCAGATCCCTTTCAGCAGTACTCCTTAAGACAGTCATTTCCCATGTTGTATGTGTCAAAGTGATTGTTCCTTCCTAAGTGGAGTATTTTGCATTTGTCCTTATTGAATTTCATCCTATTTACCTCAGACCATTTCTCCCGTTTGTCCAGATCATTCTGAATTATGACTCTCTTCTCCACTTGGAACTCCTCCCAGCTTGGTATCATTCTCAGACTTTGTAAGCATACTCTCTATGCCATTATCTAAAATGTTGATAAGGATATCAAGCAGAATGGGTTCCAAAATGGATTCCTGCAGAATCCCACTTGTTATGCACTTCTAGTACGACTGAATCATTGATAACTACTTTAGAGGAATCGTTATCCAACCAGTTATGCACCCATGTTATACTAGTACTGTCTAGATTGTATTTCCCTAATTTATTTATAAGAAGGTCATGCAAGATGGTTTCAAATCCTTTTCTTAAGTCTAGGTATACCACATCTACTGCTTCCCTCTTATCCACAAGGCTTGTTACCCTCTCAAAGATGGCCATTAGGTTGGTTTGAAATTCTTTGTTCTTTACAAATTCATGCTGACTGTTACTTATCTTATTATCTTCCAGATGTTTTCAAATAGATTCCTTAATTTCCTACATTATATTTCTTGGCACAGAAATATACTACTGGTCTGTAGTTTCCTGAGTTGGCCTTATTTCTCTTTTTATAGATGGGCACTATATTTGTCTTTTTTCTGTCTTCTATGACTTTTCAAAGATAGCTAATGGCTCAGCTATTTTCTCAGTCATCTCCTTGAGTATTCTAGGATGCATTTTATCAGGCCCTGGTGAAGACATCTAACTTTTCTTAGTAATTTTTAACTCATTCTTTTCCTATTTTAACTTCTGAACCTACCTCATTTTCTCAAGCAGTCATTATATTAGGTGATCAGTCACCACAAACCTTGGTGAAAACCGAAACAAGGAAGTTGTTGCCCATCTCTGCCATTTCCACATTTTCTGTTATTGTTTTTTCCTCCTCATTGAGTAATGCCCTGCTCTTGGTCTTCTCTTGCTTCTAATGAATTTGTATAATGTTTTCTTGTACCCTCTATTGATAGTACAGGCCATCCTCACTATAAGTCCAAGTTACGTTCCAAAAATCTTGGACTTATAGCGAAACAACTTAAAGTGAGGAATTTTTTTTCCCCGTGGCTGATTTCCATTTGCACAAATTGGTAGTTTTGTGGGGGTTTTTGTGTGACTTAATAGCAGAGAATGGGAGGACTTAATAATGCATCAGTTCCTTCAAGCATCAATGACTTTAGTGTACCAGGGCAATTTATAGTGGGGAGGCACTGTGTAGCCCTTTTGTGCATAGGGATGAACTGATTTTAAAGGTCCCCTCCCGCACAGTAGCGGTGCCTGTGAGCAGAGTTTTAAATCATTTTGGCTCGTTTTGGAACATAGTGACAGCAAGGGCTCTAGAACGAGGAGAGGAGTTTGTCTACATTGTATTTGAAATAGCAAAGAGGTTGTTTTCAAGGGCAAGAGTTGGTGGCTCAAATGTAGGTTGGATATCCATGCTCAAGTCTGTTAGGCTCTGATCCAGAAAAGCACAATCAGACTTTCACTGGTCTCCTTGATTTCAGTGGCACTGCTCGATGGATACCTTTGCATTGCAAAGACAAAGCAGCAGCACTGAGTCTCAGAGCCAGGCTTAGTTGACTCAGGTTTGCAGGGTGCAGTCTAAAATTAGCAGTGCTCCGTGACCCTCCTTCCTTGTTGGATTTGAGAGCTCAGATTCCAGTCAGAGGAGGAACAGTTTCACCATTGTTTTAGCTCTGCAGCCTGAGTTCTATGATTTTTGTGCCACCATTTTCTTGTTTGCAGTGTAAGTATAATCAAAAGCTTTCAGTGAAGCACACCTTAAAGTGCTTTATTGGATTTGGAGCCTTATTCATTAGGCTGGGCAGGCAGTGTGACTGCTAAGGGTTTGAGGAGGCTCTCTTTTCGGAGGACTGATATGTGCACCCTGTGTATTTGAAACATAATCCATTCTTACAGCACTTTGGTGCATGTTACAGATGCTTAATAAAAAAAATCCAATAAAACTTTAATAATCTCAAATAATTAGGAAATCTGAACACATATGTTGCCTAGCAATGAATGTGCTGCTGAGACTTTGAAAGTTATAATAAGTTTTAAAAAGCAGAGAATGCTCTATCCTTTCACAATACTATTCTCACTATTCTCTGGAGGGGCGCAAAATAAAAATGTGTAGTTAATTGATGTGATGTGGGAAGCAGTTAAACATAATTTGGAGTAGTTTCAAAGCAAAGTTTAATAGAACAGAAGGGAATCGTCTTAAGTAAGTGCTGCAAATCAACAAGGTTAGTAGCCAGAGAAATCCTCCTGGGTCAAATGTCAAAGTTAACTGCAGTTTCCATTCTCAGTATGTTTTTAAGATAATCCTTTTGTTCTGTGTATAGAGGGTCTATTGATCCAGTAACCCTCGTGTGTCCTGATATACTGTTTTCAGATGGATCTTTTCCTGAGGGTCAAAAGTCCTATCTCAGTTCTACTGATTTATATCAGGAGTAAAGATTTAAATGCACAACATTCTTCCTTTTTTGTGGGGAAGGAGGAAGGGTGTCACTTTCAGATAGTTTCCTCCACTCAGTTTACAACCTGGATCAAAACATATCAGTACTTCTCCAAGATGGTCCAGGAAGGACACTGCAATGCAGCAAAAGTTATCTGCTTGCTGCTAAAGGTTGGGACTTGCTTACTACCCTCAACCCCAAGTGTTTTCTTTTGTGTCCCAAACAGTTTTAATGTTAATGGAATCTCATTTGACAAGTCTGCAGAGACTAATTAGAAGTATATTAAAATTTATTATTTATGAAATACCTCGCTCTTGCATAGTGCTTTAAATTAGTAGATCTGTGAGCTTTACAAAGGAGATAACTTTTACAGGGCACTCATAAACATACAGCTTTCTATAATAGAATGTAATGACAGTCCCCTGTTGAGGTGAGGCAGTACCTACTCTGTGTCAAAAGAAGCAACTTATTCAAGAAACCAATGCAGTGAAACCACTCCCAGTGTTTGTTGCAAGCTGGTGCAGTGTGATATCACTGATGGAGGGAAAACGTTTTAAATGTTTTCAGTAGTTGCTCTGGCTTCTGAAGTGATACACAGTGTTAAAGAAAAAGACTATCAGTTATTAGATGTAATTACTGAACACTGAATAGATAATGCTGCAAATGTTACATATCTGCATTCTTATTTAAACCCCGCAATTTTTCTGTTACACCCTGGGAAATGTGGCCTTTATATCATCTCATTTCTCTTCTGTGTATGGCTCACTGCAGTGCACTTGCTTACAAGGGAATTGGTGTTAACGAATTGCAGAAATTAGAGAAGAAAATCATTCGTCTCACAGCCCTCTCTGAGTTAATGCTGCCAAAATACACATGTAAATGGTGTACAAAGATTGCCTACTAAGCATAGCCTTGACTTTGTTACAGTTCTGATGTTCCTAAGATATCATTTTTGTACATCAAAAGACCACAATGGCCCGAGTCATGAAACTGTCAACATGTTGACACATGCCAAAAGAGGAAGCTCGTATGTATCCCTCCTCCCCACCCGGCCCCCCAAGGCTGAGGAATTTGTATAGCTCTGGTTCTCACATAATGAATGTATTCATGTTGAACCTGTGGAAAAGGCTATTAAATATCAAATGGTGCTTCACATTTGAATCTGTGTGCAGGCTTGTGGTGGGGCTCGCACAGTTGGAAATGGTCATCACTTCATTACTGAAGCAGGCTGTAATCTTATTCAAAGAGAAAGCAAAATCTCTTTTGTTTTGTTTTATCTTTTAAATAGTCTGATGAAGTTAGGGGTAGGTCTGAGAAGGGAAATTAACTTCAGAATAAGAACAGCTGGTGCTTTTCTGTTAAATAACTGTTTTGGGAAACCTCCATTTCATCAAAATGATTATGGTCAACATAAAGATCCATTAGGATAACGACAAGAGCTGGGAAAAACAAATGGTGACAGGAGGTGGAGGAGCTTACCTCTGTGTGTGTAAATGGCAAGGGGTGTGTGTGCGTTTCTTTGATAAGTAGAAATAATCAAATATTCCACCAAAAAGTTTTTTGGATGGAAAATGGCTTTTTGATAGGACAGATTTTTGAGAAACGTCTATTTTTTCCTCAAAACATTTTGTAAGGAAGACAAAATATTCCCAATCAGCTGTAATGTTAAAAGTGGCAAAAATGATCCCCTTTGCCAGTGTGGGGAGAACACAGTGAATCACTTAGGCCAAATCTGTACCCAAGGAGAAGGTCAAATCAAGACCCACTAAATAGAACTCCAGAGGATCTATCACAACAGCATTGATCTTCTGCTTAGTGAAGACATGCCCTAACTTATCCTCTCACTGTTCCCTCACCATCACAACACCTATCCCCATTCTAGAATGAGGGCAGAACTCCTCCACTGTGCTTAAGGCACAGCTGTGAGTTATATCCGTATCGTGCTGACTTGCACAGAAGGGGTGAAATTTTCTAAACGTTAACTATGAAGTGTGTCACCTGAATTAGGAGCCTGATGTTTTTTCTCAGCGCCAGTTGACGATACTGTGGAACCTAATCAGGGACCTAATTTTGGATTTAATGGCAAAATTTTCAAAAGCGCTTAAGTGAAACAGGAGCCTAAGTCTCATGGGCCTTCTGTGTACACTTAAGTATGAATAGTGATAGAAATGTAGCCGTGTTAGTCTGGTGTAGCTGAAACAAAATACAGGACTATGTAGCACTTTAAAGACTAACAAGATGGTTTATTAGGTGATGAGCTTTCGTGGGCCAGACCCACTTCCTCAGATCAAATAGTGGAAGAAAATTGGCACAACCATATGGTTCCTATTTGATCTGAGGAAGTGGGTCTGGCCCACGAAAGCTCATCACCTAATAAACCATCTTATTAGTCTTTAAAATGCTACATAGTCCTGTTTTTTACTTAAGTATGAAATATTTTTCCAGAGTTTGGGTCCGGGTGAGGGTAGGAGCTCATGGTGGTGCTACCCTTGTAATAAAATACAGAGTCCCTTGATAAATTCTATTCATAAAGAATCTTAAAGTGCTTCACTTGTAATCTGTTTAGTAATCCATGGCCGCTGGGACAGTTTCTAACATTCAAAAACTCTGAGCAGTGCCATCTCCCATACACTTCCTTCTGTCCTGGACTAACTGGAATACCCACTCTGCTCTCCTCCCCAGGTTCCACTCCCCTGAAGTACAGCACAGGCAATAGTCAGTCTTTGACTAGTGACAGGTGTAAGGTTTGAGCTCGCATGATACCCAGCCAGTGCTCACTTCCATTGCAGCATGCAGTGTTGTTATAGCCATGTTGGTCCTAGGCTTTTCGAGACACAAAGTGGGTGAGGTAATCTCTTTTAGGTGACCTGAAGAGGAGCTCTCTATCAACTTGAAATCTTGGCTCTTTCACCAACAGAAGTTGGTCCAATGGAAGATATTAACCCCTCTCGCCTTGTCTCTGTTTCCATTACAATAGCCAGGTGGGGTCCTCATTGTACTAGCACTGTACAAACATATTAAAGTAAACCTCAGCATCAGGAGCTTTCAGTTTAATTGTGAGAAATTAGTTGTGCTTGTTAGAAATGTCGCGGCAAGGGGAGGGGAGGTGGGTGAATGGCAGTGCAAGCCGGGCTTTGATAGGATAGCTGTGTGCAGTTTATAGAAGCTGGTTTGTTTGTGTTTGTAATGGAGACAAAGAACCACATCACTAATAGCTGTCTTAGCTCCCCATCTGCTTTCTGATTAACTTCTGACATAGGGGAAATGAATCTTAAGGAGGGATGTAAAAAAGGCTAAAGGGAGTGGGTTTAGGGAGTAAGTGGGAAGGAATGTTCCACAAATAAAGGGTGACACAGGAAAAAAACATAAAAATGGTTTTTGGCAAGAATGGATTTGTGAGCGCTCAAAGGCATTTCATGCTCATTGCTTTGTAAAGGAGTCGGGAGTTAGAAACTTTCACTATAAACCCCTGAAATAAGCAATACTAAGTATGAAATAACCATTAAGAAAAGCTGTGGGATGAGATGTAACTGTAGCAGACAGCTCCAATGAAAAGTTTGTAACAAGGTAATGGGAGCTTATCTTCCTCCAGCCTTTATTTTTGTTGGCGGTAAATGGTGAGCAGAGACAGAACATTGTTGTCTGTAGGTTTATGTAAAACTCATGATTTTTTTAAATATAAAAGCCATTAACAAATGCTGTGTTTCAAATTTGTTTTTATAGATTTCATAATACAGGTACATCAATTACAGTGTAGTTATAGAACTGTCCTAGTTTTTTTTACAGTTGCCACTACTTTGTTATCCTTAAAATCTGCATTGATTAATATCACCCCTTTTAGTCTTGCCCATAATATATGTGTTATTTTGTAGAATCCTGGTACACAGACACATTGTCATTATAATGTAATTACTATGAAGTTTTACTTTGTGATAATGTATTTGTTATAAAAAGCTACAAGTAGAAGTTAAATTATATGGGTGCACTTGATTTATAGTGTAGCTCTGAATTACATTTCCACTGCATTCTCACGGAGTTACAAGGAATTTTCAAGTAGATAATTCAAAGTCCTGATGAAAGTTCAGTATCTGTCTCTGGAACTCTCTATGTAGTTATTAGGGCACTGAACTGGGACTCAGGAGACTTGGTTTCTAGTCCCAGCTCTGCCACTGGTCTGTGAGATGACCTTGGGCAAGTCATTTCCCTTCCCACTATATCAGTCTTCCCCATTGGTAAAATTAGAAAAATCAAGATACTGACATCCCTTGTAGTGCAGTTTGAGACCTGCGAATGAACATCACAGTGTAAGAACTGCTAGATGGTGGTATAATTTAAATATCCTTGTATTTCCCATAGATGTGTATCGTGTTTGAAATGAACCCTTATTTCTGTGTAATAACAAATTTATACATGTAACCACCATGAAGCTTATTCAAAAATATAATAAAAAACCGCTCCCTAGCAGCTGTATAAACTGTGATACAATGGTATCTGTATCCGACACAAGCATATTGAATGCTGCTGGTGTGAACAAGAGTTCAAAAAAAATTCCCACCAGCTGGGAACCGGGCCCTTCTTGCTTCTCCCTCTGGTAATGTGAGCTGTTGGAACTGTCTGAATAAAGTTTTCACTTTTTGGTCTTTGGGCATATACAGTTGGCTTTTTGAAGAAGGTGTATGCCTAAAACTGCAAAGAGTCTTCCTTTTGATACTGCTTTGTGATAAAGAAATTCAGCTGAATAGTGTTCACATTAAAGAAGTACAGTAATTCTCAGGGCAAGATTAAACTGCTAAAAGAAAATATATCAATCAGAGTAGAAACTGTCTGCAGATTTTTGAGAAGTTTCTTGTTGGCCTGAATATTGAGATGACATTTTTAGAGACTTTACAATGGAGTTCAGTAACCATATGGACTCGATATTTTGGCTCAATAGAAGCACTAGGTATCCAGTTTGTTTCTGCAAATGTCTTTTTGCAATTAATGAAGACAGAAATAAGGTCATTTCAATAAATGTAGTGCAAAAGTTTAAGAAAAATGCATCTAATAAGAAAAGCTACAGTAATGTACTACAACAAATTAGAAGCATAAATTAAGCATTCAGATTCACTACAGAAAAGGGCATGTATTAGAAAAAGATTGTTACCAGGATATACAGGCAGTCCCCGGGTTACGTACAAGATAGGGACTGTAGGTTTGTTCTTAAGTTGAATCTGTATGTAAGTTGGAACTGGCGTCCAGATTCAGCCGCTGCTGAAACTAATCAGTTTCAACAGCGGCTGAATCTGGATGCCAGTTCTGACTTACATACAGATTCAACTTAAGAACCCCAGGCATCCCCAAGTCAGCCCGGGGCAGGGGCTTCCTGTAGTCAGCCGCTGGTCAGTTTCAGCTGCGGCTGACTTGGGGACGCCTGGGGCAAAGCAGCTGGGGTGCTGCTGGGTTGGTCCAGTAGCACCGCCGCTCCTCGGCGCTACTGGACCAACCCAGCAGCACCCAAGCTGCTCTGCCCCAGGCGTCCTGATTCAGCCGCTGCTGAAACTGACCAGCAGTGGCTGAATCAGGACGCCTGGGGCAGAGCAGCTGGGGTGCTGCCGGATTGGTCCAGTAGCGCCCAGAGCAGCGCTACGGGACCAACCAGCAGCGCCCCAGCTGCTGTACCACAGGCGTACGGAGCAAAGCCGCAGAGCACGGGGGCAGCGGGACAGCCCAGACGCGCCGTGGCTGTCCTGCTGCCCTCGGGCTCCGCGGCTTTGCTCTGCTTTGCTCCGCTTCTCCCTGGTCTGCAGATCAGGGGGACGGGGAGCAAAGCGGCGGAACACGCGGGCAGCGGACAGCCCAGACGCGTCTGGGCTGTCCGCTGCCCGCGTGTTCCGCCGCTTTGCTCCCCGTCCGCCTGGTCTGCAGACCAGGGAGACGGGGAGCAAAGCAGAGCAAAGCCAAGGAGCACGCGGGCAGCGGACAGCCCAGACGCGTCTGGGCTGTCCGCTGCCCGCGTGCTCCGCCGCTTTGCTTCCTCTCCCTGGTCTGCTGAAGACCAGGGAGACGGCCCCGTTCGTAACTGCGGATTCGACATAAGTCGGATCCGCATAACTCGGGGACCACCTGTACTTGAATGCAGATATTGCAGCTGGCAGCTATTTTGTTTCTGCTTTGCAGTGGTTTCAGAGAGCTATTGAAGTGCTTATTTTTTGCACTTTTGGGAAGGATTTTTCCTTTCACTCAGTTTTAAAAACATCACGTTGTGAATGTAAGTGCTTAAATATTCTGTTTCCTAAACTGTTTTGCCAGAGTTTCTTTACGTTTTAAAGGAAACGTTTGACATTTAAAATGCGATTTTAGACACCTTCTGTAATTTTATTTTGAAAATGTTTGGTTATAGTTTCTAACAGTCTGATCTTGAAGATTTTATTACTCTCAGCTGTGCAGGTTAAATATCATCAGGATATCTGGCTACAATGCATTTGACCATTCTGAGACAGTTAAAATATCTTTGAAGTTAGTTACTTATAGAAGAAACTTTAACCATGTTTACAAATCATGCTAAAGTCTCCATTCTAGAATGTTGTTAAATTTATATCTATTCAATAAGTCTTGACTCATGCAGACCATGTACACACTAACAATGTTAAATAGCAGTTATCTGGCTAATTGTGTAGTCGATACAACTTGTGTCGACTACATGAGTAATAGATAAGGGGGCCTTCTGCAAAGCTGATTACTTGTTTACATCCTTAGTGTACACACTTATTTTTAAGCACACAAGTAATCCCACTGAATCCAAACATCCATTTAAGCACATGTATAAATCTAGTAAAAGCAGAATTCAGCTAGCACAGCCCCCCAGGTATTCAAGTCCCACTACAAGGGAACTAAAGCTATGTCTATACTTTGATCTCTGGTGTGATCTATCTTCAGTGTAGTGGATCTAGTAAGGACCCACAGTACTGAATGCTGAGGGCGCCCTCGTCGACCCGGTGCTACACAGGGTTGTGTGGAGAAAGGGAAGTTGATGGTAGAGTTTCTCCCATTGACCTCCTGCAATGGGACCCCCACCCCAGAAATTTGGTTTAAGGTACATTGATTCTAGCCACACAATTATTGTAGCTGAAGTTGCATGTCTTAAATCAAATTTCTCCCTGGCTGTGTCTACACTGCACCCCTTTTCTGGAAAAGGGATGCAGATTAGACACTTTGGAATAGCAAAATCCGCGGGGGATTTAAATATCCCTGTGACGGGGTGAGGCAACCCCGCACTAGAAGGGCCCCCCCCAGCGAGGCAGGGGAAAGCGGCGCGGCTTGTCTCGCCGCCGCCGAGGACGCGTCCGGTGGGGTAACCGGGACGCGCCGCTCGGCAGGCGGGCGAGCGGGCGGGACCCCGAGCAACACAGGGGAGGGCGGTGACGGGGTGAGGCAACCCCGCACCGAGGAGGGCCCCCCCAGCGGGGCAGGAAGAGACGCCACGGCGGGACCTGCTGCCGCCGGGGACGCAGGCAGCAGGGCAGCCGGGACATGCCGCCAGGCTGGCGGCTCCAGGGACACAGCCCGAGACAGCGCGGGGGAAGAACCCCCCCCCCGGCAAGGTTAGTGGGGACAACCGGGCAGGGACGGCACCCCACCAGCCTCGGGGCGGGCAGCCCCGCGGGCGCCCCAGCCGGCCCTATGCCCCACAGCTGCAGGAGAGGGAGAGAACGCTGGGGATGAGGGGAAACAGCTGGGGAGGAGAAGCTGGAGCCGTGGATGAGCACAGGTGTGAGTGCTCTGGAGGGGCGGGGCGGCACCTTCCCCAGGTATAAAGTCAGGAGAGGCAGAAGCAGGGGGAGGAGGAGAAGGAGGACGCTGGAGGCAGAGACTGAGACACACCGAGGAGGCGGCGAGACCAGCCAGCTGGTGAGCGGACGAGCGAGGGCGTGAGGAAGCAGCCCAGGGCGGGTGTACTGGAGCCCGAGGGTTGATGCGTTGCGGCTCTGTGCCCCATCAGCCAGGTCGGGGGAGAGAAGAACATCTCCCCCGCCTTAGGGCCCTGGGCTGGGGTCTGGAGAGAGGGAGGGCCCGGACCCCCCTCACCTCCTCGCTCGCGGGATCCTCGGGGCAACCACCGGGAGGGCCGACCCGGCGCCGCGGCACCGAGACTGGGACCTTCCGGGACGGCAACCGTGGGAGTGTGACTGCCCAGGACGGGGTGGGCTCACGGACCCCGTAACAATCCCCCCGCGGTATTTGCATTAACATGGCTGCCGCTTTTTTCCGGCTTGGGGATAAGCCGGAGAAAAGCGGCAGTCTAGACGTGATTCTCCGGAAAATAAACCCTTTTCCGGAGGATCTTTTATTCCTACTTGAAACATTACACATTCCTCAGAAACCTGCATATTCTATTCTGGTTTATATATTGCTGTTTGCCATTCTAGTTCTTCCACTGGGATTACAAGGGAAGAATTTTCTTTTTCTTGATTTCCCTTACCACAAAGCTGTCTCAAAGGGATGGTCCTCTCCTTTTAGGCATTTTAGACACAATCCAGGTGAGTATGTGAACTTGCTGGTTGTGCTGGCTGGAAAACAAGATGAGGGAGAGCTCTCAGAGCTGTAGTTTTCCTGTGTTTCCAAAGAAACATGCCTAACTGTGATAGTTGAGAACAAGAATGTGGTAGCTACTGGGAACAGCTTTATTTCTCTTTGTGAATAAACTAACTACTGTTTCAGAATGCTAAACTTTGTTTTCCTTTCTGAGAGGGTACATGGACTTCGACAGAGTATAGGTCTTCATTAATATTTTTTTCATGTGTCTTTTCATGTGCACGTTTTCCTGAAAATTCCATGTAACTACCAGAATTTTAAGAAAGCAATTAAGCTGTTCTGTGACCAGCTCAGAAATAAATATCATAATACTGTCTAATTGCATGCTTAAGTACTTGAATCAGTTTGGTAGTACACAGGAATAAGGGTTCACTTGAAAATATGGAAGCTATTTGACCATTCCATATGCTAATCCATATAAATACAGGAAAGTGAACATGAGAATTCCATGACATAGCAGTGGTCAGGCAATTAAAAGGTACTAACTATAGTATAAACTATGTAATTAAATTTCTGAGTCTCCAATTTTGCAGTAAATATATGAATTAAAAAGTATATCTTCAAAGTTGTTATATCAGTGTTACCATGGAGTTTGTGTACCAGGATTCTTTTAAAAAAGAAATGGTAATTATATGTAGCAGATGAGAACAGTACTGTAGATACAGCGCAACCATATTGTAGTTAATATATGTGTATGATGAAGTGTATCTCACATCTCTACTTTTGCAATTAGCACTTTTTTAGCAAATCTGAACATTATGGACCCAATTTGTGTTATGGTAGCATGACGAGGCTGCAGTCAATATTGGGGACCTATTGTACTAGCGACTATACAAACACACAGTAAAGACTGTCCTTGCCTCCAGATTCTGCCACTCTTTGGCTCAATACTATCTTACTCTAATGCTTACAGAGTAAAATAGTACTTAAGGCCTTGTCTACACTACCACGCTCAGTTGACCTAAGTTACACTACTCCAGCTACCTGAATAATACTGCTGGGCTACGTCTAGACTACATGGCTCTGTCGACGAAGCCATGTAAAATAGTTTATTCGGCTTAGTCAAAGAAGCGGGGATTTAAATAATCCCCACTTCATTAAAATAAAAATGGCCACCGCGCTGTGTTGACGATGAGCTGATCCGGCACAGCATGGCAGTCTAGACGTGGCGCGGTCGACAAGGGAAGCCTTTGTTGACCACTCCGGTAAACCTCGTTCACGGAGGTTTACCGGAGCGGTTGACAAAAGGCTTCCCTTGTCGACAGCACCATGTCTAGATTGCTGCGCTGTGCTGGATCAGTTGATCATCGGCACAGCGCGGCGGCCATTTTTATTTTAATTAAGTGGGGATTATTTAAATCCCCGCTTCTTTGACTATGCCGAATAAACTATTTTACATGGCTCCGTCAATGGAGCCATGTAGTCTAGACGTAGCCCTGGAGTTGACATAGTTTATGTTGACTTACTGTGATGTCTACATTGCGTTGAGTTGATTGGGAGATGCTCTTCTGTCAATTTACATTAATCTTATCATTGCAGTGGAGTACTGGAGTTGACCGGAGAACTCTCTGCATTTGATTTAGCGGGTTTTCGCTAGACGTGCTAAATTGACTTCTGCTACAGCAGCATCGATTCCCAGTACTTGTAGACATGGCCAGTGAGAGAAAAGGTGGCAAAATGGGTTTTATATATGTGTTCTCAATTTTAATCATCTGGTATCATTAATGTATCTGGTATCATAATTAATCATTCTTACAGTGTAAACCTGCCTTTCACAAATAGTGCCATGTGCACACAAGTACTGTTAAACTATGTGGTACTATTTTTACTGTTATATTTATAGTAATATTTATAGTAGATGGGGGTATAATTTAAAGCTTTTCAATTCACAGAAGCTGTAAACTGATTTTGGGGTGGGAGGGAGAGTTTGAATTTTTCCCTGAAAAATGAAGTTAGCTTAAAAACCTAGTATTGTGCAACAGAGGAAAATGCTGGCATAATCTTGTACATGAAGTATGATACTGGAAATAGCAACTTTTCCCCCTCCTGTTTGTTTTTCCAGTATGGGGTACTGTATCCTTTTTGTCCATGGTTTGAAAAAGCTCTGTGCCTGGTTAAATAGATGGGGAACTACAGTCCTGACCCTCTCTGCTTTGCTGCTGCTGTTGCTGTTCTCTTGGAAGACTGTGAGACAGAATGAAATCTGGTTGTCAAGAGAATCCCTCTTCAGGTATGATCAGAAACAGGAAAAATATTTGCTATATCTCTAAATTTATTTTTAAAGAAATAAATGCATCGCTTGTTGTTGTTGCATGGAACAAATCATTTTTATTGAGTAAAAGAAATAATTCTACTATTGTGTTGTGGCTTACTATTTTTATAGAGTGCTAAAAAAGTATGCTTTTTATAAAGAGGAGGAGGACCTGGTTCCTGCCATGAGGATATGGTATAATGTATCAATTTATACTTTTTAACTATCCTGGTATATGTGTAAAAGAGACAGATGGAGAGAAGAATTTTACATAAAACTAACATAAAGAACAATACTTTAATGAAATTATTACTTGTAACACTAATCCCAATTTACTTGGATCTGTCCCATGGTGAGCATGAGCTGGCAGCCAGGAGCCTCGGCACCTTCATCCAGTTATAGTGAAAGCGCCTGTGGTCCCAAGCCTTAGTTGCCCTGCCCCCTGGGGCCGTAGTGTGAGGGCTGGTATCCCTAGGCCTTGATGTGCCCCTCCCCCTAGGCTCTAGCTTCTTGTGGTGTATGGCTCTGATTGATTGTTTTTTGTTTTTTTTCTCACTGGTGTCTGGTCCCTAACTGAAAAAAGGTTCCCCGTAGCTGGTCTGAGTCTCAACAGCCAGTGCAGGACTCCTTTTGCTCTCTCCAGTTTCTGGCAGCATCACCATGTCTAGCCTTGTGCCAGTCAGCCTCACCACGCACACTCCTATAGCTCCAGCAAGAGACTATCAATGCTCTGGCCCAGCAACTCATCTGACACTGATCTGCTGGGCCCTGACTGGCTGCTACCCACTTCGTCATTCTAAGGAGCGTGGAAGACCTCTTTCCACCCCTTTCTAGAGCAGGGTGTGGCAGGACTACAAGGTCTCCAGTAGGGGGCCTCAGGACCTAATCCATCCCATCACAATCACCAACAAAAAAAGTCAAATCAGGTTTTATGGGCAGGTCTAAACCTCCCTTGTAGCACTATGACCCAAACTGGATTATGCTAAAGCAGGGGATTTTAACAAGGTCTAGGGCTATGTCTACACTCGCGGCTTCTTGCGCAAGTAATATGCAAATGAGGTTAAGTGTGGAATATCGCCGAGCCTCATTTGCATACCTAATGAACCACCATTTTTTCAGAAGAGGCTCTTGCGCAAGAAGGAGCATCTACACTGCTCCTTCTTGCGCAAGAAATACCCTCTTGCGCAATGCCGTTACACCTATTACTTTTCAGGAAGAACGGCATTGCACAAGAGGGTTTTTCTTGTGCAAGAAGGGGCAGTGTAGACACTCCTTCTTGCGCAAGAGTCTCTTCTGAAAAAAAAATGGTGGCTCATTATGTATGCAAATGAGGCTCGGAGATATTCCACGCTTAGCCTTATTTGCATATTACTTGCGCAAGAAGCCGCGAGTGTAGACATAGCCTGGGAGTAGTGTGCCCTGAGTCTTCTTTCAGTTATGAGGTCACAGTCTGAAAGATATTGAGAACCAGTGTACTACTGTGAGAACAAAGAAGTGAAACTGCCTAGAAACAGAAGTAACATGAACTCTCCAAACTGAGTGAAATGTAAACAATAGGAATAGTGAGATGGAAATGCAATCTTTAGCATCCTTTACGGGTTAAAGTAAGTGACATTTCCATTATTACACAGGTAAAGAAATCTGTCATTGAGGGATTGTGTGTGTGTGTTTCTAAAATAAAGTAAATGAAACACTGCTGAGAAAACCGAAAGATTCTGTAAAGGATAACAGGAAGAAAATGACTTCAGTGTTCTCTCGCCTAATATCTGAAATTTTGTGCAAACACTGATACCAACACTGTCTGCATATGAATAAGCTTTGATTTGCACAATATGACTATTTTAAAGTAAGTTTTAGTTTAAAAACCCAACAAAATCTTTGAATCAGTGTCTTTGTTAAAAATCCTGTTATCTTCTACAGGTATGGTTCATAATATGGTAGTAACACTATTAGAAAAATACAGAATATATTTTAGTAACATTTTAATAATGGTAAAAACTAAATGCCATAAAGTGTCAAATATTTCAGTGTTCTACTTGTCTATTGTTTGCCAATCTGTTTCCTTTACAACCTCATTTATATATTTTTCATTGAAGCATACCACTTAGAATTCAGTTTTTTTGGCAAACTTATTAAATTTACTTCTTGATGCTTTTTTTTAAAGCAATTATCTAGTTGTGAAGTCATAGTGGTAATGCAGGTGATTTGTAATTTAATTGTTTAAATTGATTTTCTAAGCTTTTCACTCTTATTATAAAGGAGGATGACCTTACTGCTAAACCTTTTTATATATTCCTTTAAATCAGTCCCATGCTATAGATGCAAATGTAACTGTGTTAGATGTTTTTAAAAGATTTGAAATAGGTTTTGCTTCAATATAACACGATTCACTGCCTATCTCCTAAAACATGTTTACATCCTAAACAATAGAAACCATGGCAATCAGATCCTGGGCTCAGTTACCAACTCATTTTAAGCACTGGTTTTCAGTCCAAACCTTCGAAGGTTACTGCCAACAATTCAAAAGAAAACTCTTGCCTTGCAGTTTGGAAGATTTCCTTCATTATGAAGGGGGAAGAGTCTGTAATTACATTTTTGGTGTTCATAAAATCCCCTGGTAGCAATTTCACATTAGATGGATTCAGGAGATATTGACTGAGTAGACAGGTCCCTCTCCCTTTTGGAGGAACAAAGAACTCATGGACCATTTCATATGCAGAATTAATGGGCTGAATTCATTGCTAGTTTAGCAGGACTGAGCTCATTGGGGTTACATTAGCATCTATTCCTGCCTATCTTCCAGTTTGTAATACTTGGTCATATAACCATGCAACTGTCCTATCATTGTGGTCTCAGCACCCCAATGACTTCTGTTTTATATAATCACTCTTCAAAACTACATTGTTCCAGTTTGCTGAGTATACTATGGTGCATGTGCACTTGGCATCTTTGAGTGGAAATGTCGAAGCATGTGCTTACTTTTCTTTCATTGGTGATTGTGAATATGACCATATGTGCAGAGATGGCTGGGCTGGGAGAGACACTTCCAACCTTGATTTGTTTGCCAAAGTAGATGTATCCATTGGCAGGATTTGGAAGAGGCTAAGAAAACCACAAGAACTTAGGAAAAGGGGATCTCTGCTTCCTCCCACTATCTTCTCAAAGAAAATGCTGTTTTAGTAGTCTGAGAAAGTGGAAGATCAGGTCTCCTGCCTCCTAAATTCTTGCAATTTATGCTGCCTCTTTTCCTTGCTTTCAGTGGCCGAGAGAGCAGATTTAGTGCCTCTTCCTCCCTGTTGAATCTGCTGGCCAGTATAAGCAAGTCCTGATACAAGTAGGTTTGAGACAACAAAGGCTTCCTGCTTGCTGCCTGCCTCCATCATCTCCCGTTATGCTGTGGGTGGCCACCTTATGTATGTGGAGGCAATTCTGGGACTGGAGCTGTTTGATAGCTGCTCCCTGGTGCTAGGATGCTGGAGAGATATCTTTATGCTGAGGTCTGGTGAGCAGAAGTAAGCATTAGCATTAATGAGGACTGGGATTCCCTGGGATAAGAGTTCAAATGGGACTTTTCAGGATCAGAAGCTGGGAGGGGGGTGAGAAAGGTGCATTGAGCAGGAAAATTCTATGTTAGGAGAAAGGGGGAAAGGACTCCTGGCTCTGAGTGAAGGGGATACTGTAAATAAAGGAAGGAGGGAAATGAAGGATGAATTTGGGGAGAACATCAATAAACTGAAAGGGACAACGCAGTGGGAGGAAGCGGGGGAACAACAGGGAAAAATAAAAAGAGGAACAAGGAGATGAGGAGACTAGCACAATATAAACTTATACATGGGGAAAATGATAAAAACCAACTGATTTGGTAGATGGTACTTTGATTTCAAGACATCTGTCTCTGTCCATGCACACTGGGGAGGGGCCTTTAATGTATTTCCTGTTTTCTCCATTTTCCTTTCTGTTTTCAACTTCAGCTTTTAAGTAATTGTTGCTTCTTGCCATCTCATTTTGTCTGTCGCAACTACTTTTCATTCCACTCTCTGAGCCTTGAATGGATTGTGGTTCTTGGATGGTTTTGGCAAGTGGGTGAGACCTGCCTGATTACATACTTATTTCTGTAACTTGTCTGTGCTCAGTGTTTTGTGGTATCTGCTGCCCTGCAAACATGTGCCCCTCCCTTTTCAAAGCTCTGGGAAGTATCTGACAGCTGAGTGAGCTGCTCCATTTGGGGAAGAAAACCAAAGAGTAAATCATTGGAATGCTCCTTCCTGTTCTACCCTGCTAGGAACACAGCAGGGAGGGCAGACTACTGCTGCAGGGGGAGGGTTGGAGAGACTGCTGTGCTGCTTTGACATCCCTCAGCAGGGATAGCTCACAAAGCTATGAGGGAATCCCAAGCAGCACAGGGATCAGATCTGCCTTCCCACCACACTGCACTGTGAGATGTTTACCCACATTGCTTTGCTCTGTCTGTCGTCCTGATGCTAACAATATAGCCATGAAATGTCAACAATAGGAGGCAGAAAAACTGGCTTGACGGTTTTTCACTGTTGGTGACATTTTCATGTTAACAGCACTGTTGTTGCCAAACCTTCCCAGTGTAGATGTAGCCTCAACATTGGCCAAGTAGGATGTGGCTAACGATGACATTTGAAGTTGGGAATTCTAATAGTAGCTAACAGTGTGTTGTATCTCACCGGGACTACTTGATGCTGTTCATTTTTATGTGCGAGAGAAAATATGTGCAAATGGCTTGCCTGCTTTTATCTTTCATTTATGACAGATAAAGATGCCAAAGTAGTCAGAAGAGAAGAAAATCCTCCTGAAAAGTGACTTTTATACTCAGTGGATCTGTTTGTTTGGGTTTTTTTCCCCTGGAGTTGGCATAATTACAATAAATTCTTTAAAGGAAAAAAAGTGTTTGGAAATGCATAATGGAAAAATATGTTCTCGAGGTTGGGAGTGGGGCTTGGTGGGAAACAGAAATGGAAAAACACTGTGTGCTGCTTTGTTATTTATACTCCACCCTTTCTCACTTGGCTTTGGTTATGAACACGATTGTTTCCTCTTTCAGACAGAGAACAAAGTATCCTGTTCTAATCAAGCACAATGGTTCAGAAGTGTTATTTATTTACATAGGCGCATGTCCTACAAATATCTGATACAGTGGCTGTTCTTGAGGCATTCAGTGAAACTCCTCGTACTCTGTCAAGCATTTGCAGGATCAGCACATCAGTTTATATAAAAGAACAAATAGGTCAATGAGAATTATTGGCTGAGCAAAGAGGAATAAACAAAAAACCAGCAGCAATACAAATATTATCCTTCTTTCTTATTCCATACACACACCACAGGCAGAGAGAGAATGTTCATGTAGGGAGGTCTTAATAAATGAACCGTAGTGATTGATTAATTATACTTAAAGGGCAACTGTCAAAAGAAAAATACTATTAAAAAAAATGCCTGTGTCACGAATAAGACGGTAGTTCATTAGAATTAAACATGTAATTCTCACCACTTACTCATTTTGCTGTGTTTGGGCAAGGGTTTTATAATGAGATCAACCACTCTTTAGACTTACAGCTACTGAATAGCTCTGAGACGGTAACAGTTTTGAGTCACTACTTACATTTTCATATAAGGCGTAGTCATTGATGTAATGATTCAATTTCCATATAAGAATTAATATTCTAGTAATGCCTTGAAGGTTGTAAATGACTAGTTAATAGCACCCAAGGCCAATGGAAATTAATGCAGCCATAGCATTCACACATTACTTGCAGCTGGTATATAATATTTTTGTAAAAACTAATATAGAGACTCATTCTCTTAAGAATAGCATCTACAAACTGCTTTAATTCAACAATTAGTCACAGGATGACTTGTGCCATAGTGATAAATAATTTAGAAATAACTTATGATTAGGAAACCATACGTAATTTTTTAACCCCTGTAGGCAAAGCACAGGTCTGTTGTTCGCGTGGATATACCTGTAAAAAGGTTCTTGTTCTCATCGTGCATGCACGTCAATGTGCCTTTCCTTCTCTCACCTCCACAGTGCTAATGCCATTCTGTCCCATCCTCATTCCCACCAAGGCCCAATATGCTTCCCTCCTCTTCTTATCCAAGCCTTCTATGAGACCTCTATATCGGCTCCTCTCCCAGTCCCATCCTGGACTAATCCCATTACCTTTTAAAGTGATGTGGGTCTCAGAAGCAGCTCTCTCTAGTCTCTCAGGTGAGCCAAGACGTGGCTTCCTCTTTGGAACCTAGTAACATCAGCATGCTCTAAGACTGGAAAGGAGGAGCAAGGCAAAGCCTGGTGGAAAGACTGGAAACATGATTTCTGCAGCTGCTTTCTGTAGATCGGACTGGGGTCTGATCTGGTGAATGGGAAGGAGGAAGCAGCAGTGAAACAAGGGTACTTTAACCTTAACCAAACTGTGTGAAAAGAAATTGGGCTGAAGTTTGAGTCAGTTCTTGTTCTTTGTGACATGAACCTATTCACCCATCTCTGCTCCAAATAACCCTCAGAGATCCTCTGGCTGTCTGTCTCTGTTTAGTGTAGCAAGAGAGCATTTAGTTCCTTGTAGGATAAATGCCCTATGATGCACCTTCTTGTGTTATTTCTTAGTGTCCAGCATCATTACAGCATATCTTTTAGAGTCGCACAATGTTGTGCTCTCTTCTGTATATTTAATCGAACAGCTACTGAGTCAGGCATTTTATTGATTTGGAAATGGAGTGAACATTTGTGCATGTGTGGTTTTCTGCATGTGTTCTACATGATAATGCCAGTAGTTCAGTTCCTTTTCAGCCCCAGGTACCTTCTGCTCCTGTGTAACCCACTATGCAGTGTGCATCGGGCATCCCCCTCTAGTGGCTGATTCAGGCAGAATTATTACCCACTGCTAATTCTAGCTAAGGTACTTAGGTTAAGAATTTTAATGGTGACTAGTGACTTGGGTTCCTTGGCCTTTGGGTGCCCAACTTGAGAAGCCTGAAAGGGGACTGATTTTTTAAAAAAGGTGCGAAGTACCTGCCATCTTTAAATCAGACCCAGTAAGAGTCTATAAACTGGGCATCCAAAATTGATGCATTTACTCTGAAAATTTAATGATCTGTTCTTCAACTCTAGGGACAGAGGTCCTTGGTGCTACAAACCCCATGCTTAATCCCTGGTGATAGATTGCAATTAATGTTTTGCATTTATAGAGTGATATCTGTACAAAACTGTGACTGATTTAAAGCTCTCAATCTGTGGGCACCTGTCTGAACATTTAACAGTTAACCTCTTTCCATTTTTTGTTTCCCATTTATAGCTCAGGTGTGCAGACTCTGCCCCATAATGCCAAGGTGCACTACAACTATGCCAATTTTCTGAAAGACCAGGGTCGTAACAGTGGAGCCATCTATCACTACAAAACTGCCCTCAGGTAAGTTCCTTGAAACAACTATTAAGACTGTTTACTTAAACTTTCCTCATCGGGCATATGAAGTGTTGTGTTTTTCTCTTTTCCTAACAATAGGCAGCTCCTTGGTAGCAATTATGGTTTAAGTTGAAAGCTCTTTGGCTCAGTGTTTCTATGTCATTAAATGAGGTAATTTGGCATCTCTCCCATTCTTTGTGTGTCATTCAGAAGTTTCCATAGCTACACATCAAGCAGTGAGGTGTCATTTGTTACACTAAATGTACACTGGTAAATGGGAGGGAGTTGCCATAGCTGTATTTATAGGCTCTCAGGCCATTTATTTTAATACATTATTAATGATGTATGTATGAAACATACCAATTCTGTTACCACCAAGGTAGAGTAATGATAATACTTAACACCTATGCAGAGTTTCACATCTTCAAAGCACTGTACAAATACTGGCATTACTTTATCCTCAGAACAGCCCTGCCTAGTAGGGCTGTGTCCAGACTCAAGGGTTTTTCGAAAAAACTTCACCTGCGTCTAGACTACAGCCGCGTTCTTTCGAAATTAAATTGAAAGAACGCGGCTTTTCTTTCGATGGTGGAAAACCTCATTTCACGAGGAAGAACGCCTTTTTTCGAAAGTGTTCTTTCGAAAAAAGGCGTTCTTGAATGCAAACAGGGCTTTTTTGAAAGAGAGCATCCAGACTGCCTGGGTGCTTTCTTTTGAAAAAGCGGCTTGCCTTTTCGAAAGTACTGCTTGCAGTCTAGACGCTCTTTTTCGAAGTATCTTTCGAAAAAGCCTCTTTCGAAAGAGGCTTGCAGTCTAGACGTAGCCTAGGTGGGTAAATAGTTTTGTCCCCATTTTACAGAGGAGAATCTAAAACAGCAAGATGAGTTGACTTGCCCAAAATCACAGAGGGTATGTCTACACTGCAAAGTTAATTCGAAATAACAGCCGAGCCGGGACCAGCCGTTATTTCGAATTAACTTCAATAGCGTCTATACATACAAACCGCTATTTCGAATTTAATTTGAAATAGCGGAGCACTTAATTCGAATTTGGTAAACCTCATTCTACAAGGAGTAACGCCAAATTTGAAATAGCTAATTCGAAATAAGTGCTGTGTAAACACTTAATTCGAATTTGCTGGCCTCCGGCCCTTCCCAGTTTCCCCTGGTGGCCACTGTGGGCCAAACAAGGAAAACTCCTCTCCTCTCCCCCAGCCCCGGAGCCCTTAAAGGGGTAGACTCTGGCCAGACGGCACATGCCAGAGCCATGCCTGCCAGCAGTTGCAACCCCTTACCCAGTGGCCACACAATCCCATCCAGTGGCAGCCAGCCATTCCCCACCCAGTCCCCCAGCACCCAGGGGCCAGCCAGGAGCCGTAGATGGCGCACACCTGCCTGGACTGGTGCAGAGATCATGAACCTCATAGAGGTTTTGGAAGAGACCCCCAATGTCCATGATCTCTGCATCAGGAGAAGGAACGCGGCCGTCTATGGCCGCATAGCGGCCACCATGGCCCAGAAAGGCCACAGGTGCACCCAGGAGCAGGTGCACTTGAAAATTAAAGAGTTATGGCAGGGGTTTGCCAGGGCCACCAGGGGCGGCGCTGCAGCAGGGGCTGACACCTGCCTCTATTTCCCTGTCCTCGACCGAATCCTGGGGGGCGGGATGGTCTGTGCCACCCCGAGGCGCAGCGAGCCGGGACCAGAGGGCCCTGACCCAGGTGCGGCAGAGCGGCCAGCATGGAGGGTACCACGCCAGCGGGAACCCTGAGCTGTCCCGGCACCGGAGTCAGCAGGGTCGTCAGGGGAGGCCACACCAGGTAAGTGCCGTCACTGTCCGCTACCCCAGAGGGCGGGAGGGGGAGAGGGGTAAGGGTGACCAGGGACTGCGCGCGTGGGCCGTGCCTCCCATAGATCACGCAGCCACCTGTGCACGTGCGGGCACATGCTGTGCCACCCTTGGGGAGTTGGCTCCAGCTGCATGCCGCACAGGGGCCGTGGCCCGAAAGCCACACACGTGTGTGAAGAGACCTGACACACTCCCAAGCCTGGGGCGGGATCCAGCAGGACACCCTCCCTTCACACGCCCCCTCAACACAGAGGCAGGGGCCATCTCGCCCCCACCATGGCCACACTATACACAGCACAGGGGCATGAGTGCGGTCTTGGGGCAGCTCCCACTCCCAAGGAGAGCCAGACATCCCAAACATGGCCTCTGTGCAAGCACGTCGGCTCTGACGGTGCAGGGCACGGTCATCCTCACCTCGCAGGGGGTGTTGGGCATCATCCACTGCGTCCCCATGGAGAACTGACCACTCCCCTTCTTTCTTCACAGTCACACCAGCTGCATGTGCAGGGCGCACCACCCCGCCTGGGACATGCTCCTGCTCCCAAGGGCTCCTCCGGACCACCAGGACGTGGGAGGGGTACCGGGCCCAGCACCTGGGGGCCCTGCGAGCCCTGTACCGCACCATCCAGGCCTGGGTGCAGGAGGACCTGCAGCTTCGCCGGGAGCAGCTTGCCCAGGACCGTGCCACGTGCTCACACCTGCAAGCCCTGCTGTAGCGCATGCTGCCCTGTGCCACCCCAGCGCCTGCTGCCCCCCCAGCTACTGTTCCTCTTCCCACTCCTGCCCCTGCTCCTACCTCTCCTTTCTCAACCTCCTCACCCTCCTCCTCAATCTCCACACCCCCCACCTCAACCTCCACACCGCCCTCCCCATCCGCCCGGGGATGCTGAGGCCCTCGCACCCGCTGTGCTGGGAGACATGTGGCCCGACGAGACCCCCACCCCTGAGTGCCGAGCTTCCCCTCCCCCTTCATCCCCTTGCTTTCCCCGTCGAGCTCCCTCCTCCCAGTTTTCCCCCTTGCCTCACCCACTCTCTTTCCTCCCGTCTCCCACCTCCTTTCCCCAGACTTCCCAGAGTTTCATTGCCCCTCCCCAGTTTTGTTAAATAAAGACAGTTCGTGTTTATGAAAAAAGTGTCTTTTATTTGACATCAGGAAGGGGGGGTTGGGAAGGGTATCTGGAAGGACGTGAGGGAGGAATGGGGCACGCGCCCCCGGTGGGGAGGACTGGGGTGGCTCTAAGGGTTCCTCGGGGTGGATGCTTTCCTGCAGGGCCTCCTGGATCCTGACAGCCCCCCGATGGCAGCCTGCAGCAAGTGCAGCCGGGCTGATGGCAACGACCCCACGAAACGCACCGGCGTGCCAAGGGGCAGCTCTGCCATGGGGCCATGTGTCCGAGTGCAGACACTCAGGGCACTCCAAGACAGGACTGCTTTGCTGTCCCTCATCGAGGTAGACAAGCAAGTGGGAACCCTGAGAACTGTCTGTCTGGGGTGGGGGTCGGGTCCCTTTAAGCACAGAGCTCAGTCAGCCTCAGGCAGCAGCCCCACACAAGAAGTCCTAACGTGATGCCCTGCCAGCACTGGTTCTTACCAGCCTTAACTTCGGTTCAGGGTCCACTCAGTGTGGACGCACTATTTTGAAATAGCAAAACGCTATTTTGAAATAGGTTTTGTGTATTAACTATTTCGAATTAAGTTAACTCGAATTAACGCTGTAGTGTAGACATACCCAGAGTGAGTTTGTATGAGATCCAGGGTTATAACTAAGGCTTTGTGATGCCCAGTCCCTCACCCACTCCTACAGACCATGCTGTCCCTTCCGACGGGCGCAGCCACACTACCCTAGTTAAGGTTGCATTCCGACTTCTGTTTAAATATTGACCTTTCTAAATCCTTTAAAACGGACATACGTACATCAGATTTGTTTGGAATTTGGTGTGCCTCAATGTCGTAGCTGGGTCATGGGTAAACAGACTTAGTAGTCAGAGCTAGAGTCTGTAGTCCATAGACAGGAGTCAGGATACCAGGAGGTCAGAAGGAGGAGATAAACTGGAGATCACAATGACACAGCAGACACCAAAAGTCAAGATGGAGCAGGTAGCAGGAATTGGGGAGGGAGCAGAAAACCACAGAGCAGAGTGGGACCCAGCTGTTCAGACAGCTTCCCGTTCCTGCCGCCATCATCAGTACAGCCACCAGACCAACCTGCTGATCTGGCACTCTGCCAATCAGACCTCAGCATGGAGCCTCACACTGGGGCTGGGTGTTGTGGGTCTCAGGTAAACTATTACCAGTAAACTGCTAGGGATGTTAATGGTTAGCTGGTAAGCCTCACCCGTTAAGGCTTACAGGTGAGACTTACTGGTTACGGTCAACCGGTGGGGGATGGAGCAGTCCCCCACCCACCATAGACAGGGGGCTGCTCCAGCCTGGCTGTGGGAGTAAGGGGGTCACTCCAGTCCAGCCCACCCCATTTAGTTGGTCAAATGGTTAAGTTTAATGTTTAACTGGTTAACTAATTAAATGGGATTTTACATCCCTACAGGCTGCTAGGTGACGGGCGGGAGCATGGCAGCTCCCAGGAACCCTGTGGGCCTGAGTTTGAGACCTGTAATTCAAGACAGGCGGGTGAAGCCAAAGGGTTGTTGACTCAAATTTGGGGTCATTTGTGCTAGAGGTTGTGGAAATATGCCGTCACTTCCAAAATAGCCAATTTTCAAAACGTTTCTAGGGTGTTTGTGGCTTTTTGTCTTCAGAGCTAGAGATCAAGCTGTTGATGACGGTCAAAATAGTCTGTCAAGTTTTACCCAAGGTAGTGCATGACACTCACTAAATTTTGGGGGACCCAAACTAAGAATGGTATTTAAGAAAAGGCATGTTTTTATAACGTCTGTGTGCTAACCCAGAAAAAAAGGATGGAAGGTTTCCATTCCCACCAATTTACATGCTTGTAAACTTGACTGTTGTTACTGCTCTAAAATCTAACTGGTTACTTGGATTACTTGGAAATTTGATGTGACCGTGGAGGCCTGAGGCAGTGTTCATGAGCCAAATTTGGGGTTATTCGATCAAGGGGTTCCTGAGTTTCAGGACTCCCAAAATGATTTCCTTCTGTTGTTTTGTGCAACTGGCCCCCACAGCTCAATGAACGGGCACCCTTGTAGCATGCAGCCTCTTTCAGAGTTGTGGGAATGTGGGAGAAGCACAAACACAAGAAAGAGCAGCAATAAAAGATAGAGAAAAATAAACAGCAAAAAACAGATACCAAAAAAAAAAAAAAAAAAAAAATCACACCAGAGAGGAAAAAGGGACAAACACAGAAAAAGAGAAAAGATGGGCAGAAAAGAGAAGTTGGGAAACAGAATTCCCTCTAATTTGTTCCATCCATGGTCAGATTGAATTTTGGAACGTGCACCAATATCAAGGCAATTTGTGGGTATGTGCCACCACTACAAACAAAAAAATGAGATGTATATTTTTAAAAGTTCATAGATAAGAAGAAGGGATATTTAACAAGGTGCACTGCTTAAGATGTGTATTTAATATGAAATCAAAAATAAAATTAACACTGCCTTTGGAGTACATCTATTTTATCATCCTTTCTAAGAACTCAAGCTAGTAAATACACCAAAATGTGGCATACTGAAAACAGCTGTATAAATAAAACAAAGACATGGCTATTAAATGAAAGCATAAAAATGTGCCCCAGAGGCCCAATTTAATAACCTCCTCCTAACCATTCACCACTAAATCTTCGCAGAAAGCTGTTCTCAAAAGATGAAGCATCTGCTAAATCACTACCATGCTATGGACTTTTGAAGTTCACAAAACTATCTCCCTTCTAGGTAGGGGTGGCATGTGAGAAAACACAAGTGGGGCATGGGTGGGAGGGATAAGAGGCCAGAGCCTCTTGGTGGCCTGGTGGACTAGCAGGCGGTCTGGGGCCTACAGCTGTGATCAGTGCCCCCCCACCCCCCCACACACACACTCACCCGCAGCAGTGGGGGAGGGGAGAAGTGGAGTGATGCGGCCCTACCCTGCTCCTCTCCCCCGGCTCATTGCTCCTTCACCGAGGGGAGAGCGTGGGATCACCCCCTGCACTTACTGGCAGGACGCATATTATCTGCCCACATAGCTGAGATCTAAGATGCTAAGCAAATCTATGAATCAACTAGATATAGTCATGCTCTCATTGCAAATAATAACATATATTCTGATACTGGAGAATAAAAGGCATTTACTCGGGCTCATACAATTTCTTCGGGGTATCAACTCTTATTTTAATACTTCACACACAGAGAAGAGCAAAAATAAATAATAAAGCAACAGTGAGCAAAATAACCCATAAACAAGTGACAAGGAGCCAGGCAAAGTTATCCTGCTTCATACTGTGCACCTGAGTAATCTGGAAGCTATGAGATACTGAGTTCAGCTGCCAGTCACTTTCAGCAGGGGAGGGGCCAGAACTGGCAGGCTAAGGTGTTCCCCCTCACTGTCCCTCTCCGCTCTCCCTACCGCAGCAGTGCACCTGGAGCTGGGAGAGATGACAAAATTGGACTTTCTCCTCTGTCTGTGCTGCTGCAGTGCTACTAGAGCTGTCCAGAGGCAGCCACTGGGACAAGTTGCATCTCTCCTGGGCTGCCACACCCAGCTCAACTGGGGTTGTGAGTCCTAGGATGCCGCAAACTTACTTTTCCCACCCCCACCCACTCCCTATTGCTCCTACCACCTCACCTTCAACATCCTCTTTCCAGGGTCCAGGTGGTAGCTGCATGGTCCTTCATTTCCTCATGGAAATGCAAGCATGCATCTTAGTGGGAACTATGGCATGAAAGGCATGTAGAACATAGCTTGGTGCAAGAGGACATGTGCATAGGGCAGGGGTGGGCAAAAGGCTTTCACAGGCCGAATCTGGCCCACCAAGCAGGTTGATCTGGCCCATGGAGGCCCTGCTGCTCCCCCGTCCCTAGGCCAATTAGGGCTTGGGGGCAGGAGGGAATGCACAGAGTTTCCTCTGCACTGCCAGGATCACGTGATGCTTAGAAGCACCACGCACTCCTGGCAGGGTGGGAGGAGGCTTCACGTGCTACCCCGAAGCCCTGATTGACCTGGGGGCAGAAGAGGGAGTGTGCAAAGTCTCCTCCCACCGTCAGGGGCATGGGCACCTAGGGGGAACCTTGGAGGAGGGGGGGGCAAAGGTGCTCTCCCGCCCCTAGACCAATCATGGTCTGTGGGTGGCAAAGCAAGGAAGTATCTTGGCCCCACACCTTCTGCTTGAAGCCCTGCCCCTTCTGGTGCAGCCTGGGGCCACTTCAAAAATTTCTGAAGTGGTTCATGGCAAAAAATTCTAACAGAAAAATGGCAGGGAACATTTTCTTATTGAACTGCTGCTTGCTTAGACCCTAAATGCAATGGAAAGTCAGAAGTTACCTCTGTCCAATTAGAATTAGACTGTCCTCTGGCCAACTAAGGAATAATATTGATGTCTGTGAAACAGACCCTCAGCTAATCATGATTAGCTGGAAGGACAATGTTTGCTGCCTTCCACCGTGTCTGGAAAATGAATGTGAGAGGCATTCAACAAAAATGTGGAGATCCATTAGGGTTTTTTGTAAGTATTGGCAAACGCTAGCCATCTGTGAAAGAGAACTTACTAGTACCCGTGGCAGCTTAACTGCTCCTCCCTCCCCATATTGACACTGCCATTAGTGCAGGCAGCTGCTTGTGTGTTACTCCGAGTTTATAGTATTTTCTGACAATAGATTTTGCTCAGCTATATCTCTAGCTAAGCAGCACCAACCTGTAATTATCCTGTCTTCTGCTCTGCAGTATTTCAGTTACACAGGAGGCTATTTTACAATTGTTTGCAGACCATATTTATTAAATTTTATTAGATAGGTAGCCTGTGATGATGATGATGTCTGTAGTACTTATGCCATGTAAAAGGCTTGATCCTCAAAGGATTTAGGTAGCTTCAGCTCTTTTTAACTTCAGTGGGAGCAGGGGTTGCCTGACACCTAATAAAATCAAGCTGTAAGTATCCACCCTGAAGCGTTAACATTCTAACCCTGCTTAATAATATGCATAGAAAAACAAGTGTTGTCTAGTGCTTGGAGCTCAAACTAAGAATTGGCTTCCTTAAGTTCTGCTTTGTGACTTTACCACTGACTAGATGTGTGACCTTGATCAAATCATTCAATCTTTCTGTGCCTGAGTTTTCCATATCTGTACAATGGGGATATTAATATTTGATACATTGACACTCCTGCTCCACTTCTCTGTCCAACTTTCGTCTCTTTTTTTCATGTTGTCTCTTCTGCCCGAGCACCCCCTATCTTACTGTGTATATCCCTGAGCATTGGGGCCTGTATTCTTAAATGTTAATCAATGTGGGTAAAAAATTGCAAATAGAATACCATATTTTAAATTGCACACAATCAATCCCAGTTGTTTGAAGTCCTGAGTCAACAGGTATTTCATTATACCTAGATGTTCAACAAATTCTAACTCTATTCAACCAGTGGAAAAGGTAAGTAAATAACATGGTGATGAGTGCAGGGTCTAGATATATGCCATGGTTATAAGCAAATTCCAAAGCCAGACTTTCCCCAGTGAGTATAGCCTCCCTAAAATTTCCAGTCTTGAGAATGTTAGTAAAAGCACCCACACAGATTCTAACTTTTGCACCAACATTTTCTCACAATGTGACTGTAATACTAAAGGATATGTCTACACTTGCACCCTAGTTCGAACTAGGGATGCAAATGTAGGCATTCGAAATAGTCAATGAAGTGGGGATTTAAATATCCCGTGCTTCATTAGCATGATCTCGCCAGCACATTACTCTGATTAACAGCTGCTTTGAAAGTGAAAGTGCGCACTGGGACGCGTTAGTTCGAACCAAACCTCTTGGTTTGAACTAATGTTACTCCTCAAAAAATGAGGAGTCCTTGCAGACTGGCCATCAATGGGAGTGCCCTCTGTGTTTGATTTAGCAAGTCTTAACTGGACCCGCTAAATTGAACTACAGAAGATCGATCGTGGCAGCGTTGATCTTCCATTTAGTGAAGACATGGCCTTAGACTCCCAAAATTACAGATGAGGCCCTAGGAAGCCAGTGGTAAGAAAGTAGGTTACCTTATATAGAGGGAGATTGTCAATCTTGGTCTCTTGCTCCTGTTTAAGCAATGGTGCGGAGCACTGCAAAGACCATGTATGCAGTTTCTTCAAGGGTAAGAAAAGGAAAGCGACATATTGTTGTACTGCAGCCCCTTTGCATAAGGAGCAGTGTTGATGTCCTGCTGATCTTTTTAGCTTGCTTTCATCGTTTTATGGCAAATTGCAACTGGTGTTGTTTTTGTTGCAATTTTAATATGAGATTAAGTATGAAAATTTGCTAAACAAAAATTATGATGTCACAATGTACTAGGACATCTAAACCCCTATCAAAATTACTATAATTAATACTAATATTTGAGACTTACAGTATCTTTCAGTCAATGTTTAATTGTTTTGCAGTCATTTAGCTCAGTGATGTAACAGTTCTTTAAAGGAAGTAATATAACTGTTCTACAGATGAGTAGATTGCAGGACGTTCGCACATTGATAACAGCCAGGAATAGAGCTTTAACCATTTGTTTGCATTCCTATTTTAAGGGGACTGGCTGGATCAAATCCTCAGCTGACATGAATTGGCATTGCTCCATTGGTTTCTGTGGAGCTAATCAATGATACAGAAGAACATTTTCTGATGATAAACCTGCTGAGCAATATATTTGCAAAGGACAGAGGTCCCATTGACTATCTCTTTAAAATGAATGTTTGTTTGAAATGTTGGCAGATCACCCTTTAGAAAATTCATTAAGCACTCAATGTGGAGTATTGAATCTTAACTTTGTGAATTAGTGTGTAGCCTAATTTTATAACTGTGCTGTGGCTGGGGAACATGAAAACTGAGACCAAATGTAAAACTAGAGAGGAACATAATCATTTATAAGAAAAACTCAACTCTCTGTGTGTGCATAAATATGCAAAAGTTTCTCTCTTCAGATACAGAAATAAACATTAAAATCTAACCTGGAAGCACAGGCCTTTGGGGAGGCAAACTAAAATATGTATAAACTAGATTTCACGAATAGTTGGCATTCTGGAATTGTTGTAATGGGTTATGAACCTTTTAGCTAACCTGCAGTGGAACAATAAACACATCACTGTAATAGACCTCTTTAGTAGTTTCTCAACCATGCTGTTGTGGTCCCAGAACAAACTTGTTGCTTCACAAAATAAAAAAAAAGTTAAGGTAATAAAATACTATTTTGTAATAGGTTGGGAAAAGCTAGACTAAAGGGTGGTCATTGCAGATTTTCTACTTCTGCTCACTATGCTCTTCTGTTGCCTGAGATGAAAAAAAAATGTTAACCTTAACATGAAATAAATCCCGTCTTATCTGTGTGTATGAGAGAGACTATCAGGTCACTCAGTTTCATGCTGATATGATGAATATTTACAAAGGGCTAATGAAAATTTTTTGTTGTTGATTGCTGTTAAATTTTCAGTTTTTTCCCTTCTTCCTAAGTGCTACGTTGCCTTCATCAGGAATGAATGTAAGCTGATGTGTATGGATGAAGATAGCAGAGTTTTAAAAATCAATTCCAACCAATTGTTATTTTTGATTTAATAAGCATTGTGGCAAGCACGAAAAGTGCAAACCTGAAAAATTGTGTTAATTCACAACTAAACACTGAAAGTGGTCTTATCCTGTCATCTCTATTTCCATGGTTAAAATTGTGGTTCCCAGATTTTAGGCATGAGGTTTTTGTTGGCTGAGTCTTGACTCTTCTGAGTCTTGGGTTTCTGTGTATCAACAGATTTTCACTAAGGCGTTGTCACATAATAAGAAGCGTTGCTTAATTTGGTTGCACAAATGACGTTTTGTGCAGCCCAACTCTCTTTTGAGGTAGGCAAACATTTTGGCACCCAAAATGGAACACCACAATTTTGGGGCATTCAGACTTGGCAGCTGTCTCAGAAATTTGGTCCTAATCCTTTTTCACAAGAGTATATTGTTGTTTTCAGATTAAGTTACAGGCACAGAAGAGAGTTATCTTTGGGTTTGAGAGGATACAATGATCTTCAAATGGAGACATAGTTTATTTATAACTGAATTAATTATTTATAAGTGATTTTTGCTGCTGAGTGAATAGTCACAAAAGTGAAACAGGAGAAGAAGAAGAGGAAGGCAGGGGAAGGGGGGAGGGACAGAGACATTTAGAAGGTAGAGGAAATTAGTCATCTTGAAGCAATCCAGAGCTACTCTCCAAGGTTCTATCTCCCATGGGAAACCTGGGCAAAGAAGTGAATTAGTTCCTGTTTACAATCTGAACTTAAATTTTATATAATATTTGGTATTTGATATTGCATAATACAATAAAAAGTATTTGTAGCTATATGCATTTAGTCTGTGTGTACACACACACAGAGTAGGACCTCATTTATGAACACTTAGGGAATGGAGGTTGCCCATAACTCTGAAATGTATGTAACTGAATAAAGTACAGGAGAGAGGGTGCACCTGTGTGTTTGATAAGATAGCATGGCCCCTTCCTGGGGTGGGGAGGTAAAATAGCACATTCTCCTCCAAAGGGAGGGAGGCAAAACCAGCATGTCTGTAACTCTTGTGTTTATATCTTTGAGGTTCTACTGGGTGTGTGGGTATGGGTGTGAATATATCTGTACATAAGTATAAAATGGGGAGGGAAAATATACACACATACACATGTATTTTGTGTTTGAGAAAGTGAGTCAGGGTATGTCTACACTACCCCGCTAGTTCGAACTAGCGGGGTAATGTAGGCATACCGCACTTGCAAATGATGCCCGGGATTTGAATTTCCCGGGCTTCATTTGCATAAGCGGGGAGCCGCCATTTTTAAAACCCCGCTGGTTCGAACCCCGTGCAGTGCGGCTACACGGGGCATGAACTAGGTAGTTCGAACTAGGAAGCCTAGTTTAAACTACCGTTACTCCTCATTTCACGAGGAGTAACGGTAGTTCGAACTAGGCTTCCTAGTTCGAACTACCTAGTTCGTGCCCCGTGTAGCCGCGCTGCACGGGGTTCGAACCAGCGGGGTTTTAAAAATGGCGGCTCCCCGCTTATGCAAATGAAGCCCGGGAAATTCAAATCCCGGGCTTCATTTGCACGTGCGGTATGCCTACATTACCCTCCTAGTTCGAACTAGGAGGGTAGTGTAGACATACCCTCAGACAGCCCTTTTGGGTTTTCTATTCTGACCTCATAACATCTGGACAGCAAAGGGGACTCCTGAGGGAGTTGTCCCATAGGCCTTAGGGAGAACATCTGCCCTAGAGGGAAGAATTCCCTGTGGAGGAAGGGATAGGAGACAAAGAAGTTGGTTTACTGGCTGGAAATAGTAGAGGAGAGGAAGAGTCTGAGCTTTGAGAAACACAAGTGTAACTACTTAGGGCTTCATTTATAAAAAGCTGGAAATTTCAGGGGAAATACTGAATTGCATTACCATGACGTCATGAGATCCTGCAGGAGAAAGGCTCAAACAAAGGGTGCATAGGTATATGTGCCTTATCAACATTTCCTGCTGCCCCACGTTGAGAAAAAGCTGCATCATAACTTCATTTGTGATGAGTTGGACATTAACCAGACACACCACTCCATTCTCTTCCCCATTTAAAAACAAAACCCTAGAGCGTATTGCTGAGACTTATTTTTTTTGTTTTCCCACACTCCCTTACAAACTGACTTTTTATATATTTTAAAATTTGCAATACGGGGTTGTTTAAACTGTGTTGAATTGTACTCTTTGTATATTAAAACAAAATCTTGTTTGCATGACCTTATATTTTTTATGCATATAATATTAAGAACTCCTTTCAGCGCAAACTGCAGGTGGCCTTGAATACCATCTGTGATTTATTTCTGGAAAGATTTATAATACTAACACCATTTGTTAGCCTGTTTTTACAATGAGTCAGAATTTGCTCTGCTGCTACACTGTGATAGCCATGGTTGTGTTCACTCCTGATAGCTTGAATGCCCTTATGACACCCAGAGTAGGCATTCCTGGTGATCTCTGTAGTCTGGGGTTTGATGAAACCATATTTGGAAAGACTAAACTAATAGACTGCATTAATAAGTGTAGATAACTTGAGAGAATTGCTTAGTGATGTAATAACACTTGCTGGCTGAAAAGGATGCCTGATATAAACCTGAACTACAGACTTAACAGATGCCACAAGGCAGTACAATGGAGCATTAGGCTCTTTGCTTTAACCAAAGGAGTTTATGTTTAAAATTTATTAGTGGAGAGTATACAAAACAGTATATTCCACTCCTACTGCCTTGCTCTGCTTTATACCCGCCACATATCAAGTATTGACAGTGACAGGCACCAGGTGCTTCTGCCCAGAGAGACAGATATACATATAGCAACCTTTTCTAAATTCTATACTCATATGTAGGACCTTTCTGCAGGGCCTTGTAAGAGGATATGTAGCATTCAAAATTACTCTGCTATGGCAAGGTCCCATCTGGTACAGGAAAGACCTGTTGCCTTGTGGCAGTGCAATCAAAACTCAAATGTCACTGCTCTATTGATTTTTGTTTTCAATGGAGTAAACATCTCTACGTGTTAGGACTTGGTGCTTAAAGACCACTCCATTTTCCTAGCATCTTATCATAAAACTCCCTCTCTGCAATTATTTTACTTTAGATATGAGGTGCGGGCAATGGGAAGTAAGAGAATCATTCAAATGTGAGGCTTAAAGGGACCTTGAGAGGTTATTTTGTCCATCCCCTGCTGGGAGGCAAGACAAAGTAAACCTATACCATCCCTGACAGCAGTGGTGGATTCCTCAACCTCCCTTGGAAACCCATTCTAGTATTTAACTATCTTTGTTAGAAAGTTTTTTTCCCCCTAAATCATCCCTGGAGATTAAACTAATTGCTTCTTGTCCTATCTGATTAAATATGGAGAACAACTAAACCCCATTGTCTTTATAAAAACCTTTATCATAGTAGAAGAAGTGATGTAAATACCCATTTTAAAATGTTAACTGGTTACATGACGTGGAGAGCTGGGGTCCTGTAGTCAAGTGACTTGCTCTGGCTGGGCCATCTGCTGCAAAGGGAGGGCTTGCTCTGGCCAGCCCTCCCGTATAATTTGACATGGGCTAGGGCTTTGTTCCGGCCGGTCGCAGCCCTCTGGTTTACCAGTTACCAGATAAGCATGCTGGTAAGGCTAATGCTTTCTGGGTAACTGGTTAACTTTTTACATCCCTAATTAAAAGACTGTTATCAGGTCTTCCTGTCCTCTTTTTTTTCAAGACTAAACATGCCCAGTTTTTTTTAACCTTTCTTCAAGGGTCAGGTATTTTTAAACTTTCATCATTTTTGTTGACATCTTCTGGATTGTCTCTAATTTATCCACATCTTTCTTAGAGTGTAGTGCCCAAAACTAGAGAAAGTACTCCTGCTAAGACTTCACCAGTGCTGAGTATAGTGGGACCGTTACTTCCCATGTCATGGATGAGACACTCCTCTTAATACACTTTGGAATATTAGTGGGTTTTTGCAACTGCATCACATTGTTTGCTCGTATTTAATTTCAGATCCACTAGAACACCCAGATCCTTTTCTACAGTACTGCCACTTCCCCAGGTATTTCCAGTTCTCTTTTTGTGCATTTGATTTTTTTCTCCAAACATGTAGTATTTTGCACTTCTCTTTAATGAACTTTCTCTTGTTGATTTTAGACCAATTCTCCAATTTATCTAGGTCCTTTTCAATTCTAATCCTGTCCTCCAAAATGCTTACAATCCCTTCCAGCTTGGTGTTGTCCACAGATTGTGTAAGCATGCTCTCCACTCCATTATCCAAGTCATTAATGAAAATGTTAAATGGTGCTGAGCCCAAAATAGACCCCTATGTACCCTGCTGGATGTCTCCTCCCATCTTGATAGTGGGAACCATTGATAACTACTATTTCAGTACAGTCTTTTTAACCTGTTGTAAATAATTTCATCTGGACTATATTTTATTAGGTTGCTTATTAGAATGTCACATAGGACTGTGTCTAAAGCCTTACTAAAATCAAGATAAATCATGTCTACAATTTGCCCACTATCCATGAGGCCAATAATCCTGTCAAAAAAAAGGAAATGAGATTGATTTAGCGAGATTTATTTTTGACAAATCTATGTTGACTATTACTTATCACCCTGTTGTCCTTTAGGTGCTTACAAATGGATTGTTTAATAATTTTGTTCCAGTATCTTTCCATGTTTTGACATTAGGCTGACTGGTCTATAAACTCATCCCACCTAGGTTCTCTTTGTTCCTCATTTTAAAAATGGGATGTTTGTTCTTCTCCAATCCTCTAAAACCACACCTGTTCCCCATGAATTCTTGAGGAGTATTGCCAGTGGGTAATAGTTATTTTGGAGAGACTCAAGTTCATTGGCGATTTTGGATTCATATGCTTTTCCCTGATTCCCCACAACTATAGTTTCCCCCACAACAATCCATAAGATTTCTGTGCTTTACCTTATGAAGCTTTTTTGGGTCACTTCCAGAAATATTTTTGAATGGACCATGCCATCCTCAGGAGTCACTGCATGACCATTGCTTCATACTGTATCATTCCAGAAGACATTTGCTTTCTCCAATCTTACCAAGGCTCCCCTAGCAACAGTGGAGGAATTGCTTCCTGTCTAGCTCTTGCCTTGTGAGGACATAGCTTCAGGATGTTTTGAACACTGTTGGTAGTATTGAGCAGATTCTTGTCCTAGTCAGCAACCCCGACTATATCCTGGATAGGGTTATGGTTTAATGGAGATGTATGCATCATCGAGTAGCCCCTGGACTGCTCCAGCATATTCTAACTTGTGCTAAAGGTTGGGGAAGACCCCAGGCAGCCTGGGAATATGGGAAGGTGCACAAGTGGCTTATCTTTCTGCCCTCTTTCTTCCTCTTCTGTTTCAGCCCTGACTATATGTTGGCCAGAATAAATAGGCAGGACCACTTGACTGTCAAGCTGAACGGATCCTTTCTGTGTATAGGATTCATATCATTTTGGGCCTGTCTGGTATAAAAGCTGGACCGGTGCCAGGTAGGTCGGATGCCCACATCAATGTTACTGAGATGAAGAGGTATATGCAGAATAATGGACAGAATGGGAGTATAAATGGGACTATGTTATGTCCTAATTAAAGTAACAACTTTCTGTAAGAGTCCAGTTCTTTCCAGGAAGTCTCATGAATTTTATAACATGATAGTCATGATTTGGTCATATCTGCTCAGGCAAGATGCAAGGAGCTAGATTTGGAAAACCATGAATGAGCTATTGTTAGAGACAGAAGATACCAACTGTGGTATGTAACCTATCATTTAATTCAGCTTCTATACCAGATGAGTAGAGGATAGCTAATTTATAAAAAAGATTCCAGAGGCAATGCTGACATGACAGGCAGATAAGTCTAACTTCAGTGCCAAGCAAATTGGTTGAAACTGTAGTAAAATAACAGAACTATCAGGCAAATATATGAACATGATTTTTGGGAAAGAGTCAACATGGTTTTTGTAAAGGAAAAGCAGGCCTTCCCAATCTACTAGAATTCTTTGAGGGGAGATCAACAAGCACTTGGACAAGGGGAATTCAGTGTATAAAGTGTACTTAGTTTTTCAGAAAGTTTTTGGCAAGGTTCTCTCATGGATCATAGAATCATAGGACTGGAAGGGACCTCAAGAGGTCATCGAGTCCAGCCCCCCGCCCTCAAGGCAGGACCAAGCTCCATCTACACCATCCCTGACAGATGTCTATCTAACCTGTTCTTAAATATCTCCAGAGAGGGAGATTCCACCATCTCCCTTGGCAATTTATTCCAGTATTTGACCACCCTGACAGTTAGGAATTTTTTCCTAATGTCCAATCTAAACCTCCCCTGCTGCACTTTAAGCCCATTACTCCTTGTCCTGTCCTCAGAAACCAAGAGGAACAAATTTTCTCCTTCCTCCTTGTGACACCCTTTTAGATATTTGAAAATCGCTATCATGTCCCCCCTTAATCTTCTTTTTTCCAAACTAAACAAGCCCAGTTCACGAAGCCTGGCTTCATAGGACATGTTCTCTAGACCTTTAATCATTCTTGTCGCTCTTCTCTGTACCCTTTCCAATTTCTCCACCTCTTTCTTGAAATGTGGCGCCCAGAACTGGACACAGTACTCCAGCTGAGGCCTAACTAGTGCAGAGTAGAGCGGCAGAATGACTTCACGAGTTTTGCTTACAACACACCTGTTGATACAACCTAGAATCATATTTGCTTTTTTTGCAACAGCATCACACTGTTGACTCATATTCAACTTGTGGTCCACTATGACCCCTAGATCCCTTTCTGCCATGCTCCTTCCTAGACAGTCGCTTCCCATCTTGTATGTATGGAACTGATTGTTCCTTCCTAAGTGGAGCACTTTGCATTTCTCTTTATTAAACCTCATCCTGTTTACCTCTGACCATTTCTCTAACTTGCTAAGGTCATTTTGAATTATGTCCCTATCCTCCAAAGAAGTTGCAACCCCACCCAGTTTGGTATCATCTGCAAACTTAGATCAGTCACTGGTTAAAAGATAGGAAACAAAAGGTAAGAATAAAAGGTCAGTTTTCAGAATGGAGAGAGATAACTAGTGGAGTCTGTACCGGGACTAGTGCTGTTCAACATATTCATAGATGATCTGGAAAAGGCTAAAGAATGGAATGACAAAAGTTGCAGATGATACAAAACTACTCAAGATAGATGAAGTCCAAAGCAGACTGCAAAGAGTTACAAAGGGATTTCACAAAACTAGATGAATGGACTACAAAATAGCAGATGAAATTCAGTGTAGATACATGCTAAGTAATTCATATTGAAAAACATCATCCTAACGATACGTACAAAATTATGGGGTATATATTAGCTGTTACCACTCAAGAAAGCAATCCTGAAGTCATTATGCATAGTTCTTTGAAAACAATAACACAGTGTGCAGTTGCAGTCAGTAAAGTTAGTAAGACAGAACATATCATATTGCCTCTATATAAATCCACAGTACACCTACTTCTTGAATACTGCGTGCAGATGTGATTGCTCATTTCATATTTGAAATGAGTAATCACATCTGCACGCAGTATTCAAGAAGTAGGTGTACTGTGGATGGATAGATATATATGTATGAATTGGAGAAGGTTCAGAAAAGGGCAGTAGAAACAATTGTCAGGTTCCATTTGAGAAGAGATTAATAAGATTGAGACTTGTCAGCTTGGAAAAGAGACAACTACGGGGGGAAATGATTGAAACAGCAAGTTTAAAACATGCAGTGCACAACCTGTGGAACTCCTTGCCAGAGGAAGTTGTGAAGACTAGGACTTTAACAGGGTTAAAAAAAGTACTAGATAAATTCATGAAGGATAGGGCCAAAAATAGTGATAGAGATGCAGCTATGTTAGTCTGGTCTAGCTGAAACAAAAGACAGGACTATGGAGCACTTTAAAGACTAACAAGATGGTTTATTAGGTGATGAGCTTTCGTGGGCCAGACCTACTTACTCAGATCATTGATCGTGGTCTGGCCCATGAAAGCTCATCACCTAATAAACTTTTAAAGTGCTAGATAGTCCTGTCTTTTGTTTCAGCAGGACCAATAATGGCTGTTAGTTAGGATGGGTAGAAATGGTGCCCCATGCCTCTTATTGTCACAAGCTGAGAATGTGTGACAGAGGAGGGAGCACTTGATGATTACCTGTTCTGTTCACTCCCTCTGGGGTACCTAGCATTGGCCACTGTCAGAGGACAGGGTATTGGGCTAGATGGACCCAGTATGACCATTCTTTTCTTCTTAAGAGATCAAGATCTATAAAATCAAGACTAATGTGGAGAAAGTAGATGAGGAAGTGTTACTTATTCATAACAGAAGAACTAGAGGTGACTGAATGATAGTAGTAGGCAGAGGTTTAAAACAAAAGGATGTATTTCTTCACACAATGTACAGTTATCCTGTGGGACTCCTTGCCAGAGGATGTTGTGAAAGCCAAGACTATAATAGGGTTTAAAAAAGAACTAGACTGGTTCATGAAAGATAGGTCCTTCAGTGGCTATTAGCCAAGACAGGCAGGAATCATGCCCTGGCCTCTGTTTGTCAGAAGCTGGAAATGGGTGCAGGGCCGGCCCACAACATTTTGGCACCTGAGGTGGGGAGCTCAAATGACGTCCCCATGTCCCCTCGCTTGGGCCAAAACTTTGAAAGGTCTCAATTCTGCCTTCTTCCTGTTCTACTCCTCTCATGGTACTGCTTTGCTACCTACATATGCACCAGCAAAAGACACAAATTTTCTACACTGTGGGTCCTAGTGGCGTCCCCCCACAGTCTGGCATCTGAAGCGGCCACCTCAGTTCACCTCATGGCCAGCCCTGAATGGGTGATGGGCATGGGTGTCCACTAGCTTAGGCGTGGGAAGACTTTGCCTTCTCAAACCACCAGGCATGGCCCTGCCCACAGAATGCCTGCTGTAGGTGTTCTGGTGGTGGAGTGTTGCTACCCTCAATGCCTGCCGTTCCCATGCTCCTAGCTGAGGAGACTGGAGATGAATGCCGCTTGCCCTCCCTGGTGCTCTAGGGATGAGGATCTTGAGGCACATGTACACTTGCCTCCCCCACCTTTCCCTCCCTGTGGTGGGGTAGGTGCATGCTCAGCATGGTGTCCCGCCTCCTCCTCACCCTGTAGAAGGGGCGAGGCCTCAGCAGAGGGGGCAGGGTTGTAGGTGGGGCAGGAGGCATGCCTCCCCCAGCCCTGCCTGCACCAACTGCTTATGACAGGGGATGGATCACTTGATGATTCCCCATTCTGTGCATTCCATCTGGGGTACTTAGCATTGGCCATCTACTGGGATAGATGGACCGTTTGTCTGGCCCGGTATGGTCCTTCTTGTGCTCTTATGTTTTGTTATATTGTCCCCAATAATTTGGTTCTGTAGCTGATCTTATAATGTCTTGCACTTTGTTGCTTTTATGTAGTTTTCTTGGATTACGTAGCGATACCTAAACTGTTCTCTTTCTGTATTAGGCAAGCCTATTGTGGCTTTTCTTAGAGATCAATTTTTTAGAAGCTTTGCATGGATTTTTTAGGAGCTAGAATTTGAGTGTGTTCTTGTAAAAATGCATTTTCATGAATTTAGTGGATTACTTTTTTTTTAAAGAGGCTAGAAAAAAAGGTAGACGTGCTCCCAAAATTTTATTAGGAAAGGGTATTGTGTATGAATTCTTGTCATTTGTGTACAAATGAGAGGACTTGCCGAACTGTTCCTACAGCATGTCCCTCATAGCTCAGCATCACTGGGAACTTAGAGGTTAGCAAATTAGTTTTTATTTTTAGTCTCAGTACTGTGTTTGACATAAAATCCTTTTATCTCCCTTGTACTCAATCTGCAAGTCCTTTTCCTCCAGCAGGTTCTTAGACTATCATGAAAATTCATAAAGCCACGAGCAACAGGGAAACTCCTCAACTCCCAGCTGCCACAGGTGGCAGGGTTCTCCACAGTTCCCAGCCATGGGGGTTGGGTGACCCTGGAGCTCTGACGCTCAACCAGTGATGGGTTCCCCTGGAGCTCCTAGCCACGCCACCACTGCCCCCCTGCAAATTCCCATTTGGTCCCAGATAGTTTAGTAAAAATCACGCCAAGGTCACAGCTTCTGAGAGTTTTTCTTTAGTGACCTGTGTCCATGACTTTTACTAAAAATCTCTGCGACAAAACACTAGCCTTAGATACAGCATCTCCTTGCCGGAGCAGGATTGCTCCAAGATTCTATCAAGTATCATTTTAAATGCAGTTTTATCATGGAGGTGAATGTGATGTAATATTAAAATTGGTTGGAAATAATATAATTGTGTACATATAAATATGTAGTGTAAAATGTTGACATGAATGATATATGCATGTAACAGTCTTACTTTTGTTGGCACAATGATGTCCATAAAATATTACGGTGAATATGGGGGGGACATGTCTAAAAAGTCTTACTATCCTCCCTGCAAATGTTTTAGCTTATTTGACTAGGGGCTGATTCTCTGCAACCAGAGCAGGAGTACCAAAATCAACTTCAGCAGCCCTTAAAGTCTATGGAATGGGCTTAGTAGTATGGACTCGTTTAGAAAATTGACCTTAAGCAGCTAAATTTGACCTAAACTCCGATGATAGACCAGGCCTAAATTACACTGGAGTACTTCCACCGCTCTTATGCTGAGTGGTGAAGTCAAGGAGGTTGGGTGTGGATTGGAAGAATCCGTCTAATGAACTGGGAGAGAAACTGCAAAGGAACATTCTGCAACGTAAGGGCTGACCTGCCAAAGGCTGTCCCTTAAATTCCATGCCTCATTTTTCCCATCAGTAAAGGAGAGGTAATAATATTTAGTTACCTTGCAGGAGTATTGTAATGATCCATTCTTCATGGCTGTTCTAAAGATGAAAATTTCTTTACAGGTGTTTCGTTTTTACTGAATTCCTTCGTCAAAAGATGCTTATAAAACAGAGCACCAAAGAATTAGCCAATGGAATTAGTTGCTGATTTCTCCCACAGGGTGAGGGCTTGTCTACACTGACAAGCTTTGACACCAAAAAACCGTTTTTGGTAACAAAACCCGAAGAGCATTCACATTGCAACGTGACAGAAGTCACAACAAACATCCAGTTCAGGCGGCAAAACTTCCACCTCTGCAAGGGACTTTTGTCTTTTCTTCTCCCTGGACTGTCGACAATCATGTAGGGTATGTAAACTAGTTTACCCAACATAGCCAATGGAGAGGGGATTTAAATAATCCCCGCTTCATTAAAATAAAACTGGCCGCCGCGCTGTGCTGACAGTCAGCTGATCCGGCACAGCATGGCAGTCTAGACGCGGATCGGTTGACAAGGGAAGCCTTTGTCGACTGTTCCTGTAAACCTCGTTTCACGAGGCATAAGGGAGTGGTCGACAAAGGCTTCCCTTGTCAATCGATCTGCGTCTAGACTCCCGCGTGGTGCTGGATCAGCTGATTGTCAGCACAGCACGGTTGCCATTTTTATTTTAATGAAGCGGGGATTATTTAAATCCTCGCTTCATTGACTATGTTCGGTAAACTAGTTTACAAGCCATGTAGTCTAGACGTACCCGTAATGTGTACGATAGTAGTGGGGGCTTTTTGAGTTTATTGGACTCCCAAGATGTTTCCCACAATGTCCGATTAGCTTCTCTGGTCAGCGCATTGAACTCCACTGCTCTGCAGCCATGTAAACAGATGCGCCTCTCCCACTTGCACATTCATTTCAGTGGTCCTCATGCATCCTTCTCAGGGAAACAGAGATGGCTGTCAGTGTGAAGGGTGAAGAATCAGGGCAACCACAGCTGCAAGTGACTGGTAGGTACTGGCACATGTATAGTCACATTTCTCGCGCCATTTATGTGAAGGGGTATAATCGAAACACCCTACAATGCAGAGACAAGATAAAGGATCTCCATCAGACACACCAGAAGGCGAAGGATGCAAACAGCCAGTCTGGTGCGGCACCCAAAACATGCCAGTTTTATAAAAAACTGGACACAATCCTGGGTCGGGATCCTACATCCCCAGCCAAGGACCCTGTGAATACTTCCCATAGCAGAGAATCAGAAACAGCACTTAACCCAGAGGCAAAAGTTATTGATGAAGAGGAGGAAGCAGATGAGGAGAAGGGGCTCACTGTGGGGCCAACCTGCATGTCAGGCAGCAAGGAATTTTTCTCAAGTCCCGAGGAGTCTCAGCAACTGTACACGGAGAATGAAGCAAGGGAAGAGATGAAGGGTAAGTTGTATTGCAGCTGCTGGCAGGGGTGGAGGGTGGGGGACAGGGACGACAGCGACATGGGGTGTTAAGTTGCTGTGCATTGCAGCGGTGTGGAAGTGGGGCAGAGAGCAGAGCATGGATGTACAGACAGGTATCAATAGGATCTTGCTGGGACGTGCTGTTGAAGCTTTCCCTGATGTACTTGTTCATTTTCTCACGGAGATTCCATGGCAGGGCTGCTGTTTCCCTCCTGCCACAGTACAATGCTCTCCCAACCCATTTTTCAGCCTGTGTTTCTGGAACCAAAGCAGCACAGAGTTTGGCTGCATAAGGAGCAGGGCACCCCCCGCTTGCATCTATAAGCAGAGCCTGAGTTTGCCTGTTAAACCTCAGCAGGGATGTGTCAGCCAGAGTAATGGCAGCCTGTGAACAAGTATAGGATTATTACAGATTGTTTCCATGTACACCTGCTGAACAAGTGTGGACTGTACTTTGTTGGGGCCCCATGCCCAACCCTCCATCTCCCCACCTTTAAAACTCACCATGATCAGAGTGTTTGGAGAGATCTGTGTATATCTCTATGGTGACAAGAAAAGTGGCCACAGACGTGCATGTTAGTGAAATGTTTCAGTGTTTATCAGGAATGGTAATCACTCAGTTGCTGAAAGTCAGGCACACTCTCCCGCAGACAGACTCCATCAACTAAGGAAGAAACCTCGGTGAACAAGAGAGGATCTAGTGAAGGATGTTTTGCAGCATTCAACATGTTAGAGAAGAAACATGCGACCCAGGAGCAGATGGGGTAAACGGAATTGCTTTATTGCCCACACACGTTTACCTCGGACATTCAATGCAATGTCCAATTGGCAACCTTTTGGCACCAGTTACACCCTTTTATCTATTTTAGTATGTTAATTCATACATCTACTTTCCCTAAAACCTTATTTAGTAATGTTAACTCCCATACCATGAATATTAATAAGCAGGTGATGAATATGATTATATCCGCCCCTAATTACGATTTATAGAATTTCTAATTAAATCAACACTTTTCTGCACTACAAACTTTTCAGATCAGCAGGTTACAGAGGTTACAAGAAAAGTAACCCTAAAATATTTTATACCGAGCCAGTGAGAGTAAGTAAAAGACACAACAACGAAGAGCAGCTGTTTGCTTATCTATTTTCCTAGTCTGCAAAAACAAAGGGAAAGAGCAAATTTATACATCAAAAAGGATAATATCTGCTTTGGCCGGACCCAAATCTATTGTTCCAGACTGCGAAAACAAAGGGAAAAAATATGCCTAAGGGCAATGCCGTCTGTGGCTGACCCTTACCACTATCCCAGACCTCTATTAATTTTTACATATCCTGACACAACACTTCAGAGAAAAGAGAGGAAAATAGGGCCAGGGAGATGAAAGTCAGAACAGAAGCCACTGAACGCATGTTAAAGCTCATGGAAGGCCAAACTGAGATGCTGAAGTGTGTTATCAAGATGTAGAGCAAACAAAACCTAAGGCCTCCCTCTCAGCACATGTAGTATTCTTTTCACAGCAACCCGCCCTCTATGCCCACACACTCCTTTTCAGAGTCAGGTTTTTTTCCCAGTACACTTCACTCCCTACCACAATAGTGACTGATTGCTGGCCATTCACACAATAGTAAGGTTTTCCAATAGCCCTTACTATCGCTTGCTACTAGCATCCAGCCTGTGGCTATGTCTATACTGCTTCCTTCTTGTGCAAAAGCATATGCAAATGAAGCATGGATTAGCATATTGCTGTGCTTCATTTGCATAATTAATTAGGGACCATTTTTGCCCAAGAGGCTTTTGCGCAAAAAGGAGCTGTGTAGATGGCTCCTTTTTGTGCTAAAACCCTCTCTTGCGCAAGAGCCGTTCTTCCTCATTTTTTTCAGGAATGTGATGCATATTTCCATGAGTTTATTTTGTGTGACACAACTCACACAAATCTGCTCTGGCTCCTATGGAAGCCTGTAATATCCCTTGGTTTCTTGTGAATGCCTCACTCAGGATGAGCGGTGGGATGAGGCAAGGAGGCTGGGAAGCAAAGTGGTAGCTGACGGGAAGTTTTTCACATTGCCAAAATGCCTAGCAATACGTGCACATTCGCACAGTACTTAGCAACCGAAGGAGGTTACAGGCACTGTGGGATGCTTACTCACATTGCTTTGCTCTTTCTGTTGGCAGGGGAGATAACCATGTGGCCATGATAGAGGCCAGCAGTGTAAATAGACAGAGGGGGGCAGTATAAATAGGATTTGGCAACTTAGGAATGACGACAGTACTTTCGTCACCAAATCTTTCCAGTGTAGACATAGCCTGAGTCGGAAATCCACTGAAATACTGTTTGTGACAACACAAATGTGCTTCTCACAATAACCAGTGTGCTGAAGTCATCTCCTGTGGTCTCATGTCGGCCAACAATTTAAAATGTTTTTAAGAACTAAAATAAGTTTGTAATTGGAAAAGTGCTCAGACTCTAGGTGCCCCCGAGGGTGAACGTGGTTGAAATTTAGCTTGTAGGGGCAGAGGCTCAGTTAGCTCTGTGGAGACCCTGGGTTTCACCCTTTCCTTTCAATGACTCTCAGCAGGTGCGCCGGAAGAAAGCTGAGATGGCCAGCAGAGAGGTGTGGCAAGAGCTGCATCTGAAAGGCATTTAATGAAGTATTTGGGAGCAGTGATCACCTGGAAGAAGCACTGGTGTGCGACAGCAGTCCCCTGCTGCCACAGCCATGCGGGCCAGGGCTTTGTTCGGGACTGAAATACTTAGACTCTGATCACCTGTCTCCTTGTCATACTTTGAGGCCACTGGCAGCCGTGCAAATCATTGGGACCCTCGTGCTTCCACCTTACCATTCGCCTAGCTGCCATAACTCATTGTCTGTTTCCTTGGGCAGTTGTAAATAGCCACATTCCTTTTGCTTTCTTCCCTTTCAGGCTTATGGTCATGGAAAAATATAAAGAACTCAGTAGAAGGGGTTAGGGAGTTATCAAGCTAATGTTCTTTCCCCCTTTAATACCTTGGACGCAAGACCAAGAGGCCTTTAATTTCAGTATCATGAACAGGACTTGTCATTTGTTTAAGTGGTTTCCCAATATTTGAATTAAAAGTATTACAATTCTTGGTGGATTATAGATTGTATTTATAACAACAAATTTCCCTTCCCTCTTCCCTTCCAGAACTATCTTTTACCATAGAAATAAATGAGCCACTGTACATTTTTTTACTAATATGCTAGATAATCTCTACGTTAAATCAAAAGTAAATAGTCATTGGTATTTCAAGATTGAAAATCTGTTTCTGTTTTATGCTCTGTGTCTTTGGTGTGAAACTAGAAATCTCTTGTCTGTTCCAGTCAATGAAGCTTTTGTTCGTCTGTATTAAAGAGAATGCTGCTAGTCTAAAAGAACTGGAGAATAATTACGAACAGGAGTTTTATGCATTGTATACCTGCAATAGTTAAAGACATGGCTGCTTAAATGTATTCTAACAATTGCAGCAGCAGCACCGGAGGAGTTATTTGAATTATTCATTTTGCCAGGAGAAAACATCCCACTTGTCTTTTCTTCAGAAATCAAAGCCCAACCTTATTCAAAGTATGCTTTTATGGGGGAGGTTTTAAGTGAATTGTGCTGTTTCAGGACTTCTGCTATAATTGCCAACAAAAGCAGATTCTTAAAGAAAATACCTAGGGTTTCTAAAAGAAGGGGAAAATTGATTTTTCACATGAACTGCTGGTTTAGGGAGAAGTTTAATGAAATTCAGCTCTTACATAAATAATGCAGCACTTGCATTTGATTATGTGAAGCCTTGAGGAATTTCTGCCTAATCAGATATATAGCAAGAGGGATATTGCCAACAGACTAACCATTCCTAATGTGCATGGAGAGGTCCATCCAGATGGAAAGCTCAGATTCCTAAAAGAATCTATAAAACTGTGCAAATTTGAGAAGTTGACTCTCTGCATCTCAAACTGTCACAAGTATTTATAAAACAAGATCTGTATTCTCTGCATTATTATTGCTACTTTAGTGCTTAGGGGCCCCCACTGAAATTGAGACCCCATGTACATATTGTACAAACACATGGGACGACACAGCCCTGCCACCAAGAGCTTACAAGACAGACAGACAAAAGGTGACACTGGGATACATTTAAAAAATGCTGCGTTTACAGATGTTTCAGTTACAAAAAAACACCCCAACCTAGAATACTTTTGTACATGCAGATGATCTGCAAAATTTGTGGGAATGTTTTTAGAGCCCCTTAATCAATTAAGCCGTGACGTGTGAGATGAATGCAAGCTTATTGTGCTTGGTCAGTCTCACTCAGAGCTATGTTGGATCCTCTCTTTATCACCCCCTCCTCTCCTCGAAGTTTAGATTGACAACATTGGGAGTTCATGCACAGAAGGCAGATAGAGTGGAATTGTGATCCTCTTAGGACTTGATCATGTCCCTCCCTGCCCCTTTATTGCATTAAGCAGCAGCACCTTACCTTTTGATTCAATTATACCACTTGCAGAGTAAGGTATTCAACATAAGTAAGAGTAGCAGAATTGGACCCTTCCTTATAAACCTATCGAACACCATGTCCTCTCCCTACAAGTTGGATTTTCTCTGTTGCTGTCTCCTCTCCTAATGTTTGTTTGGATAGGTGGGTATGACCGCTGTTGTTTTCAATTTCTGATAAAGTTACAAATGGCTTTCACAAAAGTGCTTTATATTTAGGACCAGATCCTCAGCTAGTATAAATTGGTAAAGCTTTATAGACTTTATTAGGGCTAAATCAATACACGCTGGCACAGGAGCTGATCCTTTGGTGTGGGTGTGGGTGTGTGTATATAATATAGTAAAGGGCCATATGACCATTAGTAAATCTAAAGTGCATGAAGTACCATATGGAACAGCTGGAAGAACTGTCTGCATGGTATAACTGACTTCATTTAATGGCAGAGCCTTTAATGCACAGTTCACATCCTTTATTTATGGAGCCACTAATAGGACAGTGTAAGGATGAAACTGGGTCTGTATTTTCCACTTGAGTTTTCATTCCCTTCTAAATTTGCCCAGAAAATTTGGGGCTAAAATTTCATGTGAATGCTTATAGGCCAAATAATTTTATTTCTGAATGCTTCAAGGAAATACGCTGTTAACGGGCAGTAAAATGTTAATATATTTTTGACTTTTCCAATAATTGTCTTAAGTGCTTTTGCCCACTCATAACTCAAACACGGTTTGGTGTCAGAAGTTAAAACCTCCTCATGCTTTGTGGGTACTAGCTATAAAATAACACAGAGGTTTGTTTCGAAGCAGAAATATAAAATAAATGACCCACAAAGTGACTGAACTTTTTTCCAAAGAAATCAATAGCAAAAAATTCCCTTAAACACCTAGGGAGACAAAACTGAGCTCTTAAGATGTCTGCCTGTCTGTTCGGTGGCTACATTGAACCATATCCAAGAGCATATCTGGTCTGTCCCTGAAGTAGCCCAAGAAAACTGCTGAAACTTGATTCATTCCCTGGTGCCCCATAGTCCCCAATGGAAGGAATTTTCCACTGCATTTATCTTGTGTCAATTCCATTCTGCTGGCCAGTGCATTTGGGGGATGGACACAAGGCTTGGGTTGTTCTTTACCCGCTTCCTGCGCATCTGCTCAGAGGGTGGAAGTAACACTCTGAAGTTTTCCTTTTCTCCCACACCCAGAGGGTGAGTCCAGGCTGATTGTGCAGGTTGATGGTGGGCTTCTGTGCCCCAGTGCAGCTGTGTTAGGGCCAGCCACAATTTGGTCCTTCATTTGTAACTCTTTGGTTATGTGTTAGAAGAAGAACCATTAGGGAAAAATGCCAATTGAATAGCTGGTAAATGGTTGTATTGTTGGTGAATGGTGGTGCTGGAGTATTTAGCTGTGCAAGATACTGGCTTGTACAACCACAAACTGTCAAGTATAGTTTCGAGACTGAGTAGGGTCTTTCATGGCTGAGCACAAGATGCTGATCTGAGGGTGACAGAATATTTAGCCATCAGTTACAGTACAGTGTCAGATGTATGTGTTTATTTACCAGTATAACACAATGTTTTTAAAAAGATATATGGTTGCATCCAGGAAATATTAGAGATCAATCATGCAGGTATTAGTACCTGTCCAGTAGAGAGTGCAACGGAGGAATAAAATGATTTTGAGCCACTGACCATACTTATTTATAGAAAGTTACCCATGTCCGCAGTTGCCTGAGTTCCCTCCTACTTTTCCAGATCCTCTCAGAAAGAGGTCCCTTGCCAAAACTGTTCAAGTGCCACGGACCCTGAAAGAGACTGGTGTAAAACTAGAATATAAAGTCGATGACAAAATACAGAATTATTCCTGCTACTTAAGAAAAGAAAATCCCCATCTCCACCTCATTAGAAAACATGGGGTGAAATACAGGGAGATACCCAGATTCAGTCTTAAACTTTGTTAGCATTCTGTTTATTTTAGGCACTTATAGGGCCCTAATTGCTATAGTATCTGAGTCATTCCATCTTTAGTATATCTTTCCAGCACTCCTGTGAAGTAAAAAAGTAGTATTAACCCTATATTATGAACGGAGACCTGAGTTACAAAGAGATGAACCACTGTGTCCAAAGTCATGTTGGAAGTCTGTGATGGAAATGAGATTTGGCCTTGGACCCAGCTCTCGCATGTTCAATGGACCATCCTTGCTCCTTAGGGCTCATATCAGGAATACCATACATCTAGGTTTTCCAGATATGATCTCTTTGTTTAGTCTTTTGGTCTCCATTTGGGTAGATATTTGAAATAAGAGCAAATGGCTGGAGAGTAGCAGCTGCCGGCCAGCCACCCAGCTCTAATGGCAGCACCACTGCCAGCAGCAGTGCAGATGCAAGAGTGGCATGATGTGGTAGGGTTGTACTTGCTTCCTGCTCACTCTCCCCCCTTCTGTGTCCTCTATTTGGGAACTTGAAATATGATAACCCTTGATCATAAGTAATTCCTCATTAACAAAATCAACTGTGAAAGAACTACAGAGGGCAGGGCTGGAGAAGCAACTGTACAGTGATTACATTGAATTTCGGTTTAACTGAATTAAAACTCCTAAATCAGATTTTTATGAATCCAGGCAAGAAGGTAAGAGGCAGTAAGCAGAAAAAGTAGTCAGGTGAGAAGCTAAAGAGAGGGAAAAACTCTGTAATACTTGGGAGTACTATGTCCAACACAATAGGGCTCCAAAGTTTGATTGTGGCTTCTAGGGTGTTACTGCAATGTGTTTTATTATCATTATGAAATAATTCTGATTTAGAGTTGAGATTTCTGCTGAATTCAGCAGAATTATACCACAGAGGAATTTGGCATGTTATGGAATAACATTGCAACACAGAAAAGCTGAGTTAAAGTTCTCTTTTGAACAGTTAATTTTTTACATTCCATTTTTATATTAACTAGTAGTTAAGGAAAATTCAACACACATAGGCAACAGTACAAGTGCATTTCCAAAGGCTGATCATTTGGGTTTTTTTTCCTGGATAATGTTCTTGTACAGCTGATTTTGTAAGTGGAAAATAATTTAGCAATCTAATGATGTGTTTTGTTTTGAAACTGAGATTGTTCCTTCCTTTTATTGATGAAGATGGAAAAAAATGTTTAAAAGTTTTTTGATTTTCAATGGAAACAAATGAAAAAAAATCTGAAACGTTTCCCATGGAAATGTACATGTGACACAATTTTTTGGTCGACAAAAATTTGACTATCTAAAACTTCTCTGCCTTTTGCTAGAAGGACAAGCTCTGCGATAAACATCCTTCTTCACCACAACTGACAGGAAGTTTATAAGAATAGGTCTGATTTGCATTTTTCTACGGAGGCTGAGCACATTTTCCCCCATCCCTTTCTTTAAAACTTCTACCTCTTTTGCTATAAAGCTCTGAACTCTTTCTCCGCTCTCATCAGGAGCTTCTGCAAGGGAGGAGAAATACATCAGCAATGTTCAGAGGGTTATTTTCACTTACAGAAAAGAGCATAACTGCAATAGCCTTATCTAGTATTGGGAGGAGAGAGTATTAAAGCAGATAGCTTTGTTTGTCAGTATGTGAATGACTATGATTTTGCACTGTCCACTTCCCTAGATTGTATCCTCGTCATGCAAGTGCCCTGAACAACCTTGGCACGTTGACCAAAGACTTGGTGGAAGCAAAGGAATATTATAGAAGAGCTCTTCAGTTAAATCCACAGCATAATCGAGCTCTCTTCAATCTTGGAAACCTGCTCAAGTAAGTTATCACTGAGGTCAAATGGCTTCAATAAAATTAAAATACTTTCCTTTCCTCCTCTTTCTCCTGCGCCTGCCCTGTTACAGCAGCAGATTGTCTACCCAATGGTAACGGTGAGTGACATTAAGTTCTCACTGGCAGACAGGACATCTGTGGAGTTTAGGGTGATTGGTTTTGAATTCTGATGTGCTATTTGTTATTTTTTGACTGGCTGTGAATTTCCTTTTTGGAAAGACACGTCACTTTGGCTCAAAGAATCTCACAGAGAAGTTAACCAAACAAAGAAAAAAAGTAATATTGGGCCAGATAGTAGCCTGTGTTAAGATGCCTTTACACCAGCCAACTGGCATAGAAGTGCTCGGAAGCAGATGTCACTTAATGCCCCCATTTCTGTCCTTGTGATCAGCAAGTTGTGGGGGACATGACTAGTGAAAGGGGACATGGTTGGGACACCTTCTAGTGCTGGGGCAGCTCATTAGGGCTATAAGCAACTTGTACTACTTCATCCAGCCCATCGGCTGCCCTAAATTACACCTGAGAACAGGAATATCCAAAATCTAAGTCGGCTTAAGGTCATTTGTGCCCCCACTCGCTGATTTGCACCAAATGCTCGTCAGGTACAGCCCATTATTATTATTTTTTACATTAGATCTTAGGCTTGGAACAAAGAGGCCAACACTAGAAATGTTTGCTAACATTGTAATGTCACTTAGCGGTGGTGTGATTTTTCCCCCCCCAACAATGATTTCTGTCCTTGTGATCAGCAAGTTGTGGGGGACATGACTAGTGAAAGGGGACATGGTTGGGACACCTTCTAGTGCTGGGGCACTAGAAAAGCTCTAGTGTAGCTGTTCTTCATACCAGCCAAAAAGTGCTTTTGCCAGGATAGCTTCTGTCCTCTGGGGAGCCCGCATACTGTCCAGAGCATTTTTTTCTCCCGTATAAGTTGTGCCTACAGCACGAGGGTTTTCCAGTATAGCTCTACAGGTTGTACCTCCCTGGTCTGGCAACTTCTAGACCTGACCGGTTCCAAATCAAGGAATGTGCCAGACCAGGGGAATTTGACAGCGACCCCACTGTTGCTGCTGGCTGTGGGGCTCTGTTCCAGTGGCAGCAGAGGGGCTGGTATTGACTGGCAGGGACTGGAGGCGGGTGCTCAGAGGAAGAGGCAGGGAGGCTGCAGAGCCCCGTGGCCAAGGTGCAAAACCCTAGGAGTGCACTGAACCCTGGAGCAGCCAGGCTGCACTCCCGGACCCCATTGCAAGTCTGTGCCCCTGACCGCAGGGCTTCACAGCCACTCTGCCTCTTCTTCTGAGTGTCCCCCATCTCCACTCCTGCCCCTCCCTTTCTCCTTGAGCTACAGCACCACACAATGAACTATTTGCAGCCCTCCTGAAGAGTTCGAGGTGCAGGGGGAGTTGCTGAGTGCAGAGTTCAGCTTTTCCCTGTGAGTGCTCCAGCCCGGAAGCACCCCCGGGGATGCCAGACTGCAAATATTCCGGGATTTCTGGACTATGGAAATCCAGACCATAGAAGACCAGCCTGCACCAGCAAATTCTTTCTCATGTAGACCTGGGTTTGGTATTGAGTTGGTTACAAAACAACATCGTATTTTCAAAACATTTTTGGGCTGTACTGTTCTATACGTTGCTTTGAATAAGGCTTCTGTATCAAAAATAACTTAAATTCTGCCTTGTACCTGGCTGCATATTATTGATAGTGGAGAATTCACCGTGATAACTTTACCGGTCAATGCTAGTGTTTTGTGCTGGCGTATGGAGGACAAGTCATTCCCGAGAAATGAAAGAGAGGGTCAATATTTTATAGAGCTACAGAAAACACAGATCCAAAAGGCAAAAAGACTTGAGGCATTATTTGTTAGTTGGCTGAAGTGCTTCTGAGCTTCTGCAGTCCCCAGTTGATGTGCAGCATTCCTGGTCATGCCAATGTAGAGAAGTATAAATCAGCCACTACGATCAAAGGGCTCCATAAAGCCACATTTGCCTCTCACCAGTCTTCCCTGTAAGCTATACCCTTGTCAAGCCACTCAGGAGAGATTTAAATGCCACCTAGCTGATTAGCAGAGCGCACAGGGCTAGGTTTGTGTTTCTCCTGGTGGTGCACATTTGCATATGCTTCGGTGCACATAAAATATTTATTCTTCACATGGATGGAAAAAATCCATACATGGATAGGAAAGAGTAGAGGGAACATTGCCCTTTGCCCTCAAATTCCACAAGTCAGCCCATTATCTCCTATCTCCTGACCAAGTTCTAAAATGGGTAATCACTTTCTTTCTGTTGTCGCTTCAGTTGTTTCTCATGTCCCCTCTTAAAAACCATTGCACAGTGAGGCTGTTAAATAGATGCTGTGTTCCACCCCAAAAACAATTGCTTTAAAGCAGTGGCTGTGTGAGTCCTATAAAGTGCTTTTGAATCCTTCAGGTTAAGATGTGCTATATAAAGACAAGTTTTACACCATAGCTTGTAGAGATACTGCAGCCAGTAGTAAAGTTGAACTTAAAGATATTAAGCCTGATTCTCTGCTGCCTTTTATGAAGTATAGACATTTAAACCTGTGCAAAGTGGAGACAAAACCCTGCCACTGGTGTAACAGAGAATTCAGATTTGGTAACATTTTCTGTCCATTTTGCACTCTCATATATGACTGCACCAGGGAAAATCAGGTCTGCAATATTTCAGACATGCATGTTACTAGTTGTATTTACACAAGGGCATTTGAAAAATGGTTCTGAGGGAAACCAGAGTCAAATTCTTCAGAATTCCTTGCATTTATATATCTGCTTGATTTGGAAGAAGCCTGCTGTGCACTTTATTAGATGGCAGTACTATTGGAGTTTTGGTAAGGGGGAACTTAAGTATTTAACAGGGGATGAATTTGCTGTTAACATATATGAATCTGTCTCCCCTTCCCCTCTGGAAATAACCTGTCTATTCAAGTAGCCCTTTCTAGTGATCTAAGCTTGAGTAAATTTGTTTTAGAATCCACAAGATGGTATCCTTGCTTTTTCACCGTAGTCTCTTTTTAAAAAAACTTTCCATTTTCCTTTTTGGCCAGAACAATGACAGCAAGGGGCTAGAAGATGAATTTTCACAGGAAGTGCTGCATGATAACTATGAGTTAATGAGCCCCTGGCTTTGTTTATATACTCTAAAAGAAACTTGCATGTCATAATTTTTTGCCTTGCATAAATATTGGACAGAACTTAGTTAAACCATGCAAACAGCTTTCTCAATAAAAATCATTCGCTCCTAGACTCACCTATAATGAAAAATCACATCTCCATCCTTTTGTAGCCCATAATCATCGTGGCTAAAAATGCCTCTCTGTTTGGGTTTAATATTTCTTTTAAGTTGTGCATCATGTAAATATTTAACTCATCTCTATAGATTCAGAACTAATGAGATTTAACTTGAAAAATCAAAATAATATGGATTATTCATACTAGAATTTTTCATACAAATTTTATTGAGAGTCCACTAAAAAAGACTTAATTTTTTGTAAATATATAGGAGAAGGGAATACATGTGTATGTATGTGTTCATATCTGCACACATAACCTGAGTTTGTTGCTGCAGGAAGAGTGGGAGAAATGACTTCTTTGTAGCCCTTCAAATGTACAGTTATATAACAGGCGGTAAGCACTTTTGTCTAATTAAAAACTTCCATACTCCGTTATGGCTACACTTTCAAAGAAAAGATTAAATGCTTTGAAGCGTGTTAACTAAAATCTAGTGTTTATTCCCAGGTCCGACTGCATAGTACACAAGACTTCTAGTAGGACACAAGATTTCTAGTACAATTATTGCTGTGGTTTACCAAGACCACCTGTTCGAGGAGGGAAAGATGACAGTGTGGTCTCTTTTTTGAACTTCTCAGATTCACGCCTAAGTGTGAATGTACTAAAATAGCCCTATGGGTTTTTCTGAAAGGGACGGAGGGTATAATGGAAAAGTTAAATTAATCAGTAACTTTGCAATATTAAAAACATTTTGGAGACATAACAATTTCCTTTTCCTACTAATCAACCAAACAGAATGCTGCTTCATCTCAAGGTCAGCAGTCCAAAGATTGAGTAGAGTTTCTGATTTGAAACTCTGCATTGTACACAATACTGACAGTGAAACCAGGATTCTTGAACCAAATCATATATATTACTTATTGGCCACAGTTTTACCCCTCTCGGAAAAATATAGCTATTTTAAAACTGCAAACAGGATGGTTCAGTATTGTAGATGGATGCCAAAGGAATAAGATGTCCATAATCACTTTAACACGTATTGTCCAATTTGTTGGTTTATTTACAGATAAGCATAGCTAGAGACAGTAGATGTCTTTTGGTTATGATGTTAAAACAGGATCCTTTCCCCTGGGCTTTGGGAGCTATCCAAGTGGAAGTTAAAAGATTGCATGATACTTTTGTTGATGAGAAGAGGATAGCCCTGATGGTTTGCATGATATATTTTCTTTTGAGGAATACCAGTTACTCTGTTAAGATTGTGTGTGAGCCCCTACTGAGTGCACAATGGAGCCTGTGTTTGTGCAGTCACTGTTCTACCAGTTTCTAATGCTTCACTTTATAAAGTCATTTGGGATATTTTGAAATGAAAAGTTTTACAGAAAACTAAATCCTATGCTATTCTCTGCAGATGAAATCTATCCCAGTGCAGAGACCCCTCACAAGGCCCTGTGAATCACTTAAGATCCGTGTTATGAGTTTAAATGGTACCTACGTCACTGTGTGGAATTAATTTCACTCTCTCTGGATAGCAGTAAAGGTGTTCATTCATCGGCTTGTGCTGTGATAGATAATGAATGTGTAGAATATAAGCATATCAAAAAAATTCTCCCTTTGTACCATTCAATATGAGAGTAAATAAATCATTTTTAAAATAAAAAAAACCTCTACAGCCTCAATCCTGCAAAATGCTGAGCATTTTGGCTCTGATCCAGGAAAGCATTTTAGCACATCATTAACTTTCTACTCATGTGCTTAAAGGTAAGCCTGCGTTCATGCTTGGGTATGTCAGGGCCAGAGTGCTTTGCAGCCACAGGATTGAGCCCTTTTAGAGGTTGTTGTATCTGTTCTTTTAATATAATTTGGTCTGTCACAACAAAAATATTCATAATCTTTTCCTCCTCCCCTTTAAGGAGACACATTGTTCTGGGATCAAACAAAAACAGGCTATTAAGGAAAAAAGAGTAATTAGGAGTGCATGCTTGTGGTTAATGGGGACTTTTACTGCTGTCAGGTGGATCAATTAATCCTTTTATTTCTGTATCTGGCATTTCCTACATTCCTGCCAAACCATTGATAACTTTACAAAGCAGTCATCTGTTTTAAATTTATATAAATGTGTCACGAAACTCCAGCCAACAAATCCAAAAGTTTTATAAATTGACAAACTACCTAGTCTTTAATTAGTAAGGGGGAAAATGGTTCTTTATTTGTTTTTGCTCATTTCTGTAATTTAGATTGAGTACCACTGTAAGAAGAAAAAGACTAGCCCAACTGTTTTTACTCAACTTAATGCACAGGGAAAAGATTCTTTTAGTTATATAACTAGAAGGGGCGAAAAGCCACAAATACTATCGGCTGAAATTTGCACTTTATAAACAAGATCTGGTTTCTTGGCCATGTTGCTCCTATGAAATTCAAAGCTAAGGCTGCAAGCGCTTCACATATTTCTAATGCTTCAGGAGTCCTTTGCTTCTTTTCAAAGGCTAGGATGTTCATATACCTTTGTTCGCCCATCACAAAGAAAGCTTGCTGGCTCAATCTAAATAAACAACCATAGCCACTCATTAAAGGAAACTGCTCCTTTTTCCAAGGCGAGAAATACAGTAAACGCTTCTGCTGAAATTGGAGTTCACTGTATTAGGCATTCCCCAATCATCTCTGGCCATCCCTTTCCTAGGAGCAGAGTCAGGGACTCTCCCCAGCTCAGCAATGATCAAGATGCTTGGGAATGGAGAAAGTGATACTGGGTCATCAAAATCATGAAAATATATTCCACTTAAAATGTATATGTTGTTGAATTAAATTATGACTCTGTATAGATAGATAGATAGATAGATAGATAGATAGATAGATAGATAGATAGATAGATAGATAGATATTTCTGCAGGATCTCAAAGTACAAACAGCTTTAAGGTTGGTAAAGCCTTTTATGGAGTATGCAAGTTTTATTATCCCCATTTTGTGGATAAGAGAAATAGGAGTGGAGAGAGGTTTCCCATAAGGGACCTATTCCAGGTGAGTCAGCGACAAACATGGGAGTAGATCCCAAGAGTCCTGATTAACAGTCCACTGTTGAAAAGCCTAAATTTTTCTTCCTGTAAGGCAAGTGCCTTTAATAATGGTTCCTCTGGGAGAGTCCCATGTCAAGGGTAGTGCATTGTGCTCTGATGAAATTGCCATTAGCTTGCCTTTGACTTGCATCTACCTCCCGATCAGGGTTCTGCTGGATGAGTGATCCATAGATTTGTCCTCGTTGTAGACTTCAGAATTAAACAAATGCAGCTGGAGTTCCATAATTTTATAAACAATTATGTTTGTAGTTTTGCAAGCTGAGAATGAGGCAGATACTGGTCACAGCCTAGATAGGGTGAAATGTTTTCATGCCATGTAGCGTACTGCAGAGTTGGCTTATATTACTTATCTGTTTTGCCTTCTTCAAGCATCAGATAATAGCCCACACTATAGCCAGACTATCACTGCAATGGAGCCAAAGGTCTTGTCCATTAAGGAAAATCCTCTTGGCTCCAAACTCCCTTATATGAGAATAACCGACATAAGGGAGAGGAAACTACCTGAGTTGTAAACTCTCAGAATTTCTGTGAATATTTTTGTTCATAGTGGGCAGATTTCTTGCAAAAACAGAGATTGGTTCCCCTTAATCTAAAGACCTTGTCAGATATACATGATATGAAATCTGAGTGAATGCCTCTTGCTTCCCCTCTGCTACATGGCCTCGCGGCCTTATTGGCCCTTATAGCACTGACTCCTGAAAAGCAAAAGTTGTGTTTCTCATAGGGTGTGTCTAAACTACATGGCTCCATCGATGGAGCCATGTAGATTAGGCTGATTGGCAAAGGGAAATGAAGCCACGATTTAAATAATCGTGGCTTCATTTAAATTTAAATGGCTGCCCTGCTGATCAGCTGTTTGTTGGCTCAGCGCGCTAGTCTGGACGCTCCCGTGCCAACCTGAAAGCCCTTTATCGAGCACCCCGTTATGCCTCGTAGGATGAGGTTTACCGGGGAGGTTGATAAAGGGCTTTCAGGTCGGCGCGGGAGAGTCCAGACTAGCGCGCTTCATTTAAATTTAAATGAAGCTGCGATTATTTAAATCGCGGCTTCATTTCCCTTTGCTGAACAAACAAATCTACATGGCTCCGCCGACAGAGCCATGTAGTTTAGACGTACCCATAGATTCCCCAACCATGGCTGGTCCTAGAACCTTCCCTGGCCTCTGCACCTAAGAGAAAGGTTGCATCTAATGGAAGGGAAAACAGTACAAATTAACAAAGCATCATGCTGTATTTTGGTTTGCTCCACACTTGTCAAGGTTGGGAGAGGGGGGGTCAGGAATAACCAAAGGAACTCAGCCAGCTCCCATGCCTCTCCCTGCCTGCTTCAGTGCTGCCAGTGAAGGGCTGCTGCAGAGATGAGACCCTCTATTTCCATTTCTTAAAGGGATTCTCTTACCTCTTCTCAAATCACTGAGGATAAGTCTACACTTGCACCCTCTTTCGAGAGAGGAATACAAATGAAGACATTCAAAATTGCAAATGAAGCCGGGATTTTAATATCCCGCACTTCATTTGCATATTTGCATTATGGCGGTATTTTGAAATAGCGCTATTCCAAAATAAGATGCTGTTAAGACGCCATTATTTCGAGAGAAAACTCTTCTCTTAAAATAACCCTTATTCCTCACACAATGAGGTTTACCAGTTATTTCATGAGAAGGGTTTTCTCTTGAAATAACTGCGTCTTAACAGCATCTGTTATTTTGAAATAGCGCCATAACGCAAATATGCAAATGAAGCATGGGATATTTAAATCCCGGCCACATTTGCAATTTCGAATGTCTTCATTTGCATCCCTCTCTCAAAAGAGTGTGCAAATGAAGATATACGCTGAGACTTTCCTAATAGGTTTGACCAGTTGATAACTGCAATTACCGTGAAAACAGGCCACCACTTAAGGCAACGTGTTGGGGACCATATGCGGTCATGTGCCCCCCATTTGCTGCTTGCATGGACTAAATATGCTCACTAACATCTTCTGAAATCACTGCTCTCATTCTGCCCCTTCCATCTCCCCCAGCCTTTTAACAGCACATACAGGTTGTCTCAATACTTCTCGTCCTCCCCCACTTCTCCCAATATACAGAGAAGTACTGTAGATGGAGAATAACCTTTGTGCTCAACTTTTAAATTTCCCAGCAAGCTGTAGAAATCCATCCAAGGGAATCTGCAGGTGCCAAGGTACAGACTCCCAAGTATCCAATAACTTCAGTTCTTCACTTCCGCTCCTGCTGACAGACAGGCTATAGAATTCTGTATTGCCTCAGGAGATTCTGGTTACATAGACTATGGATAGAAGCCCAGAATTGTTTATTTAGTCTCTGTTGAAAAGAACAAGACAGAGACTTTCAAGTCTCTTGAAAGTATTTAATCAATAGGTGACCTAAACATGTTGTTAAAAGAACTTTGTTTCCTTTATGACTTGCAGGTCCCAAGGGAAGAAAGAAGAAGCTGTGTTCTTATTGAGAGATTCCATTAAGTATGGTCCAGAGTTTGCAGACGCTTACTCGAGCCTTGCTTCCCTTTTGGCTGAACAGGTAACCACTAACATTTAGACTTGGATAGCTCATTCCTAGACCCATGCATGGATACAAAATCTGCATCAACCTCAGCATCTGTAGCCACAAAAATGAGCCACAGTTATCCGCACTGACATCTGCTGACGTGGATACCTGTGGATATAAAGCAGATATCCGCAAAGTTTGCAGGGTTCTAGATACAAAATTTGTATCTGCATACATATCCATATCCACAAAAATAAGCAATGGATATCTGCATCCACATCTGCAGATGAGGATAAAAATCAGATAACTGCATATTTGCAGGGTTATACTGATTCTTTCTGTGCATAAAATCTTTCACTCTTTGGTCCCCAGACTAGCTCACAAAAGCCTTTTTAACCCATAATGTAGCTGAAATTGTATATTTGCAATGAAAAATAGTGGAGAATAATACTATTGCAATCTTAGTAATTAAACAAAACAAATGGACTAAGAAATATTTTTTTATTTACCTTGAATGCCAGTGCTTGCACAGGGACAGGTTTAATTAAAGGAGGATGAGGAGGTAGGTTCAGATAATACCTAGCCTGCCATGATCATAGGGGACTAGACTGGATGACCTTTCAAGGTTCCTTCCACTCCTAGGATTCTACTAGCCAATTAGCCCGTCATAAGACTGGATTTTTAGGTCTCTCCTCCACTTTGGTCTTCTCTCCTGAGCCTCTGGTCTCTCGCTCACTCTCTCTCTCTCCTCCTCCTCCTACTGTCTCCCCCCCCCCTCTCTCAGCTCTCCTCCGCCTCCTGTCTCTCTCTCTGTCTCTCTCTTTCTCTTCTCCTCCCCATCCTGCCTCTCACTCAGGGGACTGCAGAGCCCAAATGGCCGTTTGGGCGCCGCACTCCCCGAGCTACATTGGGAAGCACGAAGTCCAAACGGTCGCTTGCGCCACTTGCTCCCACATGGCAGCCTACCTGAGCGGCGCAGAAGTCAGCCGAGCACCACAGCAGGAGGCGAAGGGGGGCGGGGCGGTGACGTTCACAGCCAGGGGGCAGGGCCTGGAGCTTCTGTCACGCCGCACATCACCGCCCCGCCCCCCTTTGCCTCCTGCCGTGGCACTCGGCTGACTTCTGCGCCGCTCTGCCAGGCTGTCGTGGGGGAGTGTCAGGGGGTACGCCCCTGACGGGGGCTGCTGAACCCCTTATACTGACCCGCGTCTCATTCCGGGCCCATACCGCACCCCAAAGTCCCCAAAAGTTCAGGCCCCTCTATCAGGGGATAAACGGCATCAATGTCCCAACACAAAGTCCAGGCCCCTCTATCAGGGGATATACAGTATCACTGTCCCCACACAAAGTCCAGGCCCCTCTGTCAGGGGATATACGGTATTAATGCCCCAACACAAAGTCCAGGCCCCTCTGTCAGGGGATATACGGTATCAAGGCCTAGTCCCTCTGAGGAGCCTCTTCCAGCCCCAGGCCTGGTTATCCAGGGGGGGGCCTGCGTGGTAGGGGGACCCGGGCCCTCCCTCTCCACCGGGTCCCAGCCCAGGGCCCTTTTAGGCAGGGTCTGTGGCTCCTGCCGGCTCGGCGGGGAATCCGGCCGATACACGCCGAGCCAAACTTGGTATCCCCTGCCCTGGGCTGCTTCCTACCACCCCCTGGTTCCCCGGGGGCCCCCTGGACTCCGAGGCAGCACCTGCTGGGGTTGTGGGCAGGTTCCGGTCTCCTGGAGTCGGGGTCTGCTTCTTTGGTGTCTGGGTCCAGCACTGGCAGCGGCTCTAGTCCCGGCGGCTGCCCACACACTGGCCTGGCTTGGTCTCCTCCTTCCCCCAGCTGTCCTCCTGCCTGCTGGGCTCCCTCTGCCTTTATACCTGGCCTCTGCTGGGAGCATGCCCAGCAAGGCCGGAAGGGCGGGGCCCTCTCAGCCAGCTGGGCCTGGGCTACTCCCAGCCCTGCAGTGCGGGGCCTGTTCGCCCCGTCACAGGGAGCAAGCAGCGCAAGCGGCCGTTTGGGCCCCGCATTCTCCATGCAGCACAGGCCCCCCAGAGGGAACAGCCAGCATTTCAGCATTACAGACTCTCAGACACTGGGCTACTATATATATGACTAGCCAATTAGCCCATCATAAGACGGGATTTTTAGGTCTTCTCTTCTGAGCTCTCTCGCTCTCTCTCTTCCTACTGCCTCCCCCCCCCCTCAGTTCTCCTCCGCCTCCTACCTCTCTCTCCGTCTCTTTCTTTCTCTTCTCCCACTCCTGCCTCTCACTCTCCCTTTCTCTTCTTCTCCTCCTCCTGTCTTTCTCTCCCCTTCCCCTTCCCCTTCCTCTTCCCCTTCTCCCCCACCATGGCGCTTGGCTGAATGCTGCCTGTTCAGTCAGGCTGCCGCGAGGGAGAGGGGCGGGGCGGTGATGTACACGGCTGGGGCTGGGCGTGTACATCACCACCCCCCTTCCTGTCCTACCGGGGCCACCTGAGCGGCGCTCAGCTGGGCCCTGGTGCGGAAGCAAAAGGCCTGTGGCTGCACGCCCCCCCCTCGCCAGGTCTGTTTCCCACCCCCCTCCTTCCGTCCAGCCCCACGGCCCCCGATTCCCCTCCAGCTCTGCTTCCCACCCCCTCTTCCTGACGGCCCCCCGGACACCTCCCTGCCAACGCTGCTTCCCTCCCCCCTTCCTCTGGGTCCCCCCATCATCTCCTACAGCCCTCGATATCCCCCCAGCTCTGCTTCCCATCCCCCTTCCGGCCAGCCCCGCCCCCTTCCCCTCCCTGTGTGGTGCCCCACCCCGCCCCCCTTCCTCTTCCTCCCCCTCTGTTGCTCTCAGCTGAGCTGCGCTGCTCTCAGCTGAGCGGTGCTCCCGCCGGGGCCCGGTGGGAACGTCGCTCAGCTGGGGGCGGCGCAGCGCGCCACAGCTCACCACACAGAGAGGAGAAGGGGGTGGGGCGCTGATGTACATGTCCAGAAGGCGTGGCTGTGTACGTCAGCGTTACAGACGCACAGACACTGGGCTACTATATATATGATGACAGCTGGTTTTAATACTAATTAGTTTTCAATAATTAGAAGTACTGGTAATGAGATGTCAGGATAATAAAACAACACAGTGTTGTAAGGCCATATGTCCAAAGGAAATTTCCTTAGCTGTAGTTCCCTTGACTTAGAAATGTTAAGTCCACTAATAATCGATCTACTCTGCACACAGTTTGTCCATCCTCTTATGGTTTGACTAAGTGGAAGGAAAGAAAGATGGCCTATGCAGTTTTCCCAGATGGTAACAACTTCCTTTAGCTTTTTAACACCTCCACATTTCAAACCATACAAGATTAATAGTTGACTCTGCAATCCTTGTACTGCATACCACTTACACAAACAGACCTGTTGACTTCAGTGGGACCACTCATGCAAGTAAGCGCTATTCCACATGATTAAGGGCTACGAAGTCAGCCCCTAAACGTGCAAATCTCCTTGAGGAATACATTACAGGAAATTCTGCCAGCATTGCCCTGATGATGTATGTGCTGGGAAGGAGAAATTAGATCTCATTTTTCAGTTGTAGTCTAATTTCTTCCTTTTAAAGAAATGTATTATTTGTAGTTCTTAAAAGGAATTAAGCTCGTGGCCTTTGTTCTTTCTATTTGGGTCATACGTTTTTGCATTGTTGGTTACTTTTAACACACAATATACAAGACTTACACTGGTAACAATTTAGAAAAACCTGTGTGTAACTCTGGGGGAGGTAGCATTGCAAGAATTTTATCTTATATGTGTTTAAAAAGTGGATTTGAGTTTCTAAAAGTTGCACACTTATGGTGCGTCTACACAGCCCCCTTAGCTTGAAATAAGCTACGCAATTTGCACTACGCAAATTGCTCAGTTTATTTTAATGCTGTTTCGAAATAGCTTATTTTGTAATTTGGCGCTGTCTAAACAGCACTAACTTTCAAAATAACTCACTATTCCGAAATTCCCCTTAACAGGGATGTTGGAATAAGATGCCTGTTATTTCGAAATCTATTTAGAAATAATGGGCTGCTTCAATAGATGTAAAATAGCTATTTTGGGATACTTCATGATAGCTCCCATGAAGTGACCATGCTTATGAAAAACTGCTGTTTCTGAGGCTGTGGGAGACAGCTAAAGAAGGAGAGAGCAGGTGGAAGTGTCTTGATTGCCTTGATGCTCCACAGTATGTTCCCCAATAATTTAAGAGCTATGGATGTGAAATAAGGCTTAAAGTTCCTTTGCTCCAGTAGTTGTAAAAGAGGTTATTAAGAAGAAAGTCTCATGCTCAAGGGAATTAGTACAGGCTCCTGAATTCCATGTCTTCTACGTCCCATACAAGGTGGTTTTCAAACCAGAGCCGACTAAGAGAACACTTATAGAATACACAATTTCACTTAGTCAAAAGCTTCCTATGTTCTAGGCTGCACTTCTCATTGGGAGCCCAACCAACTTTTCCGATTGCTTGATCTCAGTTGCATCTCATTGTTTGTGGCATAATATGTTGCCATGGAAATGGATGTGATATATCTGAGTGAATGCCTCTTGTCCTGATGACTCAAGTCTTCAGGGTCTCCAACTCTCACAGTTTTGTCCTGCAACACGTGATATTTGGTGTTTCTTCTTCAAACTTCATCTGGAGTCAGGCAGTTAAGTGAGAATCTCAGCTTTTATCTTTTTTTTACAAGGACATTTCTAGCCCTTGTGGTTGCAGAAAATAGCCTGCTTGCCCCCCCTTGAAGGCTCAGAAGGCAAATAAAAATCTCCTAGGAATTTTTTGTTTAAATCTCATTTAAAATCTTGATGAATTTATCAATCTCCTGAGCTTTGGGGACATGCCTTGTGCCTTTTGAAGGGGTTGGGGTTCACGATACTGAGCGCAATACGACAATCGGGCTCTTGTGACTGTACTGCGGAACCTTTTTGGAGAAGATAAGGTGGTGTGGAAGTAAGTGCTGTGTAATGCCCTGGGCACATACCCTTCCAGATTCCTGACCGGGACTTTGGAACTGACAAAAAGACCTCGCTAGAGATAGTGCAGTGGACCTAGCAACACTGGGACAAGATTCTGTGAGTTGCCTGTGCTTTATGCCATCAGTATTTGTACAGTGCAGACATAATAGCATCCCATAGTCTATATGACATTGAGTTTGATTTGAGACCCCATTAATCCAGCAGAACGTAACTGTTTCTTGGTTTAAACACAGCTTCTATGTGATTAGTAAACTCAACAAGAAAAAGTTGTCCACTCCCCAAAAAGAAAAAAAAGTTATAGTTGCCTGAGAAAAAAACCAAACATGACATTTTGAAGATGGACCTCTTCAAGTCTCTCTGAGCCCTGGTCTGCACTAAAAATTAGATTGGTTTAATTACCTTGGTCAGAGTTATGAAAAATCCATACCCCCTAGCAGCAGCATTAAGCTGATCTAAATTCCTGTGTAGACATGCTAGGTCAACAGAAGAATTTGCCATTTGCAGGAGAGTGATTTATTTGTGCCACCAGGAGAACCTCTCCCTTTGGAGTAGTGAGTGTCTATATTGAAACATTGTCATAGTGCAGCTGCAGTGCTGTAGCTATGGTGGTACCGCAGTTAAGGGTAGACAAGGGATTTTGGCACAGGGATCTTGTGTGAAAGTTGCCCTTATTTTTAGTTAAGCATTCATGATGCTAACTGTACTCCTTATTTTCCCTGGAAGAATAGAAGATGGTGGTAATTCCATATAGGGAGACTGTCCAAACTTAACATTTTTAAAGAGTGTTATCACCATCCTTCTTTCCCTTCTTTTCCACTGACTGACCTTTATCATGTAAATGTGAAAGCACCTAACCATGACAGTCATTTGCTTTCATCAAGCCATATTTTTCAAATGCCATTAATTTCAATTTCCCATATCTTAAATGAATATGGAGAGAAGAGCTGGTACAGTTTAAAAAAATCAATGGGCCATATTCTCCTCTCAATAGCAGCACTCTAAATCCACAGTAAGTCCAGTGAATGAGTTCTAGGATTCACTGGTATAATGACGGAGCCAAATTTGAACCTGTATTAATAAGCAAAAACATTCTAGTTCACTCCAAGTATTAGGAAATTCTGTAAGAAGATACTACAGCAACATTTTTCAATGCCCAATTTGGCATGCTATGGCAGTCTTATTTTGAAAAGTCCTTGAGCATTCAAAATTTTATAGTGTGTCAAGTGAGGTAGTAGTCACTTTTGAGTATCCTGATTTAAAGATCCTTTTAACAATGCATAATCAGTCATTTGCAAAAAAATAATAATACAAATCATTGGGATTAAAGTGGTGCAGTAGATTAATAACCTTTTGCCATTTTAAGTTTAGATTGAAATCCTGGTTGTGAAAATCCCTCTTGGCTTCTTCTTCCCCATCCCATCTCACAGCTGATCAGCTGATCTCAGTTGGGCATCTCAGGAAGAAGCCATAGTCTGTCATTGCAGGGTTGTTCCAGATCACTGAGGTGTATGCAGGAATGCCAACAAAACTGGGTGGTAGAAATTTGCATGCCATCTGCCTACACTGTGTTTGGCTCTGACCATTAAAATACCTCCCTTTCACAAGCATTAATAATATCACCTACAGCAAATGCATGACCTGAGAGGGGAAAGAAAAAACAGTAATTATTTCACACTCTTTATGAGCAAGCAGGTAGTTTTTTCACATCAGCTGGACTGTGGGAAGTGGGAAACTTTATAATTGCTGTTTGATCAGAATTGAAGACAGCATTCTCATTATGATGTCTGATTGCATACTCATGAAATTCATGTGGGCAATAGAATGCCATATGTATGCAGGGTGTCCCCAAGTACATTACAAAACACGGTGTTACAGCCTGATGCCCCAGAAGTGTTGAGCACCCAACAGATCCCATGGAAATCTATAGGGCGTTGCAAATGCTCCTTCAGGTCATTTGATACTGGAGTCCCAACACTGCTGCCTGCTTTGCAGCTGCCTGTTTAGGTGAGTGAGGGGCTGGAGACAGGCGCAACACTTGGGGTTCCAACAGCAGGGAAGGAGAAGCAGCAGGCTGCAGCTGTAGAGATAAGGGGAAGAATCCTTGGTTGCCAGCTCTCCTGTTGCTTCCTCACCAGTGCACGAACAAATAGAGATGGGGGGTGCCCCTACTATCTCCCTCGCCCTCCCCATGCACACCCCTAACCACTGGAGCTGAGTGAATAATTGATTTTGGCCAAATTTACAGGCAGTTGTTACACCATTACCACAGCTATCTCCTGTTGTGAAAGTCTGAGGAAGTGCAGGCAGACCCTAGTACCCCCATGAGGTAACAATTGGCAAATGATGACTCTGTGGGTGAAACCCTAGCCATGCTGAAGTCAATGGAAAAGCTCCCATGGACTGAGAGGACAAGAGTTGACCCCACGCACACAGCTTCCTGACTATAGAGATGAGATGACCTGGATTAATGAAGTTCTGTGCTACGATAACCAGGCATTTCCATGAAATCTCTGTATGCAGCCAATAGTACCAAAGCTGGTATCACCACTAATCACAAATCTTCCTCTGTTTAAGGAACAATTCAAAGAAGCCCAGGAAGTTTATCAGGCTGGGATAGAGAATTGTCCAGAGAGCTCTGATCTGCATAATAACTATGGTGTTTTCTTAGTTGATACTGGTAAGTGAGATGGTGATAGCAGATTTATTTTCTTGCTTACTGGCTGTGTTGAGAGGGTCTGGATTATTTAGTAGTGTGTTTTCTATAGACTGTCGAGGGTTCCCAGAGCAGAGGATAAGACATGCTTTCATTGTAGTTTGTAAAAGTCCAAATAAAATACATATTCGCTCTGTTCTCTTGAAACTGACCAGAGTGCTTGAGGTTTGAACAGTTTTGGAACAAACACTAACACAGTACAGCAGTGGTTCTCAGTGTGTTTCCTGCCGCATTTGTCTCATCCAGCCAGTGCATCATGCAGTAGCCTGATGTCTTTGTGATAATTTCCCCAGGAACACATGACCACTCAAAGTCACAGATTAACGGGCACACATGTTACTTTTGCAGTGGTTTGTGACTCTGCTCAGTGGCAAAGTTGCTTTGTTGGCTGTGGGAAGCAGAACACCACTGTTGTAAATTAAACAAAGCTTTGAAATTACAAAACAAAAAATATATGACTTGTGGGGAGAATGGATTTCTCAGCGGATTGGTAATGGGATACAGAGCCTTTTACTTCTATGCTGTTGGGTCAAATCCAGCTTCCGTGGCCCCTGGCAGTTCCTGGCATCCACATAATAAAAATCTCCATCCCAACTGGCACCTTTTGCTGACAGTTTGAGGAGGAGGGCCAAGTTTAAACAGCCACAGAAACTAAACTACCCTCTCGCTGCTAGTAATGGTCCCTGCAGAATCAGGCTGAGACACTGATGAAGTGCTGCATACTAAGCTAGCATAGCCCATTCTGTTCTTCGGACTCTACTGTTGTCACATCTCAACATTACAAAGAAGACGACTCAGTTATAATTTGGAAGGAAGTTCTCTGAAAGCCAGGATCTTCCAGGAAGTTTGTTCATGATGCTGTCGGTAGCATTCTTGCCTCTGAGTTAGTACTGATCCCATACTCTTGTATGATGTTACTGGCCGTCCTGCTGCCATCAATATAAAACAAACATGCTGAGTACCCGTGGCCATGAAAGAAACCATGGTGTTAAGTGCAGAGGTGTAGATTTTAATCTTGTGTCTTGGCAAAATTCAAACTTCCCTTCCAGTCCTAAACTATTGTGTGAAGCTGCCAAGAGGTTCTATTCCATCCAAGTCTGAATAAAATCAGACAATAAAGTTATGAATGTTTGAAACATGGCTACTGCACTTAGGCAGTGGAAAATTGCATTAAGGCCCAGGATGTATCTTCACTGAAAGTTAATTTGAGCATTCTACACTCAAGTTGACTCCTCTCCAGTCAACCTGCCTTGAGTAAGAGTGGCCATGCTGCAAATAACACTCCATGCTGCAGAGAGTGATTGGATTAGCAGCTGATGAGATGTGTTAATTTGACCTCAAATCTGTCTGATTCTTGGGCCATCTAATTCAAATTCGAAGCATTTGAATGTGGCTGTCCTTAACCACATGTTGTTTTGGTGTGAATGGGCCTCAAGTTAGGGGCAACATGAGTTAAAACTCTGCAGTGAACACAAACCCTCAGTGGGCACGCTAGTAAGAAGAAGCACTATTCCCACCTGTGTAAGTGTGACCATATTAAGTGAGCACATAATATGCAGGCATCAGTTCACCGTAAAACTTAAGTTTTCTAGTTAGATGTGGCTGAAGTACTTATGCTACTATAAACATTAAAAAACAACAAAGGGTCTGGTAGCACTATATAGACTAACAAAATGTGTAGATGGTATCATGAGCTTTCGTGGGCACAACCCACTTCTTCAGATGTGGCCACGAAAGCTCATGATACCATCTGCATGTTTCGTTAGTCTCTAAAGTGCTACCAGACCATTTGTTGTTTTTTAAGTTTATACTTTACAGACTAACTCGGCTACCCCCTGAAGCTTATAAACATGAAGGCACTTTAAAGATGGGATCTTCTAAAGCATTCATTGTTCTCCTGCTCATCAGTGGGGGTAGAGTTAGGCCATCACTAACTTACTTTTGGAATGCTTCCCTAAAGTGTGATGTTTGCTTCTGGCTTTGAGGCATTTCAAGTGCTTATGAGTCTCACTATGGAATACTCTTGCTTGCCTTTAAAAATTCAAGGAAATAGAACAGAACAAGTGTATAATGGAACTTTAATGTTATACGGATAGGTATTTCCTACCTTTTTGTGACCAAATGTAGGTTCTAGCCCTGTTGCACGTGTACTGTTTTTTATTCCTATTTTTTTTCCTGGCTAAAAATGGGGTTTTGATATATTGCTGTTCATTGTGAAATGGTTTGCCATAAAACACGTGAAGGGACAGACCTTCAACAGCTGCTGTTTTACACCAGCCAAGGAGCTGGCCCAAGATATGCAACATTGATGAGTTCTCTACTGAAGCTTTCATATTTGCGTTGTTGGGTTGCTGATGAGTTCAACTGTACCTGTGCTTATTTTGTACTTACTATGTGTGGGTGCATACAGCATGGCGAGATCCTTCAGCTACATGAAAGGCTATATGCAAAATTATTATAAATATAAATTCCCTCCCCAGAAAGGTCTGCCACCTTTTTCAGCACAAAATGAACTTCAGCGTTTTAAGCACAAAACATAGATGAATGTTGATAGCTTTTCAAGTAACTTGAACAATATTATGCTTTGCATTTGTGTCTGATCTAGTGGATTTCAGAATTACATTTGCTATTTTGTGTATAGATAGGTAAAATGCAGACACACAGTGCCACCTAATGGTTCCTCTGACACATAGAAATCTTGATTATATTCTACAAAACAATTTTCTACCAGTAAATTCTAAACCAGGGAAATAACTACAGCAGGGTGTTGGAAGTGATCTGTTGGAGTTTGCCATAGGTTCCTTTTGAGTCCTGAGTGCAGAGGTTGTGTTGTACCCTCAGTAGCCTACCATGATTGCAAACTGCAGGGTAAGTTATTGGTATCTACCTATGGCTGCTGGATTTGAATCTGGTTTTTTTCCAAATATTAAAAATGCATTTTTGTCCAATGTAGCCTTCACAATAATAATCTGAGTGGGGAAGAAGTGATAACTAATGATAACCTTTCTCTAAGTTTTGACTACAGGCAGTCTCCGGGTTACATGGATCCGACTTACATCGGATCCCTACTTACAAACGGGGTGAGGCAACCCCGCACTAGCTGCTTCCCCCCAGCAGACCAGGGAGACGCAGAGCAGCTTTTCTCAGCAGACACCTCAGCTTGAGAATAAAGGACTGAGGGAAGTGAGGTGTGGGAGAATAAAACTGAGCTCTGGAGAAATGTTTGGCTAGAGTTTCCCCTACAATATGTACCAGTTCCGACTTACATACAAATTCAACTTAAGAACAAACCTACAGTCCCTATCTTGTACGTAACCCGGGGACTGCCTGTATATTTATTGTTAAATTAGTTTTTCAGTTACTATTTTCCTTTTTCCAGATGCCTTGGATTTGAGAGACTTGTTCTCAGTGCCCCATCCTATAAGCGCAACTATACTTTCAGCAGCTGCTGGTAATCCAGTTAGTTGCTTGCTGATTCCACTTTCTATTGGAGAAAAACATGTTTCACTCAGGAGCAAAATTCATTTTAAAACCTGAGCTGTTTGTCCTGTCTACCTTTGTTTGCAGCCTCTGTCCTTTACAGCTGAGTAAATTTGTGCCTAAACCCAGGCTGCTAGATCTCATTTTGCTCTAAATCTTTTATTTGAATGGCAGTTTTCCTTTATGCATAATTTCAAGAAGAGATGAGACAGGATTTCTCTTTCCCACCTTCAAAGTACCCTGAACACAGAGCAAAGGAGTATTTCACACGTGATGATGATTATCCAAAAGAATCAAAGTGTGCTTTAGAGCTGAAACTTTTAAGATTTCCATGAGGCACCAGCCTAACAGCCTTTTGCTTTTGCAGGAGCTCCCGAGAGAGCAGTGTCTCACTACCAGCAGGCCATCTGGCTCAGCCCCAACCACTACGTGGCCATGGTGAACCTAGGCCGTCTCTACCGCTCTCTGGGTGAGAACAAAGAGGCGGAAGCTTGGTACAAACGGTAAGTAACAGAAATGGGATGAAACTTAGTCGTGCAAAGTGTGGTTGTGACCTTAGGGATTAAAAACAAGAATTTTTCTTCTAAGCTGGGGATGTATGAGTTGGAAGGAACAGAGGAGGAGAAAGACCTGGCTGTTCTGCATGATCTCAGGATGACTACAAGCTGCAAATGTGATGCAGCCAGGAAAAAAGGCTAATGCAGTGCTAGGATGCATCAAACAAGGTATTTCCAGTAAAGATAGGAAAGTGTTATTACCATTATACCAGGCACTGATGAGACCTCCTCTGTATCACTGCTCTCTCATGTTTCTCTCTCATTCTGGTCTCATATTTACAAAAGACAACTTCAAATAGGAACGAGCAGAGAAAGGCTACTTGGACAATCCAGGAATGGAAAACCTCCCCTATGAGAGGAGATTTAAGCAACTTGGCTTATTTAGCCTAGCCAAACAAAGGCTAAGGAGAAATATGATTGCTGTCTCTACAGACATCAAAGGAAAAACATCAGGGAGGGAGATAAGTATAAGTACAAATGGATATAAATTGGCCATCCATAAGTTTAGGCTTGAAATTAGATGAAGGATGTTAACCATTGCGGGAGTGAAATTCTAGAGCAACTTTCCAAGGGGAGTAATGGGGGGATACAACGTAACTTCTTTGAAGATGAAGCTTGGTAAGTTCATGGTGGGGATGATATGATGAGGTTGCCTAAAATGGCACATGGCTCATCCATGATTGCTATTAGCACATGTCTCCAGAGTCAAGCGACGGATGCTAGATGGGGAGGGCTCTGAATTACTACAAATAATTCTTTCTCCAGTGTCTAGTGGTGGGTCTCCTTCTATGCCTAGGATCTAACTCATCACCATATTTGGGTCAGGAAGGAATTTTCCCCGGGTCAGTTTGGCAGAGACCATGGGGGTTTCTCCCTATGTCTGTAGCATAGTGCATTGGTCACTTGCGGGTTTGAACCAGAGTAAGTGGTGGATTCTCCATATCTTGAATCTCTAATTCAAGATTTGAGGACTTCAGTAGCTCATCCAAAGGTGAGGGACCTGTAATAGGAGTGGGTGGGCTAGGTTCTATGGCCAGTGATATGCTGGTCAGAATAGTTGGGGGTCAGCAACCTTCTGCACACGACCCATCAGGGTAATTCTCTGTTGGACCACGTGACACTGTGCTGATATTAACCAGCTGCAGGCACAGTCCCCCACAGCTCCCAGTGGCCACAGTTAGCAATTCCCGGCCAATGGGAGCCGTACACAGCAGTGGCTAGCATGTCCCTGTAGTCCACACCTCAGCCTGCAGCTTCCAGTGGCCATGGTTCACTGTTTTAACCTTCTGTGCAATGTCAGGTTTTTTTCACTCCTTCCCTCCGAGTGTCATGTTCACCATGGCTGCTGTGCCTGGCTGGGTTTTGAGAGTACCCAGAGCCCTGTTGTTCAGCTGACGATCAGCAGGCCAGGATTGTTCAGCAAGTGCTGTGCTATGCTCCTCTTGGGCCCCACCCCAGGTCATCCTCTGCTGTTTCCAGCTGCCGGGTGTTGCTGTGTAGGAGATCAGTGGTTTCTGGTTGTTATCAGTAAACTGTTAACACAGTTCACATGACACTGAAAGCATTCCAGAGAGGGAGGGTTGCATGTGAGTACAGAACTGCCATGCAATTTTGAGCCAATTTTCCTTCAGGAATCCAGGCTCTCCTCCGGGAATCACCTGTTCTGCAATATAGCACTGCCTTATGTGTGGAACAAACAGTTTCTTTGTGGTTTGCCTCCCAGTGCATAAGAGAGGATGGACGGTCCTTGAACTCCTTGTTGGAACACCTCCCGGCATTTTTGCTCTCATCCCACAACCACTGGTGCTGGAACTGTCTTTATAGTGGGGGTGCTGAAGGCAGAAACCATCTATTCAGGATGATATCTCTACTTCAAGCCAGGGGCTGTGATGGCATCCCTAGTTCTAGCACTCTATATTCCCTTTGGAGCCAGTCCCCTCTGCTCCTTAGCGGGCCAGTGAGACTTCTGTTGGGACGCTTCCTTCTCCCATCAGGGATTCTGAATGCTGCCTCTACAGCTCTTCCCTTCTAGGCTAGCTTGGAGCAAAAGGTCTGGCTGGACCACGTCTCAGGCTCTGGTCTGGCAATACAGAGCACTAACCTTTCCAAGGCAAATCTCAAAGCAAATCATACTCTTGTCTTACACGATCTTTCATTCTTCCCAACATGTAGAGCGTTGAAAGTATCGCGGAAGGCTGAAATTCTGTCCCCCCTTGGAGCTCTCTACTACAACACGGGGCGATATGAAGAAGCTTTACAGGTTTACAGGGAAGCCGCAGCACTGCAGCCTTCAAACAAAGAGATTCGACTGGCACTGGTGAGTGTCTGACTAGAACATTCGTGATGTTAGTATTTACTAATATTATCCACGGCACTTGGGTTTGAGGGGGTTCTGTCACAGCCTGGTGCTCTTTCCACTTGTCTGATAATTACTGTGAACTTTTCCTAGAGCAAGGAACTGCGAGTCTTGGTTTTAATTTTGTACTGAGGCAGGAAGGGTTTGTCCCCATCTGTCTCAAAGCCCAGAAAATTGCCATTCTGTTCTTTATTCTTGTAACCGCCACTGTTCTCACTGAGGAGAGCCAGGAGCACCAGCCTGGCCTGCTTCTTGTTGATTGGAGGGGACATTATTGAGTGAAGCCCAGTCCTCTTTGTTCTCTCCTCACGGTGCTGCTGAACCACTGCCAGTTAGCACTCTGTCCTCCTGCTGTGCCAGAAAGCAGGATGCCAGGAATAGAAGCTGAATCCCATGGCGTGGCATTGCATGATAGCTAGGACGCTCTACTGACTGATTTTACCAGCTGAGCAGACTCGTTTTCCCAGCTCTTTTGACAAGTGTGTGATCAGAGAGGGTTGTCATAAAAAGGGATGAAAACTCTGTTTACTACTGGTCTCTAGGCCCAGGTTTTAGCAATGATGGGACAAACAAAGGAAGCTGAAAAAATGACTAACCATATTGTGACAGAAGACGCCGAGTGCTTAGAATGCTACCGCCTTTTATCAGCTATCTACAGCAAGCAGGAACATTACAGCAAGGTACAGTGGAATCTGTATGCTGCTGTGTATTTGTGTCTTTCCCTCTCTCACACGCACACACACACTCTCTTTCTCTCTTTCTCTGTCTCAAAAGGTTTGGGATAAATTTTAATCTCCGAACAGCCAAAGGTTAGATCCTGTCCTGATAGATGTGTAGCAAGGGGCACAGAACTACATTAGCATTTGTACATGCACAATAGCTGAATTGCTTTATCTGATGTTTCCATTCATCTAGATTGGTGTTTCTCAACTTTTTTGATAGCAGGGCCTACCTGGCTGCATTCCTGAATTGTGGCTGGAAAATCTCAGGGCCTGGCGCCAACTTATGGACTAGTAGTTGAGAAGCACTGATCTAAGGAATAGGATTGAAGGCTACATTTGATTTTTTTTCAGAGATGTTGAATACTCAGTTCCTACTGACTCTAGTTGAAGGGGATTGGTCAGCATCTTTGAAAATCAGGCTGGGAGGTGCTAGAATTTCAGTTTCTGAATGTGATTTAAGTCCAGGGACAAATAAAAATTGGGGAGTAGGGGTGGTGGTGCTCAGTTGCTCATGTGCTTAAATAACACTGTGATGGCATAGCATAAGAACCTGAACAGGATATAGTGTCCTTTCTCTCTTTTTCTGCAGGCCCTTGAAGCTATAGATAAAGCTTTGCAGCTAAAACCAAAGGATCCAAAAGTCATATCGGAACTCTTTTTTACTAAAGGAAATCAGCTAAGAGAACAAAACCTCCTTGACAAGGCATTTGAGGTATAAGAAGTAACAGCTCTAAAGCACATGGTTATGTTTATATAGTTCAAGAACGGAGCTCACTAGTTGTAATTAGTACTCTGCAGAGAGTAAGCATAGGCCTTTTTCACTTGTATACCTCATCTGGTCACCAAATAGTACATCTGGGGTTATGGAAGAGGTGTGTCTCTCCCATAGTTAAAGTTATAACAGTGTTCTCTCCACCTCCTTTCCTCTGACTATTTATACACACAAAAAATCTCCTTCCAATTTGGTAGGTGAGATGTGTAACTAAGGAGTATCTCTCTACCTCTGTGAAATCAGTTTTAAGTCCTGAATCATGAGGTTTAACACCGGGTCCAAATTTTCTGTTACAATTAATTACAATTCTGAGTATTCTTGTCCATAAATTTCCGGATATGCTTTGAATCCTTTTTGTGTTACAATTTCCCAAAAAAACAGATGTTCGTTAGAGTTCAGACATTTTTAACTTTTCCCCCACATTTGTAGAAACAAAATAAAGGGGGAGGGAAAGCTCCCATAGGTCTTTGTTAAATCTGCATACAGGTGTCCATGCTATAAAGAGAGATTGCAACCATTCAGTGGTTAAAACCTTGCCAATGTTCTCTCCACCTCTACTGCTGGCGGGGAGTCAGGGAGATGTTTTTCTCATCAGAATGTATATTATGTGCAGAAGGTAGCTGTACATTTCAGAACATCCCTGCAGCTCAGGATTAGCAGAAGATAATGCACTGCCCTGGAAATTGCCTTGATTATTCCCTGCAGGACTCTGCAGGCAAAGCAAATTCCCCCTGATAAATCCTTCTGGGAAATGGTCATTTCATTTGTTTCCATTTAAGTCTCTGAAACTCAATGCACAATGTGCATGTAAGAAAAATCAGGAAAGAATTCAGCTGTATTTGAAAGGGTTTGGTTGGGGATGTCATTTTCCCCCTTAATATGGCATTTAGTCAGAAGCACAAGCATCTTATTCTGAAGACATTTCATATTTATTTAGAGCTATAAACTGTCTGTGGAGCTGAACCCAGATCAAGCTCAGGCCTGGATGAACATGGGAGGGATTGAGCATATCAAGGTAGGAAAATCTCATGCTTTTGTGCAGACTGTCAAGAGGACATTTCTGTTCTTTAAAGTACGATGCTGAACTTGCCTTTAGGCACTTAAGTAGTACATGTTCAGTGTGTCGTCTTTTGTCCCCTGTGTCTGATGCACGTCTGTTACAGCCCAAGCTAGAGATCCTGGCTATAACTCACTTGTAAAGCTTTGTGCCTTTAGTTCTGGAAATCCCTAGTTCACCCCCTGGGGTGGTGATCAAAATGAGAGTCAGCACACACATATCCAGCAGATCTAGACACCACCAAGAGGGGAGTGCCTGGACTAAGCAATTAAATCAGAAAAAAAGGGAGCAGGAATATGGAATGCTAAGAGCTGCCTCCCTTCACAGAAAGGTTGATAATTCAAGAAGTGGGCATGAAGATACTGACGGTGGGAACGTTGTGATCATAGTCTCATAGAGAGGGTTGCTCTTGCCCTACCAAAGCTGTGATTAGCTCATAACCTACAATGTATGTTTTTAAACAGTTAGATAAATATTCCCAGTCTCTGCAGTTGGGCATCAGCCCTTTAAATTACTCCCTATCTAATCCACTTGACAATAGTGTCTAATGCATAATACTGACACCAGTTGATGGAAATATGGTGACAAAACCTGTGATTTCATCATTGCATGATTACTGTAGCATAATTATTCTGAATGCCCTAAACATATTAGTTGTACTCATATTATACATCTCTAACTTGGACATTACAGCACTGTTTAAATCTGCTTCTTGCCATGTCCCTGTTGATCTAATTCAGTGTTTCTCAACTGTATTTTATAAAGTACCCCTTTAAAAAAATTATAAGTACCCCCAATACCTACAGTTTTCAGACACACAACAGTTTTTTCTACCATTGCAACACATTCATTTAAACAACTTAATCACAGCCAGGCAGGCGATGAAATTTTTGGGTGTAAAGTACAAAAATAATAAAGCGCTGTAAAAGTTAAAAATTCAGTTTTCTCCAAATTTCAATTGTGTTGGCGTACCCCCCAGACTTCTCTGAAGTACCCCTAAGGGTACTCGTACCACTGGTTGAGAAACACTGATCTAATTTAGGCACAGAGTGAGTTCTTCTCAAATACCAGTTGACCAATTTAATGAGTGGAGTGTTGTTGTTTCAAAACATGTCAAACATGCTTTGTAAATTGCCTTTTCAATCCATTATGGAGTTTGCTGGTGTCAGGCAGTGATGTTTCAATCTCAGAGAATATGAATGACACTTTTTTCCCTCCTTTATAGGGAGATTATGTCACTGCACGTAGCTATTACAAGAAAGCTTTACAGCTGGTTCCAAACAGCAAGCTGCTGAAGGAGAATCTGGCTAAACTGGATCGCTTGGAGAAACGATTGCAGGAAATCCAGGGAAAAGATCAGACGTAGCTAGTGGAAGGAGCTTTGTGCCCCTTGCAGAAGAATGAGGTGGAAGCCCACCGGCAGAAGAGATGAAGGAGCTGTGAAATGACTCATAATTAAAGATGGCTAATTTGGGGCACATATGCATCACCAAAGTTGCGGGAGACCCATCATTTCTATTAGGGTATGCTGAATAATGATTGAAAGCCCTGTTTTAATAAAGATGTATGTTTGGGTTTGATGCATATTGCTGCCATTAGCACTGTAAGTGGGAGATGTACCTTTGATGTCCTGGTCTCTCGCTTCCCAAGCTGGATGGGCTGTAGAAGCAAAGTTTCATCCATTGTGGCAAGGGATGGAGCAGTACTTCTTGTTAGTCAACATTCACCCATCTAGCCCACTTAAGGAGTGTTGTCAGTGGTTTCCAAAACATGCCCCATGAAGTCCTTCTCAACCAGGACGATGGTGATAATGATCAGCAGAGCATGTCCCAAGATCATTACAGGGGTTAAAGCTGGAAGAAAGGGTGGCCATTTTTTAGGGCCCCAACAATACATTGAAAATGACTCCAAGGAAATGGAGAATTATATCTGGACACTACAGTCTCTGAAAGTGATGAGTTTAAGACTAGAGCTGCTAGTCCTTTGAGGAAAAACCTCAGCTGAATGTTTTACTCTGAAGATAATCATTTTTGTAACAACTCAGACTCACGATATCAAAAAATTGTCAGAAATCACATGACTTTTTTGCCCAATCAGAATGACTATTTCTATGAAAAAAAAATCGGAACTCCCATTGGTAATGTGGAATTCTTAAATGACTCCACCTCTTCCCCTCCCCCAACAAAATCTATATTTTTAAATATTGAGTGGGACGGCAAGTGTGCCTCAGATTATGAGCATTTATTTTTGAGTGTTATTTATTTTAACTTATAATAAAATGTTTAATATATTTTTCTCTGTTTATAAGAGTTGGACAGCATCCTTCCCAGCTAGCAGTATGGCTTGTGGTCGTTGCTTTTATTGTATAAAGTTAGAAAATAGGGGGTTTGTTTGAATAATTGTGATTGTGTAATTGAGGTTGTGTTTGAATAATTCTCCCTCCTGATATATTAAATTGAATGTTGGACCAAATATTCAATACGGCAGTGCCCAGCCCATTGATTTGTAGAGTCGCACCAGTTGAGCTAAGATAAGAGTTTGATCTGTTGTCAGTAGTAGAGGGAGTTGAGAAGGTTAGATGGGGCAGTACATGAATATCCTACTTTTTCACTCCAGCCAGCAGATCATCTCACAAGTTTGTTATTCTCATCTTAGCCCCCATTATGAAACCATCATACAGTTTGTTTCAGCCCGGTTGCCATGTCTTTGCTGAAGGTCATTGAATTCATAGTGTGTGGTTCAAGTTGGGACTGAAGAGCATTCACACAGCCCTATCAGGGAAATCTTGCATGGCACTGGCCCGTGGCATGAACCACTGCTAGTAGGGTGTTACTATTGTGAGCTCTAAAAGCACTCAGGAGTAAATTAAAGACATCTCTATAGTTAAGCATAATCATGGGATGATGATGTGGGTCTTTCTGCTTTATTCAAGGGGCTTGATTCCTAACTGCCACTTTTTGTTGGCAAAAATCACAGATAATGAGTCTAGAAGTCAAAAGATTATCACCCAAGCAGAGGGCAAATTCAGTGGCTCCAGTGGTAGGGCTGAAGCACACCCACACAGGATTATGTTCAGTGATGCTGAAGAGTATTGATTTAGCGTCTGCATATAGCCAGATTATTCTTTGAGTGCTTACTGAGGTACATTCCATGTTAGATTTTTCCCTCAGTAGTATCTTTCGGGCCAGCTCTAGTGCCTTCTGGTGCCACACCTTCTCAGTTTTTCTTACCACTCACGATGGTTGCTGGAACAACTCTTGCTTCAGCAAGGCATTTCCAGTGGTTTGTTCTCTCCATCCGACTTTCTTAGTCTTTGTATAGTTGTCATGAAAATAATGCTAATGTAGATAGTTAGATCCTCTCTCTTATCATGAAGTCCCTTGACTTCAAACCTTGTGCCTCCTGTATCAAGCCTATGCCTATGAGCAGCCCACACTCCAGTTCTCTGAAGTGTCTGGGAGAGGCTCGCGTAAGAGATTTGTCAGGACTTTAAGCCTTGTATGAAGAAAGACAGAGAGGCTGGATTGAGGTCTATCCTAATGGAACCATCTCTCAGCCTGGCTTCAGAGTCAAGCTGCTCAGACTCAGCACAGAGCACTTTGTTCTTGATACAGCGTGCTCCTTTGGTTCTGCACAAATCCCAGCATCCTTTTCCATTTCCAGTGCCAAGGAAGAAATGTAAACAGCGCTGCTCTGAGAGAAAGAGAAGCAAGGGGAAGGCAGAGGAGTGCAGCCTCGGTTGGGCCACTCCTCCACCCTGCTTCCATAGCAGCGCCGTCTCCTCCACACAGAATGTTGATTCTGGTATGGAGCCCCCAACACCAAGAAATCATTGTGACACCAGCCTTCAACCCCAGAGGCCTTTGCAATGACCGGGGACTTATTGCTCTCAGGACCTGCTAACTCCAGTGGGATAACCACTGACTCAACTAGCAAGAGCTGGAGAGAGCATAGTGGTCCAAGCTCCTTCCCAGCACCAGAACCCCCAATACCTTCGATAGGCAAACCAATCCTGTTCTCTTCTACAAGGTCATATCTGGTCCACAGATCCTTGACACCAATCAACAGAAGTGAGAAGTATCATTCCTCCCATAGTCACCTTGGGAGGACACTTTGGGTATGTCTAGACTACATCCTTCTGTTGCCAGAGGGATGTAAATTAGACATACTGAAATTGCTAATGAAGCGGGGATTTAAATATCCCACGCTTCATTAGGATAAAAATGGCTGACGCTTTTTGATGATGCGGCAATTTGCTGGCAAAAAGCGGTAGTCTAGACGGGGATCGGTTGACAAGGAAAGCCTTTTCCGACCGATCCTATAAAGCTCGTCTAATTTAAATCCCTCTGGTGACAGAAGGATGTAGTCTAGACATACCCTTTGAATCCAGGATGGAGCCCTACACTCATCCCAAGAACCACCTGTCTTAATCCCCCTAGAATCTCACTGGTACCTGGTTAAGTGGACAGTGGCCTGTGCAATGGTCATTCTGGAACTCATGAGGGTTTTCCCCAGTACCAGATCCACCTTTCCATCGGTCATAGTTGCTTCCAAGAGGAAGGGCCCCTGTACCACTCTGCTCGGTATAGACCCTGACTCCCATACCAAACATGGCATCAATACACAGGATGTGGGCCCCACGTAGGTAATTGAGGCTGAAGAAAAGGAAGATGCCTCCACCCATTCACAACACCACAACCATGTTCTGCATCAACAAACAGGGCAGAGCAGGCTCCTCTGCCCTATGTCAGGCCATGTCTACACTACTGGCTAAATCGGCACTTCAGCACTGGATGTAGTGGTGTCATCCAGTCTGGTGAAGACATGCTAAATTGATGGGAGAGCACTCTCCTGTTGATGTCTGTACACTCCCTCCCCAAGAAGGAGAAGTTATGTTGACGGGAGAGCATCTCCTGTCAATACATACCACGCTGTACACACTGCTATAAGTCAACATAAGTTACGTCAATGTTGATCATATAACTTACATAACAGAATGAAGGTAACTTAGATTGACTTGGAATATTAGTGTATACCAGCCCTCAGGAGGCTATCATCTATGGGACTTTTGCATGAAGCATGACATTCACCTCAAAGTTTCCCATCTTCCAGGAGCATGGAACACCGTGGCAGATCTTTCTCCTCCCACCATGAATGAATGATCCCTTCCTCTAGAGGTCCCCAGGGTCATCCTCTGAAGACAGGGATCTTGCCAGGTAGGCTTGTTGGTTCTCAAGCAGAACAGGAAATGACATCAATTTTTGTTCACTGCACCAGCACATCCCAGACTCCCTTTCAGACAGCTTCCTGCTCCATGGACAGAGCTCCTATTCTATGCATTTCCTCCAGTTCCTCTGGCACACATGTCACTTCTAAAAATCAAGTGAGGCAAGGCGAATGTTATTCTTATATCCCTGGCATGGCCAATACTGAGAGTGTTTCAGCATGCTACTAGACTTATCAGTAGCACCCCTACTACCACCCCCCTCTGCCCAGACCAGATGTCACAAGACCACGGCCACTGCCTCCACACGTCCCTTCACCTGACTGCATGGAAGCTCCGTGGCTGAATCCAGAGGAACAAGCCTTTTTGAAACAAGTTTGACAGGTCTCGCTGGTTAGTAGGAAGCCATCTACTAGTGCTACCTACCTTACCAAGTGCAAAAGTTTCTCAATGTGATTGTCCGAATGAGGCCTTTTTCCGACTCAGTCTTCACTTACATCAGTTCTGGACTACTTCATCTAAAACAACAAAGCGGGGCCCTTGCATCTATCTGGGGGTGCACTGAGCATCAATTTCAGCATTCCATCAGCAAACGGGGGTAGTAAGTTTTCTCTCATAAAATGACAATCCGCATTTGTAATAGGTTAGAGAGCCTTTACTGTCAAGTTTGGGAACTGGTTCACCCATAGGATTTGAACTTGGTCCTATCAGAACTCAGAAGCCTTCCCTTTGAGCCACTAGCATCATGTCTTCTGCTGTTTCTCTCCGGGAAGGTTGCCTTTCTGATGGAAATTACCTCAGCCAAATGGGGCTCTGAAATAAGGGTCCTTATGTCAGAAACACCGTGCACTGTGTTCTTCAAGGACAAAGTTGAGCAACATTGTCATCAGTCCTTCCTGCCAAAGGTGACTTCGCAATTCCATACTGAACAAGCCATTGTCCTGCCAGTCTTCTTCCCAAAGCTGCACAAGAATTCAGAAAAGTGGTGACTTTTATTGGATGATAGGTATCTTCTTGTCTTCTACATTGAGAGGAGTAAACCATTTCATGGATCTATGCAACTTTTTTGGTAATACCAGAGAGGAGGAAAGGCATGCCGGTTTCAGCCCAGAGACTCTCATCCCAGATAACCCCCTATATTCAGGCAGGAATGTTCCTCCACCTGCCATTTTGACTGCTCATCCCATAAGAGCTCAGGCCTCTTTAGCAGCATTTCTGGCCCAGGTTTCCACCCAAGGTGTCTGCAGGGTCACAACTTGGTCATCAATGCATCCCTTTTCATCGCATTGTACCATCACCAAAGAGGCTCAACAGGACACCTGGTTTAGGAGAGCAAATGTTACAGAACACATGTCCATGAACTCTGAGACCACCTCCTTGGGAAGTGCTTGTGAGTTATCTAATGCAGAATGGACATGGGCAAGCACTCAGAGAAGAAAAAACAGCTACTGACCTTCCATAACTGTTGCTCTTCAAGATGTGTTGCTCGTGTCCATTCCACAACCCAACCTCCTACCCCAGCACCAGATGGTGCTAGAGACCACTGAGGAGAAAATCCCTGGCAACAGTGCATGGAGTACACACATTCGTAATGTGGAATGGACGTGAGTCACGCATCTCAAAGAACAGCAGTTATGGAAGATCAGTATTTTTTTTTCCAGGAGCTCAGGAAGACTGTGAAGTTGTCCAGGGGCTTGACACTAACAGCTGGATGGGAACTGATGGAACCTTTGCATTTCTGTGCTTCTCCTTCTGGATCATCTTCATTTTCTATAGAGATTAGTTCCAACTAGGACCAAGTGTATGTCTGTATTGGTATTTGGGGACCCGTTCACACCTGCAAAAATTATATTATTTCTCTTCCATCTCTGCTACCTGCCTTCTTGCTTATACTTGTTTTTGAGGGACAGAGCAGCAGCTAAATCTCTCTTTCTCTCTCCCCCCTACAAAGGAAAGATGCTTATGCCAACGCAGAGACTCTTTGAAATAACTGAGGTTCAGGGCAAGTGGCAAAGGTATGTGCTGTGAATAACTTAGTGCCTAATCCCATGAGGTGTGTGGTGCCATCAGTTAACTTCCATTGACATTAAGGAGAGAGCTGACATGTCAGAAGAAAGGTCCTTTTTGCATGGTATTCTAGGCTCTGGAGTGAGAAGGATACTATTGAATAGAGTCATGTCCTGCATGTCAGCTAAGCTATTGTTTACAAAGATGCTTGTATCAATGCCACGTGCTATCCCATGAGCCATAGCTTCCCTAGATGTGTTTCCTATAGTCCCACAGCACTTTGACACCTAGCCGAAGACAGCTGAGGATGCAGGGATGAAGGTAATCGGAGTTGGGTGGATGAGAGAATCTTTTGTTTTTAAAAATTGTATAAAATATAAACTGAGCCACAAAAAAGTAAGTTAGACAGAAATAAAGTATATTCCCTCTGCCCCACTCATGTGTGACTTTAAAATGTGGCCAATTAGTTTATTTTCCAAATAAAAAAAAGTTGTATTTTTTAACACTACTCTGAGGGGAAGGGTGTTTAATTTTAGCTGAAAGTTTTTTGTGTGTCTTTTCTGACTAACCTAATAGGAGGGCTGGGTTGTTATCACGATAGCATTCAATCAAGGCCATCCCAACCTGCTAAAGCTTGTCCTTTTGTAAATGTTGAATAGGTTTCCCTGAGCCAGGGAAAATATATCTGCCATAATCTATAGGAGATATGCATTACTGTGACACTGCTAGCTTCTCTGATGGGAAACCAGAGCAGCATGAGGTGGTTGGTTTATCTGGAACACATGTTTATGCTCCTTGTGTTGTGATATCTGCCTGCTGTCTTTGGTCTTGTAAATTTCAGTTGCCTGCCAATGCACAAGAATAATGCTCTTGTAAATTTAGCTGGCAACATGTGGATCTGCAAAATGGTTTAACCTCAGCCTATTCACAGCTATGAAAGGCTGTATATTGCCCCTCCTGAAACAAGTTTAAGGCAGCCTTTTGGGACAGGAGAGCTCATTTAAATAATCCCTCTTTCCCTAACTAGCACTTTATGACCCAAGCCCATGCCAAATAATAGCGTAGAAACTGAGTATCCTGCTTCCTGGCAGAGTTCTTGGGGAATTGACTAAAACTCTGATACTGCAAAGCAGTTAAGCACACGCGTAGCTTTAAACCCGCAAGTAATCCTATTGGCTTCAATGGGACGACTTCCGTGAAGTGCTTTGCTGAATCAAAGCATTAATCTTGTGAAAGGCTTACTGTAGGTAAGGAATAATAATGGCCCAATAATATGCAATGGGCTGCCTCAGCCAAAAGGAAATTTTAGTGTGAAGATAAATAGAGCAAGTTAACCTGTGATTAAATTGATCTGATTCAAATTAATGGTAGGAAATATTCTCTCCCTTTGGTTTTTATGTAATTCATAAAATAAACTGTGAATTCTTTGTTTCTGCCTACTGCAATGCTAAGCATGCTTAGTATGAATTACAAATGCATATTTTGCTGAAAACCTTAACAGAGTGTGGCTCTTTTCCTTATGAAGTGGCATTATCTAAACACACCTGTACAGACGCACATCAGCTTAATCCAAAGTGGAGAATTAACCCAGAGCTGTAGAGTGAGGACTTTTCTGCTAATTATATATTTCAGTCTCAAATAGCAAACTAAAAAAATGTCATTTTGTTTTCTTGGGGGAAAGAGGAGGGAGTTAGTTGTATTTTCTCACCCAGAATTATGTTCTGAACGAGTTGGTCTTTTGGAAGTTTGAGGGTTTTTTCAACATGTAGCTTATTTAAAATCCAACACTCTGTTTCTCCCTTTCATCCATCTTTCTAAATAAAAGATTTAGGAAGGACACTTTTTTAATATTTTGCTTGGATATTTTTGGGCTAGATTTTCATAAAATCTAGGCAAGTCATTCTGGCTAAGCAATATGTATGTGCATCAGATAAAATGGCCTTCATTTCAGACTGAACTAGACCACAGATAAAAGATGCGAGTGAGAAGGAGCGCTCAGAACCCCAAGCAAAGTCATGCCCGCTCCCAGGTGTACAATTTCTAACATTCAGAGACTGAGCCCCTACCTACAATCAGCAGAAACTGTAGCTGATCAGCACCTTTGAAAATCAAGCCAATATTATGCAAACTATTTTTCTTGTGATTAAAGATGAAGGTTTTAGTTTGAGCTGTTACTTATATGCTCCATAAACCCCTGCTTCAGCAAACCGCTTATGTGCTATTGAAGTCAATGTGTGTGTTTGCATCTGCTTGAAATTTCAGTGCATTTATCGCACACCCATTCCTGCTTTTCATATGTAAAAATAACAAGGTTTTGAAAACTAGCCCTAGATCTAACTGATCTTTTGCTTTATGGGGGTGGGGGACCTCATGCAATAGTTTTATAATGTAGGCATTTTCTTTTCTGTCCACTTAAACAGAGCAACAACAAAAATCCCTTGGTTTACAGTAGTGTTTTAATGTGACAGAGCTGAGTAAGGTGATCTTCATAACTTTGTGCAAAATTGCATTGCCATGTTTATACTGACTCACTGAAAACTTTCTTCTGGGAAATTTGTCCCAGCAGCATCCTCTGTGAAAATTACAGTGTCTACAGATTTTTTTTTTTACTATAGAAATCTCTTTGCCTGAAGTGGGTATTATGCTACTTGCTCCTTCCATTGTGTGGGAGTTATTTGCATTGTCTGTTGTGCATATGGTTCTTATTTCTGTACCTCTGTTTGTATCAGTTATACATATCTTATTTTTTAAAAGCCCACCAATTAGAAGTGTTTATAAATTAAATTCACACTTAAGCAGCTGGATGTATGTCAGTAGTACCATATTTTAAAAAACCTTTGCTTTTTACTGTGGGATACATTTTTGCCTAATGGAGTTATGATTGGAGAAGTCTTTCCAAAAGAAAATGTATGCAAATGTCTATTTTATATAAAAGTGAGAAAACAAACCACCGTGTCTGGTTTTGTTCTGTCAGATGTGGGATTCGCTACATCCTACAATAAACCACCCATAAATAATTTTACTTAGGACTGTATTTTGCCCCTCACTCTGCTGAGTAGCCCCTTACTGCAAATATAGTACCATTAACTTCCATGACCACTCATATAGGAGGGTGCTCTCAGTATAAGTATTAGAATTTGGACCATAATAAACAGTAAACAGGACAACAATCAAAGGCTGCATGAGGCAAATGGCAACAGCTGATATGTGCTTAAGCAACATCATCAACAATTAATCTGTTAATAAGCACATTACTACGGTGAAAATAGTTTATATATACTAGGCGATATCTGGAGGAAATGTACCAGAAAAGAGCAGGAGAGAAAAACAGGAAAAAGAATCTCATCTAAACTTCTTGCCTGAGGTTGTCAGTTTTTCAGGGCAGTGAGCATGCCATTGCATGTCTGTAGAGCTTCTAACACCAGGGGACTCCTTGCTGATCAGTGCCTGTGTGGAACTATCACAATACAGATGATGATAGGAATCTTTGCTGAAAGCCTATTTCCCATAAGCCCCAAAATCTAAAGCCATGTGCACAACCTAGGCTGTGGTCTGCCTTCATTGTGGGTGTACCGTATTTTCCGGCGTATAGGGCGACTGGGTGTATAAGACGACCCCCTATCTTTTTAATTAAAAGATAGGGTTTCATCTTATACCCCAGCGCCCCTCCACCTCCTTTGCTCCCGGTGTCCCTGGTCTGCTGGAGATGGTCCCCAGCAGACCAGAGGCACCGGGAGCAAAGCCGCCAGGAGCGCCTGGGCTGCCCCCCCCCCCCCCCCCCGCCGGAGCCCCTCCGCGGCTTTGAAAGCCTCGGGGGAAGCCGGCGGGGGGGCATCCCAGGCGCGCATGGGCTGCGCCCCCGCCGGAGCCCCTCCGCGGCTTTGAAAGCCTCGGGGGAAGCCGGCGGCGGGGCATCCCATGCGCGCCTGGGATGCCCCCCCGCCGGCTTCCCCCGAGGCTTTCAAAGCCGCGGAGGGGCTCCGGCGGGGGGGCATCCGGCGTACAAGACGACCCCCGATTTTTGGGGGATGTTTTTTAACATCAGAGGTCGTCTTGTACGCCGGAATATACGGTAAATCCCCTGGAGGGAACTTGCATGTGAAGGCAGAACATGCCCCTTAACATTCTTCAGTCCTTAGGTGGCAAAATATTTATTGATGGAGCTTGTGGGCTAAGCCTTGTATATAGAGATATCTGTGGCACCCTGTACATTGCTACATGCAGAGAAAACATGACCTGGATACCAGTGGGTGTGTGTGTGGCTTTCCCCCTTAGCTCAGGAGAGCCTTCCTTTTGTTGTTTTACAGGGGTCTGAGGCTCCAAAGCCTTCGGGTGGCAAAACCAGAGTGAGAGGAGGTTAAACGGGGCACAGGGCTCAGACCTCTTTCACCTCCCTTTGTATCTCCTTCATGGCTATTGCAGAGTAGCCACTGATGAACCTATCCATTGATGTTGCTGCTCTTTCTAATCTACCACCAGAGGTGGAAGGGGTTGGAGGGTGGAGCACTAAAGCAACAGCTATCTTGTCAGGATTGCTCTTCTTCCTTGACACAGATCTTCTAGGCTGTGGGATATGGCCTCCTAATTCCACAGCCTCCTTAACTCCTCCCACCAAAGGAGGCACTTCCAGGTAAAACTCTGCAAGAGTAACTTCTGAGGATTTTTCTATAGCATGTTCTAACTCCATATGCAAGCCTAAGTTTATATTTCTCATTCTGCTGAGTGATAGTTCATGTTAGGGCCTTGCAGATTGACTTTCCTGTTGGAGAAACCAATTATGAGGTCTGGGTATATTTTTAATAAAATATGTTTATTTTATGCTAACTACATTAGTCCTGGAACAGAGGTGGTCATAAACAGCATGCACTCAAACTCCTCTTAAAAGAATCTCACCCAAATGTGGATGCCCAGCCTCTAGAGAACAATTCTATCACCAGAATTAGCTCTAGTTAGTGATTAAAGTGGAGAGCAAGACTCCCTTGCTACTTGCCATAGCCTATCTGAAAAGAAACATCAAAAAACTAACAATTCAAGCATTTTCCTCAATAACTATGCACTTTTCACACGCTAAGGCATATATGTATAACAGCCTCCCTTGGGACAGCTGCCATAACTATTAGGTCACTCCTGTTCTGCCCCTACGCATGTTGAAGTAGTACTTTACTCTGCAAGTACCACCAGGGAAATCCAGAATATTTTTAGTGGGAGTGAGAATGGTAGCAGAATTCAGTCCCTTGAGAGCAAATTATATTTTCTTTGGCCTTCAAATGCTTTAAATGCATTTCAAAGCCCCTTATTTTTGCAGCTCCTCTTTGCAAAGGCTTCTGGGGTGAGTAGACCAATGCTGGGGAGGCACACATTGTGTCTAGATAATGAGCTATAGTGTGCTTGTTCGAAAACTAACCTACACTGATTTTTAGATTTACTAGACACCTCAGTGAACAGATAAGATCTAAATCCCAGAGCATTGTTCAATTAACTCTGATTTGTCTCTGTCCCAGAGCTATTATCCAAAACAGAGAGTTGACTTGCCACACCTTCACAGTTAATTATTTTCTTGCTACAAATGCTATTGTTTAAGGCATGAGATTATTAGTCTCACAACTATAGTTGTTCTGGAAGGGGTAAAGAAAATACAGCACATATTTCCATAGCCTGGAAAGTTAACTCAAACCCTGAGATAATAGGTCCAGAGTAAAACTGGTAGAACTAACTACTAAAAATGCCCAAGGGTTGGGTGCAATAGAATCCATATCCAAATCATCCCTGCTCTTGATTTATTTAAAACAAATCAAAGCCAGCGCCAGCATTCTCTCTTTTTAGTCCATAGCGATGCATTTTTAATCTGCAGTTACACAGGGGTGACAAGATGAAATTTTCAAATAAAGAACCGTCAGAATCAAACAGAATTGTAAATCTCAAAAACTGAAATGAATTAAAAACAGGACTATGTAGCACTTTAAAGATTAACAAGATGGTTTATTAGGTGATGAGCTTTCGTGGGCCAGACCCACTTCCTCAGATCAAAAATGATCTGAGGAAGTGGGTCTGGCCCACGAAAGCTCATCACCTAATAAACCATCTTGTTAGTCTTTAAAGTGCTACATAGTCCTGTTTTTTGTTTCAGCTACACCAGACTCACACGGCTACATTTCTATCACTATTCTGAAATGAATTAGGAACTGGAAATCTGAAAATGGCCCAGGGGATCAAGTTTCTCACTCTGCCAAGTTGGAGTGGGGCACGGGGAGATATCAGTGTCACACTGGTGTTGAAAAGGGGGTAGTCTTGGATCCAGCCAGGGACAAGACATTAATAAAAACCCCTGTTCTTGCGACAGCATTAAATAGTTGAGTGTAGGCTGGTTTTTATGTTATCGCTGGCTCATTTTTGGCTGTAACAACCAACATTACAAATCTATGCACCCTTTTTAAATGCACAACAATAGATTTAAAGCATTTGAAATGTAACATATTAAGCAAGGCTTTCAGTTTAACATTATTCCCTTTAGTTACGTAGTGTCTTTGAAGGGGAATAACCTTCCCAAAGCCACCCCCATTCGACAGGTTTTTAAATGGTATTAAAGATGTCCTTCAATCTGCACTTCGTGTATGACTTGTCCTTTTTATGGGGAGAAAATAGAATAAGTTTAGCTGGCCTGGAGCTCATGTGGCAGTTGTAGCCTATTTTCTATAAGCCAAAGCAAGGCAATCACATACAAGGGAGGGAAAAGAATAGCATCACTGGAAAATGCAGCTTCTGTCTCCTGTGCTGTCACTTGCAGCATCATTGCTGGAGACTGACAGGCCCAGCACTGCAAACCTGGCAGGCTTTTATCAGTCTGGAACTGTTAAGACATGACCTTAAATGCCCTTCTGGTCACAGGCTCACAGTGCTTCAAAGGCTGTCTTGACCAGGTAAGCCAGACTCTGCTTTGACAGAAGACAAAGGACTGAGATAGGAAAGAGAAGAAACGAGGAATCCAAGGAAGAGAACATGAGGCCAGGCCAACAGCTTGCCTCCTGACTGTCATTCAGAATTTAGCTGAAGCCTCTGGAGGTGGAGATATCTGGTTCCCTTTTGCTAGCCTGCAGGCCCATGGGGGGGACCAAGGGATAATTGCCCCGGAGTCCAGTGATCAAAAGGAGCCCAGGGCGGCTGCTGCAGCAGTGGCTAGAACCCTGGGCCCTTTAAATCACCACGTGGCATTCTCTGGGTGACTCTGGGGGGTAGGGCACCCCATAGTCTAGACAACGCTGAGGGCTGGCTGTCCCAGCCCCACCCATTCCAGGAGCGAGGAGCCTCCCCCCCCCAACTTTCCCAGGGGCCTGCAGAGGTTGTCAGCTCTCCTACTGGCCTGGTCTGGTAAAGCTGCCTTTCAGGATCAGAATAATGAAGTCCCAGGGGCATCATGGTGGATCCTATTGGCCCAGGAGATCATGTGTGTGAAGCCCTTATAATAAAGCTTGCTTCTTCCAGCCCACTTGCCCCCACTGCTCTTGGCTACTGATATCTGGACAAACGGTGTCCAAGAAGGGAGAGGTCAACTTGCTCCCATTAAAAGGAACCAAAGTACATTTTGCTGACTTCAACTCTAAACATGTCTCTCCATTTCTAGAACAGTTCAGCTTATTTGTTTTGCCAGCTGATGCCTTTACTAGTAGCCCTGAACAGCCCTTATCACAGGTTCTTCTAATTTAAGCTATCTAACTTGCCCCCATCTGACAGGTTCCAACTTTTATTGACTTTCATAAGCAATGCCATGGAAGCCAAGTTCGCTTTTGTTACCCTATTTACCTTAGGTCACAGGCTTCTGCACAACAAGGACAGACAGACCCCCACATAAAATGATAGGGCTAGATCCCAAGCAGGTGTAAACTGACATAGCACCATTAACTTCCTATCAGACTGAAGCGGGGTTACAAGTGGAGTTCTTCAGTGAGCAATCTTGAAACTCAGATTACTCCATGGTTTTAATAATGACATTAGCAAACAACAACAAAAAGGAAGATGCTCATGAAATTTGCTGATGAACCTAAGCTTGGGAGGCATCATCAAAGCCAAGGAGGATCAGAATTTTGCACAGGAAGATCTTAAAGACCAGAGCACAAGAACTAGGATGAAAGTCAATAGTACAAAGGCATGCCTATTGGGTGTAATGAGAATTTATCCTACGATCAGGGGACGTATCAGTTTGAAGTGACAAGAAGACGAAAGAGACCTAGGTGTGTGGGATCATGGTAGGATTATTCTGAGAGACCAGTGTATTAGGTGAAGCATTTCCAGTTTCCTCACCTGTGAGCAATGCTGGTCACCTCTTTTCCAGAAACCTGCATTTGATTTGGAGCAGGCATAGATGTGAGCTATTAGCATAATCAAGGGAATGGAGGGCTGGCTTATGGGAGGAGACTGAGAGAGCTTGGCTTGTTTAGCACAGAAAAGGCTGAGAGGGGATATCAATACATTAGGTGGGGGTAAATACCAGGGAGGGTGAAGAGCTGTTTAAGATAAAAGACAATGTTGGCATGAGAACAAAAATGGATCTAAGCTGGTATTGGACAAATCCGGAGTAACTTAAAATCCAGAGTAAACATGAGTGAAGTGTTTCAAAGGCAGAAGGTCTGGCACAGCCTGGCAGTAGGTGTTTCGGGAGTAAACAACTTAATTTTAAGAGTAAGCTGGAGAAAATAAATGCAGTTGTCTGCTGGTGGGGTTTTAATGGTAGGGCTCAACACTCCTGTGGCTCGCTATTATGTTCTCCCGTTCATACTTCAGGGTTTCAGACAGACACTATCAGGGGTAAGAAATGGATTTCCACACCCACCACAGGTATTCTGGGAGGCTTCTTTTAATAATCTCTGCTCTGACAGCCCAGGGATGGCCATGGCTGGAGATGGCTCGTTGTGGGGGGAGGGCCAGGACTCTGAGATGGTGTGGAACATTCTCTTCCTCTCAGATACTTGGCTGGCTGCAGGCCTGCTGATGGGGGTGGCAGAAGGGCAAAAGGGGTAGCTGCCTTGGGGCCCGGTTAGTGTGTGGATGCTGGGTGGTGTTGGTGACCCATGCTCAAGGCTGTCCCTATGCATACACAGAGTATGTGGCTGCATAGGGCACCCAGAAATTTGGGGCACCACCAGAACACCAACACTTACCTGCTGTCCTCGGAGCACCCCCAAATTATGGCAACATGTGCATGCAAACACAGAAGGGGCAGGGTAGTTACCTGGTTATTGTTGCCATCAGTACCTGCTCGCTCCAGGCCGCCTGAGCCCTGGAGTCAAATAGCAGCCTCTGCAGCAGCCTACAATTCAACCCCCCTCCCTGCTAATGTCCCATGGGGAAGGCATAGAAGGGGAGGGGAAGAACACAGCTGCTCAAGGCCGGGGATGAGAACAAGTCAAAGGGACAGGGAGGGCATATGGGCATATAAATTCTAAGGATGGCAAGGCCTCTGCTATCTATATGAAGTCCAAAAAGATGAGCTAGTTTGTCCCATGTGGCTGTGAGCTCTATGACACTGTGATGTAATGGAGCAGGTTGGATTTACACTTGACAGTGTTACTGTACTTCATGAATTGGAGGGGGAGCTGTGTTAGTCTGTAACTGGAAAAACAACAAATAGTCTTGCAGCACCTTAGAGACTGACAGACATGTAGATGGTATCGTGAGCTTTCGTGGGCGCAACCCACTTCTTCAGCTGACCCGGATGTACTTCTTCAGATGTGCTTCACAAGGTGGAGCGGAGGTGAGGGATTCCCAGAGCTTGCTTCTGTTGTCTTCGCTTGCTGCTTCTGTGTGAGGATAACGAAGCCTCTCTTGGGAGGAGGTGAACGTGCAGAGACAGCAGGACCAAGCCTACCAGGCAATCCTGACTAACACAGCAGACATCCTTCACCTTCAGTGTGATTTAAACCCGTGGAGGCTGGGCAAGGCAAAGGCCAGCCGAGGTGACGATGAGACCGATGACAGACTCCCAGTCTATAATGGGAGTTAGGAACAGAGATTCCTTTGAGGACCCAGTTGTATCAGGTTAGATGCTGTACAAACACAGAGCAAGAACAATCTGCTCTCCAGAGTGCCAGCTGCACCTCAGTTTCCCCTGTAAAATGCAGCGGGTTATGCCCACCTTTATACAACCCTTAATGGTTCTCAACCGAACGCTGCTCCACACCATCATCAGAGCTGCAACTTAAAAGCTGCCCCTGAAGCTCTTCATTTGTCTCCTGAACAGGTACGTTGGGCAAAAAGGTTGGTTTTCAAAAAGACCGTTTCCTGTTCTCCCCAAAGGACAGGCTAAAGCCACCATGATGCCATCCGACCTCCCACATAGCTGTGAATAAAGGAGGCAACCTCATTAGGTTAGATGCTGCACAAACATCAGCCTCGCCCCTACTCTGCCCCCCAGCCCATTCCACTGCAGTGGTTGGTGATGAGCATCATGAGAGGGGATTAGAGCACAGGGTTATTGGAGTTCTAGGGGCTAAATTAGTTTCTCAGCTACTGAGCATGGAAAGGTACAGAATGGGCTTATTTCAAAAAGGAAGGCTAGAGTCTGGGGTGGAAGGATGGCAGGGAGGAAGGGGGACAGATACAGAAAGCTGTCACTGCCTCTTTCAGTGTAAACTCTGTAGAGGGGCAAAGATCCTGCAGGATTATTCTGCTACAGTTGATGGGGGTCACCTATTCAATGAGGCTTCCCATGAAGTCTAATGGAGAGGGAGAAAGGGAGGCCAAAGGGGCAGGCCTGAGGGAGGAGTCTAGATAGAAATTGTTTGGGACCCCTCTCTTCAGGTGGCTGATTTGCAGCCCAGTGACTCCACCTGCTGAAGATGATTCACCCTCCTCATTTATTAATGACTCCCTGGCCTTGAGCTGCAGCTGTGGGCAGGTTTAGCCTTTTTATAGTAGCAGTGAAAACCAAAGTAGTGTACAGGGGAAAGATTAGTTGTGTTAGCTGTTGTTCTAAACTGGCTTGTTTCCCTTTCCCCCTTTAGTGTTTGCTGGCTGGGGATGGCAAGTTGTTTTTAGTGTGATTTCATATGGCCATGGCAGTACCTGTGCAATTCCTCCTGTTTGCTTGTCTCTTCACTCAGTGTGGTAAGTGAGTTCCTTTTGCTCTAACTCAAAGGCAGGAGACTGGAGGTTGTAAGATACCTTGCTGCTGGCCCAGGTGGTGCTTTGTCTAGAATTCTCACTCAGTCCCTGCATAAGGGTCATAATGAAATTCAAGGACTTTTGAGGGTTATTTTTCTCAATCCAGAGAACAGGTAAGAATTCTAAGCTCCTCTGTGAGGACCAATCTGTGTCTCAAAGTGGGCTTGTGCCGTGTGGCTTTACAGCTAATGAGCCAAGCTCCAAATCTGTGATCCATCATCATGACACCAGTGAGATACTTGGTCAAAGCTCAATGTTTGTCCTACCAGGAGTTACATTGTGAAGCAGACACCACTTAAAATCTCCTCTGGATGGTTGGTTTCATTAATGTTCCCATCTCCTTGACCCTTATGTTTCTGGCTCTTGGTGGCTGATATCTGTGATATGTATTTTAGGATAATAGGAGTGGGCTTTATATTTGTGTGTGTGTGTGTGTGTCTCTTGGTATCACAAGCATCTCACTCCCTGATCTCCATGTGCAATGGCTGATTATGGAATTGATCATGCAGGATTTCTCTAAATGGTTATAACTTGAGCAGAAGCAGTTGTTACCCCCTTTCCTGTAGGACTTATCTGCTATAGGGCCCATTTATTTTTCTCCTTTCTTCAGGAGAGATTCCCCAGTCAAGATAAACCGTAATGTGGCTTTGCAGGTGTGGACAAATGCTGTCAAATAGGTAGAGTCTACTAAAGTCACTTGAACTGGTGACCTAAGAAAGCTCTGAACAAGCTTAGAGCAGCATTCTCCTCCTGATAGCGTTTCTGCTCGTATAAAGCCTTCCTAAATGTGCCCCTTTATTAATTACAATACTAGTGAGTATGTCCTGGCCCCCAAGAACTTTGCTGATGCGGGACTTTTTCTGAGCAACACTGACTGAGGAAAGGGGTAACCCACAGTCAGCTCTCCGGAGCAGAAAGGGTAAGGAAAGTAACATTGTGCAGGGGGATCCTATGGCCCTCAGAGCAACTTAAAAATGTTTTTACTTGAGGATCACAATAAGATAAGCTTGGAAGGGTTATGTCTAGTAAGTCAGTTTCACTATATGCACACAATCTGAGAAATATTTCACTCAGTCACTTCCATTGACTAGTAGACAAGCTAAGAAAATGCCCTTTGAAAACTAAGTTTAATTTGATGTTTACTTTGTGTATTTTGACATGGGATGATGCCCATTTGTGTGATTAATGGTTATAAACTTTACTTTTTAATCAATTTAAATTTTTCACAGTGTCCCAAAATTGTTAGGGAAACAAAAGAGTTATGAGGACAGTGGATGTCAGGATTAAAAAAAATAAAGAGGCTTAAAAATACTTGATTTTTTTTTTTAAAACTATTTCAACAGAAAATTATCAAATTCTACAAAGATTAACAATAAAAAGCCCAGCTGGGAATGATAGCTAAATTATTGATTGATATTCCTTTCAGTCCACTTTGGTGCTTGCTATTTCTCCCTTGTTAATGTGCCTCTCCCCATTTAGATCAATGGGCCTCTCCCATGAAACTTTTGTTTCTGATCTCATAATAAGTAGGGTTCTGCAGGGTTCTGTTTTGGGACAGATTTTGTTCAATATCTTCAACAATTTAGATATTGGCATAGAAAATATGCTTGGTGGTAACAGCTTTGGAGGATAGGGTCATAATTCAAAATGATCTGCACAAACTGGAGAAATGGTCTGAGGTAAATAGGATGAAGTATAATAAGGACAAATGCAAAGTACTCAACTTGGGAAGGAACAATCAGTTTCACACATACCGAATGAGGAGCCTAGGAAGGAGTACAGCAGAAAGGGATCTAGCGGTCATAGTAGACCACAATCTAAATGAGTCAACAGTGTGACACTGTTGCAAAAAAAAAAAAAAAAAAATTCTGGGATCCATTAACAGAAGTGTTCTGAGCAAGCCATGAGAAGTCATTTTTCTGCTCTACTTTGTGCTGATTAGGCCTCAATTGGAGTAGTATGTCCAGTTCTGAGCACATTTCAAGAAAGATGTGGCGAAATTAGTGAAGGTCCAGAGAAGAGCAACAAGAATGATTAAAGGCCTAGAGAACATGACCTATGAAGGAAGGCTGAAATAATTGGGCTTGTACCCTCTCCGTCTTCTCCTTTCCAAACTAAACATGATAGTGGTTTTCAGGTATCTAAAAGGGTGTCATGAGGAGGGAGAAAAATTGTTCTCCTTGGCCTCTGCGGATAGAGCAAGAAGCAATGGGCTTAAATTGCAGCAAGGGAGGTTTAGGCTGGACATTAGGAAAAAGTTCCTAACTGTCAGGGTGGTCAAACACTGGAATAAATTGCCTAGGGAGGCTGTGGTATCTCTATCTCTGGAGATATTTAAGAGCAGGTTAGACAGACATCTATCAGGGATGGTCTATACGGTACTGGGACCTGCTGTGGGGGCAGGGGACTGGACTCGATGACCTCTTGAGGTCCCTTCCAGTTCTAGTGCTCTATGATTCTAAGAGTGACTAGCCAGATTAAAGGATGAGCAAACAAAACCCCTTCGAAGGCTCTCAAAGGAGAAACATTTACCGAAACTGCAGGGCAGTGTTATGGCTGAGGCCATATAGAACAGGCCTGGGCAAAGGCTCCCCTCTTGCCTCGCCCCACCCACACGCCACTCAGAAATGCTGCTGTGGCAGCATGGTTTTCTTTTAAAAACTGAGAGTCTGGGGAGGGGGGAAGCTTTAGGAGCTGCTCCCGCCCCCAGACCAATTCCACTGGCCGGCTTCTGGCCAGAAACTGACCAATGGGAGCTGCCTGTTCCAATAACAGGCAGCCATAAAGCACAAGGGGCGTCAGAGCACATGGCTGCAGCCTGTGCAGGGGCAGGGCAAGCCGGGAGGCCGATTCAGGAACCGCTGCTGGCTGGGATGGCTCTTGGCAGAGCCTACCTCTGGCACCCCAGCTCCTCCCTTCCCCAACCCTCTGCCCCCCTACTCCACATACCCAAATCCTCTCTGCCTCCTCTATACCCCCTTCCAGATCTGGCACCCCAATCCCCTGCTGCAGATCAGTCCCCTTCTGCTCCAGCTCACAACCCAAATTCCTGCACCCCTTCCTCTACCCCAATTCCCTGCCCTTGGTCACAATCCAACCCCCTGCACTCCAATCCAGTACCCCAGGTCACAACTGCCTCGTTCACCCAACCTTCCTCCCTTACCCCAAGCTCCCTTCTGCATCCCAGATCCTGCACCTTCTCCATTAATATCATGGGACAGTGTGGCCCTCAACCACTTTCCAAATTCTTGGAGTGGCCCTCCCTCAAATTATTGCCCACCCCTGGTATAGAGCCATGTTCTGTCGCATCTGCTTGTGCAAGAGCTCCCAACTTTTAGTAAGTGGAATCTTTGGACCAGCTTCTGGTCTCGGTTGGACCAGTATTTGGGTACGTCTAGACTAATCTACATGCCTCTGTCGCCAGAGGCATGTAGAGTACCTGGCATAGGAAAATGAAGCGGCGATTTAAATCGCCACTTCATTTAAATTTAAATGGCTGCCGCGCTGAGCCGATCAGCTGTTTGTCGGCTCAGCGCGGTAGTCTGGACGCTCAGTGGTCGACATCAAAGGCATTTGTCAACCTCCCAGGTATGCCTCATCCCAGGACAAATGCCTGGGAGGTCAACAAATGCCTTTGATGTCGACCGCGGAGCGTCCAAACTACCGCGCTGAGCCGACAAACAGCTGATCGGCTCAGCGCGGCAGCCATTTAAATGAATGAAGCGGCGATTTAAATCGCCGCTTCATTTTCCTATGCCAGGTAGTCTAATCGTACCCTTGATTGGAAATGATGTCCAAGGAGTTACTTCAGTCTTAAGCCAGTGTAAATCACATCAGATTCCAGCACTCTCTGTGCATAGAAGCACAAAGCTGTAGCAAGGCAACTTGGGGTATGTCTACACTACAAAGTTAGTTCGAACTAACGTCCGTTAGTTCGAACTAACTTTCATAGGCGCTACACTAGCGCTCTGCTAGTTCGAACTTAATTCGAACTAGCGGAGCGCTTAGTTCGAACTAGGAAAACCTCATTTTACGAGGATTAAGCCTAGTTCGAACTAGCTAGTTTGAATTAAGGTCTGTGTAGCCCCTTAATTCGAACTAGTGGGAAGCTAGCCCTCCCCAGGTTTCCCTGGTGGCCACTCTGGCCAACACCAGGGAAACTCTACTGCCCCCCTCCTGGCTCCGGACCCCTTAAAGGGGCACGGGCTGGCTACGGTGCCCATGCCAGGTGCAAGCCTGCCAGCACCCAGCCAGCAGACCCTGCACCTGGCACGGCTCGAGCCAGCCACCCGATGCCCCCCCAGCCCTCCCCCTCTTCCCGGGACCAGGCTGGCGGCTCCCGGGAGCTTGCCCGGGACCGCAAGAGGCAGGCACCCGCCTGGTCTAGAGTGGACATCGTGGACCTCGTCCACGATCTCTGCACTAGGCACAGGAAAGTGGCCATCTAGGGCAGGAGAGCTGCCAGCCTGGCCACCCAGGAGCACGTGTGCATGAAAATCAAGGGGGTCCACTGAGACCCCCAACCCTGAGCCCTGAGCTTACAATGGCCATCCTGGGTCAGACCAAAGGTCCATCTAGCCCAGTAGCCTGTCTGCCAACAGCGGCCAACCCTAGGGACCCTAGAGGGGATGGACCGGAGACAGTGACCAAGCCATTTGTCTCGTGCCATCCCTCTCCAGCCTTCCACAAACCTTGGGGAGGGACACCACTCCTATCCCCTGGCTAATACCACTCCATGGACCCAACCTCCATGACTTGATCTCACTTCCCTTTAAACTCTGTTCTAGTTCTAGCCTTCACAGCCTCCTGCAGCAAAGAGTTCCACAGGTTGACTCTTTGCTTTGTGAAGAAGAACTTTCTGTTACTAGTTTGAAGCCTGCTACCCATTCATTTCCTTTGGTGTCCTCTAGTCCTTCTATTATGGGAACTAATGAAGAACTTTTCTGTATGCACCATCTCCACCCAACTCCTGCTTTTAGAGACCTCTATCCTGTCCCCCCTCAGTCTCCTCTTTTCTAAGCTGAAAAGTCCCAGTCTCTTTAGCCTCTCTTTATATGGGACCTGTTCCCAACCTCTGATCATTGTAGTTGCCCTCCCCTCTCCCAGCCTCTCTCTTCCCCTCTCCCACCTCCTTTTCCCAGTCTCCCCCAGTTTTGCTCAATAAAGACAGATTCCATTTTTGAACACAATTGTCCTTATTTTGTACATCAAGAAAAGGGGCTAGGGAGGGGTAAGTGGAAGGAGGTGAGGGAGGAATGGGGTACGAGCCCCCGATGGGGAGGACTGGGCTGGCTCTGCAGGCTTCTGGGGGTGGAAGCTCTCCTGCAGCCCCCCAATTGTCCCCTCTCCCCAGATGGCAGCCTGCAGCAAGTGCAGCCGGTCTGATGGCCGAGTGCAGTGATGTGCCCAGTGTGGGCACTCAGGGCACTCCAAGCCAGGACTGCTTTGCAAGCAGGGCACCCCTGAGAACTGTCTGTCCGGGGTGGGGGTCAGGATCCTTTAAGTGCAGCCCTCGGCTAGCCTGAGACAGCATCTCCACGCTCTAAGTCCTCCTCTGATGCCCTGCCGGCACTGCTTCTGGCCATCCTTAAGCCCGGTTCAGGGTCTACTTAATGTGGACGCGCTAGTTCGAATTAGCAAAACGCTAATTCGAACTAGTTTTTAGTTCTAGACGTGTTAGTTCGAATTAGTTAATTCGAACTAAGTTAGTTCGAATTAGCGCTGTAGTGTAGACGTACCCTTGGTGTACTGTCTAGATTAGACCTGAACAGTGAGCCAGTAGTTTCTGGTTTGACTTCCCATGTGTTCCATTGGTGTTGTGGTGCTGAGTGTATTATCATTGAACTAATGCTGTATTGTTCACAGCCCACTCGAGTTCAGCAACAGGCCAGCTGAATGGTGCAGGAGAATTGCTGTTGTCTCCTGAGGGGAGGAGCCAGGAGGCTGAAAATCAATCTGTCTCTGAACTGTCCAGCCTGGGGATAGCGGATCCTGGTATGAGGCATTACTGTTAATAACTCTCATCTTTATATTGCAGATCTTAATATCATGCACATGAGTGTAAATTGTGATTAATAATTTCCTGCAAATGAGACAGGCTGCAACATGTTTTTTGGCAGCTCCATGACACAAATACATTATTTTCTGCTGGGTGAGACTTGTTGGGTGGGTGTTTTTTTCACCACGCACATCTGAGATTGCAACAGGTTTAGTGTGAACTCCATGGCTTTTTACAATGTCTAAAACCCAATCAGGCACAACTGTCCTTCATCTGGCCACAGTCCTCTTTTCTCTGTTTGTATCTCACCTTTCAAAGATACAGTCACATCTCAAATGGATTCAGGGACTGTAAGTCTCCTGGGACTGTGGGGCAACCTGAAGCAAAAGATTGCAGGCTGGGCTTGTTCAATTCTGTCAGAGAGATGATCTTTTGGAACTGGCTCTCAAGCTGTCCATTTGCATATTGCAACAAAGGGCTCTTTTTAAACTTGAAAGTAGTAAATGCTGAATTCAATTTGTTTTGCAACATTTAATAAACAGGGGCCTGCATTGTACCCCATGCATTTGCTGATCAAAAGTTATGGGCACTTGTAAAGTTACCTAACAAGTTCTTTCATCAACTGCTGAGTGACTGAACAGCTTTGATACGTTTTGATGAAAGCTGAATTATTATGCATCTTTGCCCTTAAGACAAATTGACTTCAGCCTCTCAAACATTCTGATCTATTTTCTAGATGCACTGTGCCTCTGCACTCCATAGATTCTCCATCTGTGCTCACTTCATTTTAAAAGTCAAACTTTTATTTAAGGCTTTGTAATCCAGTATTTAAACATTCATTTCCCGATATTGGTCAGTAGGGGAACTGTGCTATTTAGGCTATGTCCACACTACAAAGGAAGATCAAAGTGCCACTGTCAGTCTTCCAGGGTTTGAATTGGCGGTCTAGTTAAGATCACTATTTCAAAGTGAGAGGGGCACCCTGATGCCAGTAACTCTGCTTTCACAAGCGTAAAGGAAGTTGACTTCCTGCAGTATAGACCGTGCCAAGTTAAGCTACTTCAGCTACGCATCTCAGTTCAACGTTGTCCTGTAGTGTAGACTTACCCTTAGACTCCTGAAACTGTAGACTTGTATGTATTGATGTATGAGTACGTAACGTTTCCCTTTCTGTCTCTGGTGCAGGGTGGAAGTGTGGCGTTCGTCCCATTGACTTGGAAAACCACAAAAGCTTTCTGCAGACAGGATTCTTTTCTAGAATTGTTGGAGGCAGAAATTCTGAGGCTGGGGACCAACCCTGGCAGGTGTGTGACATGAATACAGTAACTTCTTGAGGGACATTCTCCCCTCCTTCTCCCCCCCCCCCCCCCTCCTTCCAAGGCATAGACTGTAACAGAGTACATTTGTTCATTAAGGCACCTAAAACCCAAATGCCCTTTTCTGACCTGAATCTTAATTTAAGATCCTCCTGTTCTCTAAGTCCCTGGTGTTTCCAAGGTACAAATTGCGTACAGTTTTGGTAATCAGAATGTTAGGTGGTGTGCATTCACTCAATTCAGTAGCCCTCTGCTGATTTACATCTACTGAAGAGCTCGTCCTCCGTGTTTAATATGTGAGGCATTTTTGTGTCTGTTTGCTTTTGGGGACCAGTTCATGCTGTTCACAAAAGAATTGGATGTAATCTGTGGGGTGGGCTAGTTTGAGCATTTTCCCCCTAAAACTGATAACTCTGGGGTTATGGCTGACCTTCAGGGAATAAATGCCAGACTGTTAGGGACATAACGTACAAAAATTGTCTCTTCCATAGGAGGAAACTGCCCACATTTAATAACAGTATTGTGTACCAGCCTTCAATTCTAGTGAGAAGTGGGCTGTGCCCACGAAAGCTCATGATACCATCTACATGTTTTGTTAGTCTATAAAGTGCTACTAGACCATTTGTTTTCTATCACAGACTAACTCAGCTACCCCTGAAGCTCTATGAGAGTCCTAATGTTCCCCTATGCTGCTTCGTAGCAGCTCAAGATGCTGAACTAACTTTATTTGTGATTGGGGGGAATTCTTGCCTAATCGGCTGAGCAATGGCAGAGAAGTCAGACTTTGTAGCAATGTTCTCTCATTTTGCAGGCATCAGTTCATGTAGTAAAAGGGTTGGGTGACTGTTAAATCAGCAATTTTTGACAATGTCGTCAATTGCTAATTTACTTCAATGAGGCAACATTCCTGGGAAGCCTGTTAATATGGCCCTATCTTTATCCCATGGTGATATGAAACATTAAGAAGCAAGAACCAAAACCTTCCCTCCAGGCATGTCAGGGAATTCCACGTTTCTATCTGCACTCTGTGTTCTGCATTTCACAGTGGAATTAAGGATAGCTGTCAATGAGTCCTCAGTTGAGACACTACTTGTCTGAACATCAGTCATCTGGGACTTGCTGTCTAGAAACTAGAGCATTCAAAACTTCTTTTTAAGCATTTCCCTCTGTCAAGACCTAAGTGATCTGGATAACTTCCCCAGATTTTTGTAAGACCTCCCATTTGTTTTGGCGGGCAGTGTATAACTAGTTTCACCTTAAATGTGTGTTTTTTTTTTTTTTTTTTAAGGTATCTCTCAAGCTGGGCCGTTCCCACTTCTGTGGTGGCAGTTTAATACAAGAAGATGTGGTTGTAACTGCAGCTCACTGCGTATTCACCCTTGAGCAGTAAGTTAGACAATGCTGGTTTTGTACTTAACCTTTGAGTTATTTTATTAAAGCCCCAGCCTATTAGTAAGGAAACAGCCGGAATGTTAGTCTGTGCTGCTTCCCAGTTGGAGGAAAAAAATGGCACTAGAACATCTGAGGAAAAGCAGTGCTGTCTACGCTTATGATCTTTGTGCAGCAGTAGTGTCTAATCCAGGGCTACTAAACACGTGGCCCACAGCCCGTTGTTTGCAGCCCACGGTGCAGTGGAAGCCAAAACAAAAAAGTAGTCACTAAATGGCCTTCTGTTGATATGCATTTTTGTAGTTAAATTCCTGGACTGTCATTGCTCATTAAAAGTGCTGTCATATGGGTTGAAAGCAGGTAAATATTGCATTTTTATTAATATCAGCAGAACTGATTTAAATGGAGCCTGTGTGTTGTGTAGTCTTGCCTTAATCTTTGTATTCATGCCCGTCAGTGTGAAAAGCTATTTGCATATATATTTGCATGCATATGCATCACATTTAAGATGCGGCCCTTGGCATGTGCTGTGAGGTATCATTATGGCCCCCAGAGCTTCCAGAGTTGAGAAACCCCAATGGATTAGACCAGGGTTACCAAGCTATTTCATTCTGTAAGCTACTTCCAGTGCTAAGATCTTAATAATTCTGTTGCATGGCTTAATCAGTGCTGTGCCTGGCAGCTCTAGGCTTGATGGTTCATAGCCTCAGCACCTCTGGGCTTGCCAGTCCTTTTATGGAAGTAAAGTGCTTGAGCTCTGGCACCTCTTTCATTACAAATTAAGCCCTGCTCTTCTCCCCTCCTAACACTCCAGCTGCCAGTACGGGGTTCTCCAAATATTTTATCTTAAACACCAAAGAGGATTCCCTAATTCAAGGATGGAGAACCTTTTTTGGGTTGGGGGCCGCTGACCCACGAAACATCAGTCAAGGACCATACTCAAGTGAAAAGCCCCTCCCCCCAAAAAACTCACTGATGTTGGCCTCTGAGAAGGAAAAAGACACTGCCTACATTCCCTTTGCACACCAGAGCCTACTGGGGCCCAACCTAATAGATCTGGTGTGCTCCAGCTGCCCCATGGGGCAGCAGGGTGGCTGGAGTGCCAGCGCTGGCTCCTCAATGCTGGGGGGAGAGCCCTGAGCCTTGAGGGCTGAATCCAGGCAAGTTGTGGACTGCATCCAGCTCCTGGGCCTGAGGTTCCTCACCCTGGCCCTAATTGCTAGTGGTTCACAGGTCACAATTTAAAAACGTAGTGGAGCTTGTTGTGGCTAGGACTGTAACTTTGCTGAGCCTTGAACTTTAGGTGAACGTATTCTGAGTGAAACTTCACCGTGGTGCTACTGTGTGGCTTTGGTGATCTGAGTCCACTTTATCAGTAGAACCACCATAGTTTTGCCACCTTCTTGGCTTGCACCGAAGACTGAGTGGCCTTACTGCTCCGAGATGAGGCTTTTACCTAGCTCTTGTATCATGCTCTGCATCCATTGAGCTCAGAGATTGGAGGGTGGGGAATCCTCTCCATTTACTGACTGTACAGAGAAGGGATTTTCACAAGACCCGCCCCCCTCCCTCCCCCTTGCAACAGACTAGCACAGAACCAGAATAAATGCAGGGAATCTGAGTCCCTGACCACTGCCCTGTTCATTGGGCTTTGTTCCTTCCTGAGGAAGGAAACCAAAACAATCATTCTTCTAGTGCAGTGACTACTGGAAAAATCTGCAGAAGGCTCATGCTACTACTGCTCACGCTGCACCTCATCTGTGACGAACTGGAGGATTTTGCTTTCAGGAAGCTAGAGACAGAGGGGTAGGATGGCTTTATGCTGAACTAAGACTCTTGAAATCTGGATTCAATCCACAGTACTGTCAGACTTCTAGGCTCAGGCTGGAGCCCAAGATCTTGTGGCCTCCCATCCTGCAGGGTCCTACAGCCTAGGGCTCCAGACTTATAGCGGGAGTCTGCCCAACAGTGAAATGGCCCCTGCCTTGTTGAGCACAGTGAGCCTGGTGCAGGCCAGGTGGGGGCTTTTCTTTGAGCAGCCCTACCCACAGTGGGAAGTCTGACAGTACTGGGGATTGAATCCAGACTAGTCTTAGTCCAGTGTAAAGCCATTCTACCTCTCTGTCTCTAACTTCCTGATTGGTTATCCTCTCGTACACGTGTGTTCACAACTTAGATACTACAGTCTGAACCTCTCTAGTGCAGCACTCTTGGGGCCTAACCAGTGCCGAATCAGAGAATCTACCAAACCATGGGAGGTCAATATTGTCTAGTAGCGCCACCAACACTTCCATTGCTTACTCTGCTCTTAGAAGACATTTGGGCGTAAATTAGCATTGCATAACAGGACACCTAGAGCCAGGACTGGGGACTGTAAAACTTTATGGGACCAGAGGAAACTCGACCACACTCATGCTAAGTGGACCTCTGGCTAACTAAAGTAATTACGGACTGTGCATGTTGGCGGAACAAAGTGCCAGACTAGAGAGGTCCAACCTGTACTAGTCCTTCCCAAGAGACTATAGTGAATCCCCTTATTTTCACTTACAATGGCTCTCCTGTCATTTTAGTGTAGAAGTGAAGTGTGGCTTGCTAACTAACTTGGTAAATGCTAAATCAGGAGTCCACTGTAATGATTGTCCCAGGCAGCACCAAACTACCAGAGCTCATTCAGCATAATGACACATTGCTGTGCTCATAAACCCACAAGAGCTGTACCAGAGACATGACTGTTTCCAATTAAATATTAAACACCAGTGTTCCCGTAAACACCTAAAGCCCCCTCAAAGGTTTCATTCTCTTGGGCTCTCCTCCTGCTCCAGATCTTCTCTTAGTGCTCCCCAGCTCCCAAACACCATGGCTGTGTCTACACTGGCATGAATTTCTGGAAATGCTTAAAACGGAATACTATTCCGTTTTCCTTTTTTCCGGAAAAGGAACGTCTACATTGGCAGGCTGCTTTTCTGGAAAAGCCCTTTTTCCGGAAAAGCGTCTGTGGCCAATGTACGCGCTTTTCCAGAAAAGAGCCCCGATCGCCATTTTCGCCATCGGGGCTTTTTTCCGGAAAAGACTACTGGGCTGTCTACACTGGCCTTTTTCTGGAACAGTGTTCCGGAATAAGGACTTATGCCTGAGCGGGAGCAGAATAGTTTTTCCGGAATAGCGGCTGATTTTGTATAGTAGAGCATCGTTGCTTTTCCGGAAATTCAAGGGCCAGTGTAGACAGCTCGCAGCTTATTCCGGAAAAGCAGCTGCTTTTCCGGAATAAGTGGCCCAGTGTAGACACAGCCCATGAATTAAAACAAAGAAGGGATTTCATATGCAAAGGGCCTTAAAGGATGTAGACGCTCATTTCCCACTGATTTATGGTATCTTGGTCCTCTGTAAAGATCCTAGGCTAAAAGCTGCAGGTGATCCATTGCGACAAGCAAAATCCAGGCTGCAGCTAAACTTGTCCTTGTGGTAGAACAGAAAGCTAGTCACTTAAGAAATAAAACCTCAACAATATTCTAGCATTCTGACGCATGGCAGCCCTTTCAGGCATGAGGCCAAGTGAAAGTAGCATAGCTGGAAAAAGCTTGCTATTGAAGGCTAGATTCAGGCCCTTGGCAGGAAAGGATGTGGCAAGGCCACATGTTCCACAAGCTGAACTTCCCTGTAATGAAGAGAATTGCTTGTGCATAGCTGTTTCTGACACACACATGGAGCCAAGGCTAGCAATTTAAGAGGCTGAAGTGTGTTGGCAAACCTCTCCGTCATTAACCTTGCCCTTTGTTTGTCAGGAAACTAGTGGAGAATCTCATCGTGACTGTTGGAGAACATAACCTCAGAAAGGCAGACCAGCAAGAACAGAACATCCCCGTCTCGCAAATCACTGTGCACCCTGACTTCAACAGGCTTGGTTACATGCATTCTGATATCGCTCTGCTGCATCTGAAATACAGAGTGAAGTACGGTAAGGGAGGAGATGGAGGGAAATCACCTCAGAATAGCTTCTTCTGGAACAAATTGCCTAGGGAGGTTGTGGAATCTCCATCACTGGAGATATTTTAGAGCAGGTTAGACACCTGTCAGAGATGATTTAGATCAGAGTGGCAAAAAGGCGTCTGCAAGCTGGATCCAGCCCACCAAGAGTGTTGATCAGGCCCTTGAAGGCCCTGCCACTCCCCCACCCCCAGGCCAATTAAAGCCTGGGGCTGGGGGAGAGCGCACGACGCTTCCTCCCACCCTGTGAGCAACACGCAGTGCTTTGGAGGAGACATCACGTGCTCCCTCGCCCCCAAGTGCTGATTGGCCTGGGGGCAGGAGGAGTGTGTGAAGTTTCCTCTGCTCTTCCTCTTCCCCTTCTCCCCCCTACCCCACCAGTTGCCAGTGCTCGCGCAGGGCGAGGGAAGCTTCGCACAACTCCCCCACCCTCGAGCCGATCAGGAGTTGGGGGCAGGGGAGCGTGTGAGGTCTTCTCTCACCCTGCAAGCAGTGGGTGGCACTTTGAAGTGCCGTGTGTTCCTTGCAGGGTGGCGGTAGGGCAGAAGGAGGCTTCACGTGCTGCCCCTTTCCACGCCCCCAGGCAAATCAGGGTCTGGAGAAGGGGGAGCTGCACGAAGCTTCCTTTGCCCTGTCCTGGCCCTGTGAGGAGTGCACAGCACTTCAAAGTGCCATGCACTGCTCGCAGCGTGGGAGGGAGGCTTTCTGCACTTCCCTACCCCCAGGCCAATCAGGGCCTGAGGGCAGGGGTGTGTGTGAAGCCTCTTCCCACCCTGCCAAGGGCCTGGGTTCCTATTAGGAAAGGGGGGGGCAAAGAGGTTCCCCCTGCACTGAGACCAATTACGGTCTGGGGGTGGAGGAAGCCCAGAAGCATTCTGGCCACACCCCTTCCAGATTAGGCCCCACCCCTTCTGGCCTGGCCCCCAGCCAAAATTTATTGCCCACCCTTGATCTAGGTGGTGTCTGGTTATGCTTTGAGGGCAAGGGACTTGACTTGACTTGGTCCCTTCCAGTTCTAGTGCTCTATGTTGACAGTGAGATTAAGACTTGCTTATTGTTACCTATGTGCCTATTTTGTGGATTTAAAAAAAAATTAAGTCTGTAGTCATAGTGACTCGAAAGATGTTTAAGCATCTGGACCGTCCCTCCAGGAGAGGGTGGAGGGGCTGTCTTCTGCACTGCAAATGTTCTTTAAGGTATGTTCTTTCTTTCAAAATGGTCAAGTAGCCTTTGATCCCTTTCTCCTCTGATCCCCCAAAAATAAACCTACAAAGGTATTCACCTAGTTTAAGAACAAAGTTGAGCAAATGTGAGTTCTGAATGTCCGGTGTTGACCAGGACTCCACTTTTGACACATGGCCAGCATTCCTGTCTTCAGAGAATAGACTGCTCAACAGTATATACAACTGGACACTACTGCCAACCAAATAAGATCTACAACTGTTTCTTTCCCTTTGAAGCTACTGCTCCTTTTCTCTCCCCTTGTCTTTCCTCTAGTCTTGTTCTTGCTGCTTATGTGTCACTTGAATATGGCCAGCCAAAACAGTTTAAATTATTTTGTCTAAAACAACATGGTGTCTTGATTACCTCATTCGGAAGGTGATTGACTAGATTTATTTTCAGCCATTTGATTGAATTGCTTTAGAAAAATATTTGGCTCAGAGGTGCTGGCAGAACTTGATCCATTCTGTTCCCACAATAAAGGGCACTATTACTTTTATCTGGCTTGTGCAGGGAGAATGGCTTTTGACAACCTTGAGATCATGTCCTCACGTTTGTGTGCATTCTCCTTCTTAGGACATAGGGTTCAGCCAATCTGCCTTCCCCACAAAGATGAAGCATTTGAAACCGGGACACTCTGTGTTGCTAGTGGCTGGGGCAGGGTGTCAGAGGGTAAGTAAAATGTGAGGTGGTTGTGATAACATTGCTATGTGGGTAACGAGATGCAGAAAGACCATGGCTCCCTTTTCTGTAACAGAAATACAACATCTGCCAAAGGGAAACACAAATCAGTGGTTCCCTATTTTGCTGATACAATGATGTCAGGCCATGCTCTGAGGCCACTTCCAGACCTGATGTGCAGTGGCTGAGTGTCAAAAGCACTGGGATCTTCTTGCCCATAACTCTGCAGCTTCCTAGCACTATCCCTCCAGCCCCTCGCCACTTTCCATAAACAGTTAAGTTCCATGACACCCTTGTGAAGTAGAGAAGTATTCTTCCCTCTTCTCCCCAGCCCAGTCATGCCAATGGGGAAACTGAAGCACAAAGATGCCTTGGTGAAGGCCACATGAATCAGTGAGGAGCGTTAGTAATAGAACCCTAGTCTTCTGAGGCCCAGGTGCCATGATCCAGCTGCAATCTTTGTGCAGTACATAAGCACTAGATGAGGCATCTCTGCCTCCTGCCTAGTTACTTTTGATACAAAAGGAGATCACTTGGGCCTTAGTTGACTTGCACACACCAACTGTTAGAACATTAAGTGACGCTGTCAAAAAAATAAGTAATGGTAGAATTAAGGTTACCTGTGCATGGCATTGTATAGCCCTTTGTAATGTGTTCTCGCATCTTTTCCATTCATGCAGAATTAACTTTTTTTCTGTACACCAAGGCAATACGAATTTGTACCCCTAATAAAAAAAAAAACGTAGCTGTGGGCACTCTGCTAATCAGCTGGGCAGCATTTGAATCTCTTGAGTGACTGCACACAGCTTACAGGGAACACTGACCTTTCATGTGCTCAAATAACAGCTCCCCTCTGCTTTGGCTGCAGCACAGGAAAAACAGACTTTCTGTTCTCAGTTCCAGTGCTCAGTCAGCCCTACTCAGGGTCAGTTCCAGGGATGGGTAAGCAGTGCTGTCATCCTGAGTGTCAGGTTGGCCTTCAGATTTGGTGTGCTGTGCTTTTAAACTCAGCTGCCTGGAGCATCAAAGAAGTTTTCCATCCTGGTAGTGAAATGGCTAGGGCTGCTCCTTCCTCTATCAGAAGCAGCTATTCTAGGAAATATTCTCATGAGCCCCTATAGCCCTTGGCAGGAGAGAGCATGCTGAGTCACTGCACAAATGCATAATGCAGTTGCAGGTGCAAGCTGTGAGGGAATGGAGGATGCACTGGTCAAAGTTTAAATGCAGAACTTGAAGAAAAGTCTCTACAAAGCTGCAGGTTTTTCAAAGAATTATAACTTGCCCAAATTTCAATAGCTTTTTATGAAAACCACAAAAGGCACATCTGACACACACAGCCATCCCCTCCTCCCTCCCCTGCTGAGCTCCAAAGCATAGGAGCACCAGAGCTATTGAGGGAAAATGTCACCAGAATTACTTTGTGGGGGGAAAACCATGTACTTTTCCTAGCCTCATTCTCAGATATGGTCAAATCATTTTGGCTGATGCTTCTCAGAGCAATTCAGCCAGAGACAGGCACCAACATGGAACATGTTAACTCCAAGGGCTATAGCTTGTTGCAGACAAGGACTTGCAACAAGAGTTCTCGGATAATCTAAATTACAGGCAGTACCTCCAGGCCTGTCTGTGCAACACTGATGTTCTGGTGGCTAGGCTGTGGCGACAGATCTGCAGCACAACTTCCTGCTTTGTAGGGTTCTAGAATTTCTGATGTTGCCTGTTTCCTTCCTTCTGCAGCTGGTGAACTGTCCAGCGTTCTGCAGGAAGTGGAGCTCCCTATCATTGATAGAGGAACCTGCAGTGCCCAGTTAAAGCAAATGAATCTGCCTTCATTAGGAAGCTCCATGCTCTGTGCCGGCTTTCCTGATGGTGGGAAGGATGCTTGTAAGGTAAAGATCATTCAGTAGGATCTTCCTGTAGGATGATCTCTGCAAATGGAGGCAGACTCCAACCCTCCCCACCAAGCAATCCTCTACTCTTGTGTACCAGAAGGGCATCCTGCCCTAAAGAGGGAGAGGAGGAAGGAAGGAAAGGAATTGGATCTTGTCCATTACTACTTTTACATGGCTACTGAACTGAGGCCTTAAAAGGAGCTTCAGGCATATGAAGGCTTTGTCTACCCTCATCTCTTGGGGGGGGGGGGGGAGGAAGAGGGGGAACTCCCACTGCTAGGAGTAGAGATGTTAAATTGATTGACTAATTGAATAGTCAATGCAATTTGCATAGACTGTCCATTAGTCGATAAGGGCACCTCTCACCTTTGAACAGGCTACACGTCAAAGGCAAAGTGCTGCAGGGAGCATGGGGTCAGTGGGGGACTGTACTCCCCATAGTGTTTCAAAGCAGCAGCACCACATGGAGCCTGGGGTCAGCTGAAGTCTCCTGAGCTGAGCCTGGGCTCTGTGTGGCACTGCCGCTTTGAAATGCCACATGGAGCCTGAGGACACCCCAGCTGGCCCCAGGCTGCACATGGTGTTTCAAAGTGGCAGCGCACATGAAGCCTAGGATCTGGCTCCAGGCTCCACATGGTGCTGCTGCTTTGAAGCAGCCCCCTTCTCCCACTCCTCCCCCCTCCCTCTTTCTGATGGAGGCAGCAAGATGGGGGGGGAAGCAACTAGTTGACTAGCCTGTCAACTATCCAATAACCAAATGCTTATCGGATAGTCGACTAGTCATTCACGTCCCTAGCTAGGAGTGTTGCTGTAGATGAGGAACTGGTGCATTTAACCACCTTTTTATCTAGGCCTGGCTCGGATAGGGTTAAATGACCTGGTGAATGATATGCCTGATCCCTGTCTAAGCTGCTATTGTTACCACTGGTGAATCGGCACAGGTGGGAGCACAGTGGTAGCAGGCAGCCCAAAAGGTTACAGGAGACCCAGCCTAATGGAATTTGATGCTATACTACTGTACTGGGAGGAGGCTGAAGTAAATTCTTGCCTTCTCTTTAGGTTTTAGGAAAAATAGCTTCTCCATTTCTACTTGTTGTATTGGCTTCTCTTGTAGGTATCCTTCCTGCCCACGGCTATCTTAGCTGTTGACAGCTGTGTCCATCAGAACATCAGCCTTTCTCAGGGTTTCCCTAGTAAAGGGGGATTTCTACAGCCAGGAGACCAAGGGGTTCTTTTCTTCCCCAGTCTACACACAGTCCCTTGTGCTGCAGTCGTGGGAGGGCCAGCTGTAGTCAGCGTGCTGAGGTCCTGCCACAATGCGGCTGTTAACCTCTTAGAACAAAGGCAGTGGAAACAGTTAACAGAAGTGTGGTGATGCTGAGCCTTTGTCAGTCTTCCGAAGAGCTGCAACGTCACCTCCTGAGAGGGGAAGCCATGAGGTGATACCCTGAAACCGTTGTTACATTTGACCAAATATCTGCTCTTTTTCCCCTCTCCTCCTCCAACCCATGCTGGGCCAGGGTGATTCTGGCGGTCCCCTCGTGTGTCAAAGAGCCAGTGGTATCTGGACTCTGGCCGGCATCACATCGTGGGGAGTTGGCTGTGCAAGAGGCTGGGATGCTCTTCAGAAAAGTGTCAGTGAAAGGGGTTCCCCGGGCATCTTTGCCAATGTAGCTGAACTGATGGACTTCGTCACCCAGAACATTATCCCTGGTGGGTACATTTACCAGTGATCTCTCTCTGCCTGCTTGTCTATCATGAGGGTCAAGAAAATGCCTGTCATTAGTGATGTGCCGGAAGGGCCCACTTGGGTGGTCTCTGATTGGTCACCACCTATCTATGGGTCTTTCTAATGCACTTAATGTGTCAAGTGGCATTAATCAAATGGATGCACCAACTGTATCCTGCCTGTCCCAGACAATGCAAGTGTTAATTTTATTCTGTGTGGTGTTCTGTCTCTCACTGCAGTGCCAGATCGCCTTCTCCCACACTTCCCTGAAGGATGCAGCCCTCACGGAATGCTGGTCTTTGGAGCAAGTGGCCGCATTCAGTATCCCCAATCCAGTGAGAGTAACTACCCTAATAATAGGTATTCACTGTACATAATCAGAAACACTGGCCCTTCTGCTAAGGGCAACTTTTCATATGGCCCTTTGTGTCTATAGAGCCAAAAGGGATGACTGTCCCTGCAGAATATGTATAACTCCTAGCCATAGGACTTCAGCCTGCAATTACATGAATTCTTATTCCTGGCTTAGTGAACATGATCAAGTCAGTTTTGTGGCTGAACTTGTGGGTACATGTCAACTTTAACAAGCTAGTCTCTAAAGTTAAACCCCTTTCTAGTGGTGCTTGCTGGGATACTGGGCAACAATAGTTACCCAGCAAGAGCCTGTTGGGATGAGAAGCACAACTACTTTTAGTCTCATTCTTACATGAATAGTGCTCATAAAATTGACATACTTGGCTTAACATACCCTAGCCCTGCTGTTTGGAGCTGTTTGGGAGGGAAGGATGCAGTAACATGAATTTCACTCTAGCCCTGGCTCTGGTGTCTGACTTAGTTGCTTCTTTGTTTTCAGTCTGTGCATGTGGAATATAACTGTGCCGGAAGATAAAGCTATATTGATACAGTTCACCAGATTAGATTTAGAGAGCCAGATCACATGTGACTATGACTACATGTCCTTCTATTCAGACAAGAGAGAGCTAATTGGTATGTATAATATCTTAATTTCTCATTTAATACTTGGCATGGCAGGCAATTGGCAATATGAAACATGAACATTGACTTGAGCCCTTTCGTGTCTTATTCTCTTAAGGAACGTCTCACTGGCACTGATGCTAGCAAAGCTAAGTAAGGGAGGTGGGGAAAAGTTAGATATTCATGTCCATTACACAGCTAGTGTGTAATTATGGTGTGAAAATTCTGATTAAAAAAACTGTTCTATTGTATCTTTGACCCCCTTGGGAGGGAGCAGAGGAGAAAAAGGCCTGGCACCCCTGGGATTAAAGAACCTCTGGGCCCAGTTAGCCCCACCCCACTTGATCTGCAGCCAATGCCAGACCTCGAGTTGGGAGACCAGGAAGGAGCCTGGCTCTGTTCGGGGCTGATAGCAAGGAAGCAGGAGGCTTGGTTCAGCAGTATGAGGGCTCAAACCAGAACCTGCCTGCCCAGCAGCCATGGGAGCAAGTAAGCCCCCATCCCTACCGCTCTGGGCAAAGAGGGGAACCTATTAAAAAAACCCCAACTAAGGAGAATCTGGATGACTGCGGCCCCAAATTTAAGGACTTGGATTGGGGGTGGCTTGGAGTTCCTGGGTCAGGAACACAGGGGAAAAGGAAGCCAGCCTTCTCTGCCCCCCTCTTCAACAACTTTGCCCAGGCTCCAAGGAGTCAGCCACACTGCTGTTTCCACCTTAGTTTTTATGTGGTTCTTGCTCCTAGTAGCCCCATGTAACTGAACTGTCATCTTATTGGGCTCTTACATCAACAAAACAGCCCAGCTATTTCTGATGCTGGAGTGCTTACCAAAGGATGGTCAGTTAAAAGGGTACAAAGCGCAACATGGGGAGGTAAAGGCAGAATTCTGCCTTTATCTGAAATATATTTGTTTCAAACTTCTTACTTACTTAGCACAATGCCTGTTGCTCGACTGATATCTCATGATGAGACTTTCCCTTACTGTCTGCATGTAGTATCCACTCTTTACATGAAATTGCTAAAGAATACATGTCATGCAAATCTTTGCTGCTTCTATACTCTAAACCAGTGTTTCTCAACCAGTGGTATAAGTACCTTTAGGGGTACTTGACAGAAGTCTGAGGGGTACATCAACACAACTGAAATTTGGAGAACTGAATTTGTGTTGTGTTTTACAGCGCTTTATTATTTTTATTTTTGCCCGGCTACGATTAAGTTGTTTAAATGAATGTGTTGCAATGGTAGAAAAAATTGTGTCTAAAAACTGTAGGTAGTGGGGGTACTTATAAACTGTGGGGGGGAGGGGTTGAAAAAGGGGTGCTTTATTTAAAAAAAAAGTTGAGAAACACCGCTCTAAACAAAGCTAGTGGCCATGCGGCAGTACTGTCCTGCCAGTAAACCTGAGTTGGATTGTCTCTGGCTATTTTGAGTGCAGTTTTGTCTCCAGACATTTTACTTTGTAGGCAATTGATGCTGGAATAGTCTTTTCAGAGTCTGCCCTGGAAGGCATGACTCTGTATACAATATTGGAGTGTAGTGAATCTGAAAAGTGTGTGCCACCATCCTAACGAGTCTAAACTTTTCACTGCAGGTAAAATCTGTGGGGATGTGTTACCAGCCCCTCTGCTGATAGACTCCAATCAAGCAATTGTTAATCTCGTTACTGATGGAAGCAGCACTGGCAGTGGCTTTGAATTCACCTTCACAGCTATACCTAAGGAATCAGAAGCAGGTGACTTCAGACATACAGTCTGGCCACATGTCTCTGGCAGCTGATCCCCTTTAAGCCAGGAAAGCAATCCCCAGTGCATGTGGTGGTGGCTTTTTGCTTTTTAAACTTAACCCAATGCTCTAGGTTCTGGCTGTGGGAGTGTTGCAGTACTGATGGAAGAGGGAAAGATTGATACTGCTAATTACCCTGGCGTGTATCCCAGTAACATGCAGTGCCATTGGTTCATTGAAGCGCCTGCAGAGAACGTCATAAAGGTAATGAAGGAAGATGCTGCTTTTAAACCTCTGCCCTTGTCTGTGGAGCGAAGCAATTTAAAATCCTGCTAGAAATTATCTCCAATGCACAAGCCTGTAAGGTTTTTCACATATGACTTGCAAGAAGCTCAGTTTTAGCCAATTTAGATGGGGGGTTGGGGTGTAGCTCTGTATGAACTAGCCTTCTGAGCTGCTGCTGTTGCTGTAGATGCTTGAAGCTGGTTGGTACTAGCCCTTCCAATTAATAGAACTGCATCTTGGGAAAGCCAATGCAAGGTTTCAGCAGAGTTGAGGGAGAACCTGACAACCTGCCCTATATGCCCTGTCTTCCCCTTCTTCCAAGAGTGTTAAACATGCGGGAACAGTACTGTGCTAAGCAAGCAGTAGCTAGAATCCACGTATGTGATGACTGTGCCTACTGTGGGTGCCAAAGTGATACTTTGCTAATTGTGGCTTGGTGCCTGCCTTTCCTCCAGCTGTCATTGCAATTGCTTCAACTGAAGTGAGGTTACCTGTTAAACTAACCACACCTCTGCATACTTCTCCTCTCTCCCTCCCTCCCCCTGCCTCTCTGATCATGGAAAGAAACACTGGCCAGAAACAGACAAACTTAATTCCATTGCATAACGAATCAGCCCCACTACAAGAGGTGCTCATAATAAACTTGGTGATAGACTTCAAGTCCCTGCATCATTTCACTTTATTCAGGGTTACCCTAGGAATAGGGTTAAGGCTTTCTGGAGTGACAGCTAAGCTTGGAAATATCTAAGACTCAGAGTTAACATTTTGCCTACAAAGGTGGTGGTAAGAAGTTATTGACTGCCTTTTTTTTCTCCCCCCCCCCTCCCCCTGGTTATCTTTCCAGCTGGAGTTTGAAGACTTTGCTGTTGAATTAAGCGAGGGCTGTATCTATGATGCAGTTGTCATTTACAGTGACACTGAAGAGGAGCACCAGCTAGGTAGCCATGACTTAGTTCAATTTCCCCCTTGGAATCCATTACAGAAATGAACACTTACATAGTTTGCTGGCAACAGAATACAAGCTATGTGAATGACACATGTGGTAGAATTAAACCACTTTAGTCAGAAAATGCAGCATTACTCTTTCTACAGCAGCCTTAACTCTGCCTTGTTGTGCATCTGAGTACAGCAGAGGATTCCAATGGTGGACTGCAGAGAGCTGGCTGATGATGTTGGGCTTAACCCTGCCAGGTGCTGAGCACTGTGCTGTTGATCCAGCAGAGCACTGAAGTGTAGGGGCTCCAGTGCTCTGTGGGATGGAGACAGAGCTTGGCACCTTGCAGTGGTGCTGGTTCTCCACTTTATTTCCAGTTGCTGTTGTCTCATTAAAAGAAAGTAATCATTAAAGCTGGAAAGAGTTCTGTCAATTTCCATATTATCCTGGACTCTGCAGGTATGTCAATCAAATCACTTCATGAAATCTAACCAATATTTCTGGACTTTGGGGAAAAAACCCACCTTTGTTTAGAATTTTTGTTTTCTATGGTATGATTCTTAAAATCTCTAACACAAAGTGATACCCATCTAGCCTTTTAGGGTGAAATGTGAGGAGATAACATTATTGGACCAGTTTCTGTTGATGAAAGAGAAGCTTTTAAATTGCACAGTTCAAGTTCAGCTTTCGCCAATAGAAACTGGCTGGATAGAATCTTTTATCTCACCCGTCTTGGTCCCAGGATAGTGGAGAAACTGTGTGGCTACAGCAATACTGTGAACAACATTTCACTCAAGTTTTCAGCTCCAAATAGCCCTTTGAGAATTTTGGGGCTTTGTTCAAAGTAGAAATTAAACCAGACTTCAAAATCTCAGTCCTTGGTGACATGGAATTTCTTTCCTTCCTTTAACTTTACAAGTTAAAATACAGTTCCTGTGTTGAAGGGGTGAGAAACTCTGTACTCAAAGTGAGAAACCCTTATTACATAATTTCAGGACAACTTTTGCGCAGACATGTATGTGTCTTGGGGAGGAATGAGACACACAATTATGAACCTAGCTTTGCCACTTGGATTTGGGCAAGCCACTTCTCTTCTGTTAGCCATCAAGTAGCAGATGGGCAGTTGTAAATCACATGCCTTGAAATGTGATCTATATAAAGCTTTTAAATAAATATTGGAACAGAAAACAGAAGTTAGTTACCACAAATTTTGGATTCTTGAAAACATGTTCTTTATCTTGATTAAGTCAGATTCAAATTTGTATGGGCACTGACTTGTTTTTTTGTTTTTAAACCCCCAGAAAGCGATCCTGGCATCTCAAAGAGCTTTCAATTGGGTTTTCCTAAGGAAAATCCAACATTTCCTATGCAAAAAAAAGTGTTATTCTCTTCAGAATCCACATGTTCTGTTGGAAATTTTCCACTAGACTGGTATTTCTAGAGCAGCCAGGAACTAGGAAGGCTGGGTGCCTTAAATAAGCACAGAGAAGGGACACTGCTGGTTTTGCTCAAGGTCCTCACAATGCTGGTGTGCGTGCATGCAGGTTTGAGACATTGGGTGCCCATCACATATAGACGGCAAATTCAGCTTTTGTTAGAGGCTGTTAGTTGCATAAGTGCCTCTCACCAACTTGGGTTTTTTTAGTTCCCATAGTGGGAAAATTAGCAGGTTGTTTTCTTAGTATATAATAGCTTAATTTAGGCTGCTACTTCTTTCTCCTTGGGTACTTTTCTATTGTACTAGGCCAATGTTGGGGTGGGAGGAATCTGGGGAGAGGAACTTGAAATTTTTTCCTACATAATGACTTTTTGAGACAAAGGTATAAGTCCCTCTTCGAGTTTGTCTCCTGTGGCCATAGTTCAGCAAAGCTGAGAATGAGTTTAAAGTGATGTTCTGAATTTTAAATGCTTGGGGCTTTTCTTTGTGTTACAGCCAAGCTGTGTGGGTTCTCAATCCCCACCCCAATTCTGAGCCCTGACAATGACATGTTGATACATTTTGAAAGCGACGGGGAGAACAACTTCAGAGGATTTAAGGCTAGGTTCACCTTTGTTCCTTCAGGTTGGTAGAAAGTCCTTTTTGTGTTCTGAACGCTGGGTCTGATTTTTTGAAATAGTCCCCTTTCACTTTGTCAGGGTGGAACAGTTTCCACTGGTGCAATTCATTTCCTTAACAATGGAAAGGAATCAGAATTCCCACACTGGGAACCTTGACATTTGTTACCTGAAACTTGTGGATTCTTTGGCATTGTAAATTACTTTTGGAAGTGTTCCATCTGGAGACTGCTCTCCTATTACAGTAGTGAGTATGGGAATATGAGGTACCTCCCCTGAACATCTGCTGTTGCTTCTCTTTTTATATGCCAGCTACTGACATTGAAAGTTCTGGCCTTCCCTAGTTGGAGATCCTGCTCTAGGACTGAGGTTTCAGGGGTTGGAGGAAGACATGTGGCCATGTTTTGAGTCTAAAATGGGTTCTACTTATTCTGTCTGCAGTGGAAGAAGCTGAATCGGTAGTTACAGAACCAATTGTTCTACAAACATCCACTCCAAAGAATATCCCCATAGGTAAGCTGTTGGTAAACCCATTGTAATAGTTCCTCTGGTCTTATAACCAGAGGATCCTTTGGAAATGGACTTCAGTGTTGCAGGTGCACATGGGATATAGGATTTGTGGATCAGGGCTTGTCAGGTGTACATAGTAAGGAGATAAAAGCATATTTAGAGTAAAGAAATGGAGGGGGAGAGGAAAGGATATGCTCACATACCTTGCAGAGGTTGTGCTCATGCAGTGCCATGTTATCCATTTAGTTCAGGCCTGGGTAAAATACCATCTGCAGGCTGGATCCAGCTCACCAAACCACCAGATCTGGCCCGCAGATGCAGCAGGGAGCCTCAGGCAGACTCCCTGCCTGCCCCCATGTGCTGCTGAGAGAAGTGGCCATTGCAGGGCTCTGTCTGAAAAGCTGTGAGCCTGGGGAAGGGAAGAGAGGCTTCATGCTCTGCTCCCACCACCCAGCACAAGCCTACTGGCTTCTTTCTGGCCAGTGGGAGCTGCCTGTCGTCAACAGGTAGCTTGCAAAGCACCCTGCCCTCCAGGCTGGTAGATGTTCAAAAACCACATGGCCCCTGCAGCCAGTGTGGGGGTGGGGCAGGCAGGGAGTGAAGCAGGTAAGTCTCCCAGCCAGTAGGGCTGCCAGGTGTCCGGTATTTGCCCAGTTAAAAAAACAGAAAAATGTAAAATGTCTGTTTTCCTCAGATGGAAGGCCACATGGGACATTCTTCCCCCCTGCTGTCTGGTGGGGGTGGGAGGAGTGTGGGGATTTAAAGGCACAGTGACTTCCCCCCCCCTCCCCCCCCCCCCCCCCCCCCCCCCGCTCAATGGCATTGGTCCCTTTCTTTTTCTCAACCAATTTTTTTTCTTCCTGCCATGGTGTTTTTTTTTTTTTTTTTTTTTTTTTTTTGTGAAAGTATCTGGCACCCTCCACAGCTCAACCCCTCTGCCCCCATATCCCTTCCCATATCCTGCACCCCAATCCCCTTCCTCAGGTCACAACTCAAACTTCTGCACCTCAGTCCCCTGCACCCTAGTCCCCTAACTCAGATCACAACTACCTCCTTCATCCAAGCTACCTCCCAGACCCCACATCCTCTCCTGCAGCTCCTCCATTAATATGGAAGACTGCAGCCTTTGACCACATTCTTGGAGTGGCCCCCTAGCAAAAAATATTGCCCTCCCCCATCTAGTTTAATCCTTTCTAACCTGGATTGGTGGAGGGAACCTTGAAATTGAGATGTGTATTTATAGGCTGGGGGGAAGATGCTAGTGTAATATGGAATCTCTCTAAGAGTCCAGTTCTCAACCACTTGCATTTATTCTGCTCAATAAGTTACCACACCCAGCTATTACCTCAGTGAAGGGAGCCTGCTGTACTGCATCTCTTTGGCGGTCTCTGCTTTATAACTTCAGTTGAAAATGAAACTCATGTGATAGATGCAAAAGGAAGGAGAGTCTCTGATGCCAGCCTGCCATTCATTCACTTCCCAGCTGTTGTTTTGCAGATGTCTGTGGCTTTCCCCCATTGAGTCCCCAGTGGCTATCCAGACGTGTTGTCGGAGGAGAAGAAGCATGTCCCCATTGCTGGCCTTGGCAGGCAGGCTTGCAATTTCTAGGTGACCACCAGTGTGGTGGCGTCGTCATCAGTCCAACATGGGTACTCACAGCAGCCCACTGCATACAGTCGTGAGTAAATCTGTCTGGGATATGCTTCTGTGTAAGTAGTCTCCTCTAGGATAGAAAAACAATGCAGGAAAGTACCGTAGACTTCCGATAATCTGGCACCTTTTGGACCTAGGTAGTGCCGGATTATCAGATTTGCTGGCCAGGACACAATCTCCCTCCCTCTTCTCCCCCCCGCCCCTTTCCTCTTCCCATCTCTCTCCTCCGTGCTGTAACTTGATCCTCCTCTCCCTTCAATCCCCTTTGCTGAAGCAAAACGCTCTTCTCCGTACTGTAACACGATCCCACTCTTCCCCCACTCCCCCACACACCTTATACTCTGTCTGGTTACAACCAGCATGTGTGCTGAGCAGCAGGCTTTTAATCAGCTAGTCAGGAACGCTTGGAATTTTGATGCTGGAATATTGGGAGTGCCGAACAGTTGAATGCCAGACTATCGGAGTTTTACTGTATCCATGTTCCCATATATACAACTCTCTGTTGCTTGTTTCCAAGCCGTATTTTAGTCTTTCTCTCTGGAAAATGTCGGCTTGGGGAGAGGGCAGTGGTGAGGGGGTCACATGAAATCCAACCTTACGTATTTTATCAACTTCCACTTGTCATGGCAAAGCTCGGATCCATCAGTCTGCGGGGGAGAAAGCTCAGTGACTAGTTAAACTGCCCCTGAAAACTAAGCAAAGGATGCTCATAAAGAACACTGTCTATGCACAGGTCCAATACGGTTGTTTCCATTTTACAGAAAAAGTCGACCTCTGCACTGGACTGTCCTTGTGGGAGACCATGATAGAACCTTGAAGGAATCAACAGAACAGGTAGAGACTAAGACTGTAGCGATGCCTCTGCCTTGCTGCTTCACGTTAGACCTGTGTGTGCTCTAGATGAAAGCCAGGGCTAACAAAAAGATGGGTGCCTTGGGTGATGGAAGGGAAGAAGAGTATTTGAAATAAAATAGACTGTGGCCTTGCACACCAAGCCTAGCCCACAGTGAGACCTTGTATACTGTTCTGTGTTAGTATCTCTCTTAAACACTACGTGGCAAAATGCAGGTCTTGTTGTCTTAGCATTGGGCAATACATATCTGCACAGAATCACTTGTTGACCAGTGCCTTTTTATGCGCTAAACTGAGTCAAGGGGGAGTAGTTCTTGATTTTTCTGAAAAAGTGTATTGTCTTAGATGCAGGCATGCTGGAACAACTTGTATAGTGGAGGTGCTGAGAGCCATCAAACCAAACTGTAAGCCCCGTATAACATGAGATATAAGAGTTACCTCTTGCTATTGGACAGTCCATCAATAAGTAAGATCAGTCCTATACCTACAGCTCATTCTACCACACCACAAACATCCAAAGGCTAAGCAAAAGAGGTGTGATATCAGAGCATTGCAAGGCCAAACCAGCTGCAAGATGTTCCAGCAACATCTGTGTGAGAAACTCTGTAACCTTCCTGATGACAACAACATTGACATTCAAGAGCACTGGGATCAACTTAAAAATACCATTCATAATGTGTGTGCTGAAACTCTAAGCTATTCCACTCATCGGCACCAAGATAGTGTGGTGAAAACGAGGAAATTCTAGTCTTACTTCAACAGAAAATAAATGCATTTTGTAACTGGCAAAATGGTTCCCCTAACAAAAACATGAGGCCTATCACCTGCTTAAAGCCAAAGTCTAAAGAAGGCTGGGTAGCATCAAAAACAAGTGGTGGCAAGAGTGCCTCAGATTCAGGATTTTGTAGACCAGGGTGATATGAGAAGCTTCCTTCAAGCAACAAAAGCTATACTTGAACCAATCTTCAAAGGTCCAAACCCCTTAGGTTCCTAGGATGGCTCTACTCTTCTCAAGGACAATGCAACCATTGAATAATGGTAGAAAGAGCACTTTGAGAACCTACTAAATGGTGACTCCATGCTCTCTGAAGACACCATAGAGTTTATTCCACAACACTCAGCAATGCAACACCTTGATGATTTCCCCCATTTTTCTGGGCATACTGGAGTTCCTATCACCTTCCTAGACCAATAAATAAATCACAGGGCACCAGCCTCAGATGGCATCCCAGCTGAGCTATTTAAAGCTGCTGGTACAATGCTCCAGCAAAAAACATAGCCAGTTCCTCAACTGAATTTCTTCAACCAGTGAAGAAATTCCACCTGACTTCAAGAATACCAACATTGTTAGAATAGTCCTGAAACGGGGCAAATCTTTGTGCAGGAACTACAGAGGTTTTACTTGCTCAGATCCTACTAAACTGCTTTCTTCCCCTTGCTGAGAACTCCTTTGCAGATCAGTGTGGCTTTAGGCCATCTCAAGGAGCAACTAACATGATCTTCATGGCACAACAAGTTCAGGAGAAATTCAGAGATCAACATCAGGAACTGTTCATGGCATTCATCCACCCAATCAAGGCCTTTGACTTCTACGACATCAATTATGATGTCCTATAGAAGGTGCTGTGTAAGCTTGGCTGTTCGCAGAAATTCATTTCCATCATGAGACTACTCCATGACGGAATGACTGTTAACATTTTGTGCAACTGCTCAGAGACCAAACCATCCATTTGCATTGGTATCAAGCAGGGCTGTGTCATTGCTCCAACGCTCTTCTCCATTTACTATGCCTTAATTCCGATTCACATTCACAGCTGCTTTCCTGATGGATCAGGATTGAGTTGGCATTCTATAAAATACTCTTCAATTGTCAATGTCGCCAAACAAAATGTAAGATACTAAGAATTGGCATTGCTGACCTTCAGTATGTAGATGACTGTCCTTCTTGTGTGCACACCCAGGCTGATTTGCAAAACATCCTAAATCTTTTTGCAGATGTCTATACTAGCCTAGGTCTTGGGGTCTCTCACTCCTGTGTGCCAACACATCTTTTAGAAGGCCACTCAAATGAGCCCTCAGTCTTAGGGATCTACAAACAGGCACCAAATCCAAGATCTTGGTTTACAATGTGGTTGTTGTCATCCCCACCCATCTCTATAAGTTACCCAGGCCTCACACCCATAGACACCTCTCAAGTAGCTGGGGTGGTCCCAGGAGCACTACCTCAGGAAGATTCTCAGGATCAGCTGGGAAGACCAATGCACTCACTTCAGGCTTTTCTCTGCAGCCAACATCAGCACTCAGGTCATGAAGCACCAAATCTGCTGGGATGGCCACTCCCCTCCTGAAGCAAGTGCTCTTCCTTCAGGTCTGGGAAGAAAGGCTTGTGGAGGGCAGAAGAAGTATGTTTCAAAGACATACTGAAGGTACACCTTTAAAAAGGGAGGCGTCGACCCAGCAAACTTGGAGGACTCTGCATTGTACAGAACACCATGGCACTATACCGTACACCAAGCCATGCTCTCTTTGAGGAGAACAAAAGCGATCGTGAGAGGGGAGCAACAAAGGCGGAAAGAAAGGGCACAACACTCCAGCCAACAACTCTCTTCTCCAAGAGAACACCTGTCCCTTCTGTGGGGGAAAATCTGCAGAGCTCTTCAGCCACTTAAACTCACCCCTATGACAGACATCCTCACATCAAGGGATAGCTGGGGAAGGGGGGGGGGGGAACCCTGTATATGATGGAACATCTTTCAACCCAGAGGGCACAGCAGCAGCACCCATCGTTCCAGCATTTATGCTTGTATTTGCACAATGAAATAGAATCCTCATTCCCATCCTCAAGGGATTTTAAGACAATCTCTTCTATTTGGGGCCTATCCAAAGTACTGGAAAATATACATAATGACTTCCAGAATCCCAAAACTTCCGGTTTTTTACTCTATCCTGACGCTAGTCTGTCCTTATTCCAAAATGTACTCTGATAATGGAGCTTAAAAGGGAACGGGTTCAGCTGTATCTTCCTTGGGCCAACCTCTTTCATCTCATTTTCCTTTATTAATATTTTGGTACAGGTGAGACAGGTAAAAACGGTTGTGGTGCACCCTGACTTTGATAGAGTGAGCTATGACTCTGATATTGCCCTGATCCAACTGGACATCCCTCTGGAGTATAACTCCGTTGTGAGGCCAGTATGTTTGCCCAACAGCACGGAACCCTTATCTCCCTCTGGACTGTGCACCATGACTGGCTGGGGGACTACACAAGAAGGTATGCATTATGTTCCTCTCTAAATGGGATAACAAGATGTCTGAAGAGTCTCTCCCTCCTATATATCTTAGTAATATTGTAGGGTGTGCTGAGCATTGTGGGGTTGAGATGTGGATAGCAGGATCCACTGCTCTTCCCACACACATGTAACTTTAGTGTTTAGGAGCTTTCTACCAATCACTGTGCAAATAGACATTTCTTAAGTGTTACTTGGGGGCTAGCTGACTTTGCATCTGTCCAGCTGTGATTAGAAGAGTGTCCAGGACGGCAGACCTAGCAGTTGCTTTTTGCTTTTATATTCGGGGTCTTACTGTCTGACTTGTAGGGAGTGGAAAGCCTGACAAACCATCAAAAGGTTAAAATGATCAGGGCACAAAAGAGAGGCTCATAAACAAGAGGTGTATTCACGTAGAGAGAAACTTGAGCTAGGCTTGGGGAACATTTGCTAAAATCTCAGCTATTGCTGCATTTGAGCCCAGTTGCTGGGCAAAGCCAAATCGAGTATCTATTTCTGTTCTGAAATGGCTGTATATACTGTTGGCAAAGGGAGACCCTCCATAATCTGGCATATGGGGTACAGGGCACCAGCCTGCATCCTCCTAACTGCATTCCTGACACCGTGCTCTCATCAGAGGGTTCAGATGACTTAGAGGAAAGTCCAGTTTCTGTACTCAGCAGCCTGGTTGGATCAGAATTGTTGCTGTTAGTAAGCAGACATGGGGGAACATGTTTTCAGCTGACTTCTCTTTCTGGTGGTTTGCATCCCCAGCAGGCTTTTTTTTAACCCTGCACATAATTTACAATGTGCTAAAGTTCCTCTACCAATTTCTCTCTCCAGCAGATGGGAGCCTTGCTAATCGACTGCAACAGACACAAGTACCCATCCTGGAGAGTGAAGTCTGTGAGAGAAATTATTATTTTCATCACCCTGGAGGGATCACAGCTCGGATGCTTTGTGCTGGTTTTGCTTCCTCTGGAGGTCAGGATTCCTGCCAGGTAAGTCTCTACTAAAAGAAAATTTAATTGGAGGTGAGTCTCGGTGATTTTTTTTCCCCCCTGCGTATTTTAACCTGGCAGGATGTGTTGGGAAAAGTTTGGTAGTTAGTAGACCAAATCCTGCCAATGAGGCAGCCACGCTCGAACTGGCACGAATGGGTGGTGCTTAGACGATCAAAGGAACAAAACACAATTAGTCCAAACTAGAACTGAATTCAAAACATGGAGCTGAAGAAGCATAGTGGCAAAAAGGACCATTTGGTCTATTTGGGTTTTTGATTGTAACTGTGATTGGGCCTGAGTAAGTCTGGGTGAGGGGCTGTTCTTCCATTTACATTTCTTGAATGATGCTTCAGGGAATAGGTGGCAGAATCACATTAGAACATTGGGTTACACTTTTTATATTAATGAGGGTAATTTAACAATTGTTCAGTAGTCCAACAGGTCGATAGGTTCCTTATGATAGTCTCACACCTACTGTGTGCTTCCATCTATAATAATATATTCATGCCTGTAAAACATTTCACTTCTACTCACTTTTTTTATTTTATAAACACTTGAGAAACTAGTAGCTGACAGCCTATTCTGTTGCCAGGAATATGGCAGTGGAGTAAGTAATAGGTATCCGTGCATTCTCCCTCATGCAACCAAGGAAACTGAAGCATGCAAATCCAGCTGTGGAGGAAGGGTGGTGATTGTGATATAAATAACAACCAATGGCCTACCAGTCCCCTCAGGCGTAGATATGTGTCTTACACCTGTGCAGTGCTAGCTCTAATTTGTAAATGGCTGAGAACTTAACAAAATGGACAGTAATGGACTGCAAAACTCAGTGGTGATTGAACATGGTGGCTCTTTAAAGAAAAAGACCTACAACCATTGTTGCTGGTTTCATCACTTCACACTGATTCTACAGGCACGTTCAGTTTCAGAGTGACCATTTATGGAATCTCGTCTAGATTATACATGGTGTATTTTGGCTTTCATCTATCAGAGATGGTCTAGATGGTACTGGGTCCTGCCATGAAGACAGGGGAATGGACTTGATCCCTCTCGAGATCCCTTCCAGTTCTAATGTTATGAGTTTATGGGGTCTGTATATAAAATATGACTGAATTGAGTACCTCCTGTTTCCCAATCCTATGTTAAGTCTTTAGATAACGCTGCCTTTCTAATCTAATGTATTGAGTTAGCCATCCCAGTCCATGATAAAGAAAACAGGAGGATGAACTGGGCACACTCAGATCTCCTATTCAAACGTTTCCCCTTAGCTATGGTCCGTGACTGCTCCTCCTACACTCTTAGCAACAGAAGCTTAGAGTATAGGAAGAACGTGAGTGCAAGAAGTTTCTACTAATATTCTAAAGTCCCTCATTGTGCTTTCAGGGTGATTCTGGTGGCCCCTTGGTTTGTCATAATGAAAAAGAACCATTTATTCTTTATGGCATCATCAGCTGGGGTGTTGGCTGTGCCAGACCAAAGAAACCAGGAGTTTATACAAGGGTGAGGGTCTTCCTGGATTGGATCAAATCCACTATAAGAGGTAAAGATCTTTTTTCTTCTAAGCAGCGTATGTCCTTAAAGATTTATTTTCTGGAAGTAATCCAACTATTCTGTGGACAGAATATAGAAAAATACCATTATTTCTCACAGGAAATGTGGGAGGGAAATGCATATATTTAGGTTCCAATATTTTCTCCCCAACACACCCCTCTCCCTCCTGAAAATTGGGGAAAAAATGGTTTAAAAAATTGTGTGGTGTAACTTTTTTTTTTCTCTTTGTTTCTAAATCACATGAAGTGGGTGGTTTAAAAAGCTTGCTTTTGGATTAAAAAAATTAGTCAGCCCAATTTTGGAAAGGCAGAACTTCTGGGATAATGATGTGAAGTACAGTGCACTGATATACTGTACACCAAACTCTGGTCTACTATTTGATATCTTCACAAACTGCTGTGGAATTGGGATGTCTTCCTAACTGAAGTAGGGCAAACAGCTTATTCTCTTTCCAAGAGCAATTTCACTGCTGATGTAGCAACTACCCATCTCAACAGATATTTCTAATTATCCATCTTGTCAGGCTAGAACAGGAGGATGCAAAACAAAAAAGGGATAGAGAATAGGACAGAGAACATCTTATTGCCTCTGTGTAAAACCATGGTACACCCATCTCTTGAATACTGCATACAGATGTGCTCACCTTATCCCAAAGAGGTATTGGCATTGGATAAGGTTCAGAAAAGGGAAACAAACATGATTAGGGGTGTGGAACAGGTCCCGTATGAAGAGCAGCTAAAAAGATTGGGAGTCTTCAGCTTAGAAAAGAGGAGACTAAGGGAGGCTATGACAGAAGACTATAGAGTCATGACCGGGGAGGAAAAAGTGAATAAGGAAAAGTGATTTACTTGTTCCTATAGCATAACAACTAGGAGTCACCTAATGAAATTAATAGGTAGCAGGTTTAAAACAAAGGACGTTTTTCTTCACACAGCACATGGTCTGCCTATGGAATTCCTTGCCAGAGGAGGTTGTGATGATCAGAACTTCCACAGGGTTCAAGAAAGAGCTAAATAGATTCATGGAGGTTAGGTCCATCAATGGCTATTGGCCAGGATGGGTAGGAATGGTGTCCCTAGCCTCTGTCAGAGGCTGGGAATGGGTGAAAGAAGAGGGATTACTTGAATATACCCCATTCTGTTCACTCTCTTTGGGACATCTGGCATTGGCCACTATCAGCAGACAGGATATTGGGCTAGATGGACCTTTGGTCTGACCCAATATGGCCCTTCTTACAATGATAATTTCTCTTGCTAAGCAGAGTAGATTTTTACCTTAATATTGCAGCTATGTGCGACTCAGCATAATGCTTTTATAGATGATGTAAATAGAAATGTACTAGTGTAAAATGCAGCTCAGTTCCTTATCCTGATTTCCAGCATAATGGGTTACAAATGATCCACTTGATGGCCTGCTTAGCCTAGTCATCCAGTACACTTTCATTGAATAAGCATGATTTTTTAGATTTGCTGTTAACTCAAATGAAGAGGAAAAACAAATATCAGCATAGTCAGACTCAGCGTGAGCATTGGTAAGAGTAGTGACCACTGTAAAACAAAATTCCACATGGCTGTGGTTCATGATGAGAGCTGTCTCCAATCAGCTCCCCCAGATGAATTGAAAGGTGGCTAGAAATCTTTCACATTGGAAGGTCTACTATGAATGTGTGTTGGCCATTAGCTTTCTGTGCCTTTTTACCCTAAAATAATTAGTCTCGGGAAGAGAAGTGCACTGAGATTCATCTGTAAATCAGTTCCTGTGGTTGAAGTTCCCTTCTGCCTCTGGATAGATGGCTTCATTTGCAAGGCTTCGTGTTTCATTATCACTTCATACTCAAGGCTATGGAATGTCTTGATCCTGTGTATGAGTACTGTCTGGTTTCCCCACAAAGTTGTGTTTCTACAGATTAATAAAATGTGTCCAGGGCTACATAAACTTTGTTGTACCTGTTTCTACAGAGATTGAACCAACTGCACTTCAGATAAGTAGTAATGGACATGAAACCTTAATGCAGATGCCAATGAAACAGCCAACAGAACTAATGGGCACTTCATACAGACAAGGTAAAAATGCTTCTGCAGCTATACTCACTTCATACTGCAGCTTGTCTGTCTGCCTTGCATACTCTTGTAACCTGTGGAAGGTGGCTAAGATTCAGCTTGGTTGTATTGTACAGGGTGCCAAGCTCTGCAAATGTTGCTCAAGTGTGGATAGGCCAAAAGCTTTGTTGTAATAATGCATTTCTTGGAATTGCCTGCTGAGACAATAGTTAGATACAAATAAACTTTTGTAACCCTCACATGAGTGCAGATGAGGTGAGAATCGATAGTTGAGTCTAAACTGGGTTTACAAACAAAATGACTTTCTTTTGCATTCCATCAACCATAAGATTTTTTTCCTCTGACTCTTCTGTTTTTTTATTTTTAAAAGATGAAACCTTTCTTGCTGTTAGTGTCCCTAACATTACCGCACTTTGCAATTTTTGGCCACTTGATAGCCACCATGTTCTCATGCTCCTTCCCAGCCCCCTAGTATTAGCATAACTGCCCATTGGAAAACAGTTTCTATCTTTTTTAAATATTGCGTGAACAATTGGTCAAAGGATGCAATATAATTTTGATTGTTAACTATAAACTAGTTCTCCAGTATCTACTTCAGTAAGAACTTGGCCCCTAATTAGCAGGTTTTGTTACAGCATCATGACTCACTTGAGTTAAAATACTAATTAACCCTCATCCTTGCAAATTTGGGTAAATGTTAGAATGCCCATTTAACAAACTGATAAACTAGAAAGTAACCAACCCTGCTTGGTCCAAGAGCAGAACCTGGGTCCCTCGGAGCGAAGGCATGGACTGCTGACACCTGAGTTGATGGACCAAGTCCCCTACTTGAAGGAAGTAGCAGACTCTCAAACTTTTATATGGATCAGGCCAGTCTTTACTACAATGACAAGCTCCTAATGTAGGTTATAGAGGTTAAGATTAATGCCTGCTTTCCTTAATGGAACTTGCTTTTAAGACCACCTACAGTAGTGGAGGGAATGACAACACTAGGTCTAATACTTGATGCTCCTGAATCTGCAAGGATTTCAGAAAGGCCCATTGTAGTGAAAAGACTTTTGGCTCCAAACACAGTTCCATTTTTTTTCATGGTTCCAAGGAATGTTTTGAAAGTAAACCATTCTATTGGTTGCACCTTGGACAGCTGTCTTTTGAAAGAGAGGATCCAATGGTAACGCATAATTTTAAAGTGCCACCTCTCAGCACTCTATACTCGGTGGAGGGGACCATAGGGAATGCTTAGCTTTGTTTTCAAAGGGAATGGGGTGGATAAGAGCAGACCCAAGGTCCTCCATAGAATTAGGATCCTTTTGGGGTTCAGGCACTCGATTCAATTCTGCTTCTGCCCCAGATGTACTGTCAATCTTGGGCAATTTACTTACCCCTGGGGACTAAAGGTAGAAAGGGTTACTATTTCCTGTCTGCTGCTCTGCCAGTCTTGTCTATTCAGACTGTAAGCTGTGCAGGGCAGAGACTGATTCTCGTACATAAGCACAGCAACGCCTTGTAGAACCGAGTCCCCATTTTGATTGGGGCTGTAGAGGCTACCTCAATGCAAATAGGATGGTGATAAACAATTTGGCCTTTGATTCAACCTCCCTCATCTGCCGTATGCTGAATACACACTGACAGCTGCTCTTTCACAGATGAAGCAGACAACATTGAAGGAAGAGAATGGTGAAAGCATAGAGGGTAAACAAAAGAACTGTTTAAAAAAAAAAAAAAGATTAGCTTTGGGGCCTTGCCAAGTGCTATTGCTCACTGCTTTAAACATCCAGCCACTTCAAGAGTTACTACCAGTGGCTCAGCTTGCTTGCACTGTTACTGCTTCCCTGTTTTCTCTGGTATGTGCTTCTAAGCCATGGTAATTGGTACCCAGGCAGATAACTTCAGCAGTAGTCCAGGATTTGGATGGCCATTGAGACTGAAGAATAGTTCCACCAGGACAGTGTGGGGAATGAAAGGAAGTATATATGAGCACTCTAAAATCATGACAGGTGTGGAAAAAGTAAATAAGTATTTACTCAGAGAACTAGGGGGTTACTCAAGGGAACTAACAAGTAGCAGATTTTAAACAAACAGATTTATTTCTTCATGCATCACACAGTCAACCTGTGGGACTCCTTGCAAGAGGATGTTACGAAGGCCAAGAATACAAGAACGGCCATATTGGATCAAACCCGAGGTCCATCTAACTCAGTATTTTGTCTTCTGACCATGGCCAGTGACAGGTGCCCCAGAGGGAATGAACAGAACTGGTAATCCTCAAGTGATCTATCCCATCACCCAATCCCAGCTTCTGACACGGACACTAGGGACACCATACCTGCCCATCCTGACTAATAGACATTGATGGACCTGTCCTCTATCAATTTATCTAGCTCTTTTTTAACCCTGTTATATAGAGCTCAACAAAGAACTAGATAAGTTCTTGGAGGATGACTGTTAGCCAGGATGGGCAGGGATGGTGTCCGTAGCTTATCTGTCAAACTGGGAACAGGTGACAGGTCACTTGATTGCCTGTTTATGTTCATTCTCTCTGGGGCACCTGGCATTGTCCACTGTTGTCAGACAGGATACTGGGCTAAATGGATCTTTGATTTGACCCATTGTGGCTGTTCCTAGGTAACTAGCCAATTAGCCCATCTTAAGATGGGATTTTAGTTCTCTCCTCCACATCGATCTTCTCTCCTGAGCCTCCGGTCTCTTGCTCCATCTCTCTCTCTCCTCCTACCTTCTGTCCCCCCTCCCCCGCCCTCTTTCAGCTCTCCTCCACCTCCTGCCTCTCACTCGGGGGACTGCGAAGCCCAAATGGCTGTTTGGGCTCCGCACTCCTCAGGCTGCATGGGGACCGCGGAGCCCAAATGGTCGCTTGCGCCGCTTGTTCCCACGCGGCGGCCTGCCTGAGCAGCACAGAAGTCAGCCAAGCACCACAGCAGGAGGTGAAGGGGGGTGGGGCGGTGATGTTCATGGGCGGGGCCTGGATCCGCTGTCACGCTGCACGTCACTGCCTTGCCCCCCTTCGCCTCCCACCATGGCGCTCGGCTGACTTCTGCACCGCTCAGCCATGCCACCGCGGGGACACAAGTGGCTGTTTGGGCCCTGCACTCCTCATGCAGCATGGACCGTTGAGAGGGAACAGCCAGCATTTCAGCATTACAGACTCTCAGACATTGGGCTACTATGGGGTGGGAATGCCCACACAGTTGTGATACCTCTTCCATGCAGACAGCATCAGTTACCAGCATATAAACCTCAGCATTTGATTATTCTCTATATAGGCAGTTAAAATGAGAGCGAGGCTACATATTCCTTTGCATTCTTGGCCTAACCACCCAGCTGCTAAAATCTGAACTGCTGGCTTTTTCCCATTATGAGAAGGGAATGCTGATGAATAATGTCTCGGACGAGGGGTGGTGATGTCATTGCTAATTTTAGCAGGGATTTCACAAACCTCATTCGAGAGAATGACTAACCAAATACTAAAGCTTTTCTGAAGAGGTTATAGATACTGCTGTGAGATGCAAAAAGCTGTATTATATACAGGATTAAAGAGAAACCGTTCTCACTACACTTTAATTTTCGCTCCTGTTTTATAACACTCACGCAGATGCTTCAAAATATTTCCCTATTGATTTGTCTCTTTCCACTTGGGAATCAAAGTCAGTATTTCCTATCTGTGTGCATGGAGCACAAGCCAACACAACTTTTTCTTGTTCCCTTATCTTTGTGCTTTCTAAGCAGAGAGAGGGTTCTTTGATTTCTTCAAAAAATTCATTAACTTGCTGGAGCTGTTGCTTTAAGGCTGGACAGGTTAGTAAGAGACCAGTGTCCAGATAAAGAACGAATCATCACACTGGAAAATTGTGCAGATCAATTTAACATATGAATGCTTGAGATGGGTATACAATGGTGAGAAAAATCAAGATTAGCCACTTCAATCTGGGGCTGTCCTAGATGATTGGCTGTTAAGCCAGATTTGCCTCTTTATTTTAATCTCCCATTTTAGAGGCCTGACAGTCTGGGCGCACAATCACTTTGGAGATGTTGCCTATCTCACTTCCAGTCCTGGACTGCTGGGGCTTTCTGCTTGCTTTGTATCACTGAGCACTTTAGTACAGAGGATGAGTTTTCAGTGCTTCACATCTATCATTTCAGGCATTAGAGACCTGGGGAATGCCTACATACAAACTAATGAGAAGTATACAATAGCTTTATTGGGGAGAAGCAAGTTTTTGCTCTTGATTACTCATGTGCATTTCCATTGGCTTTGAGGATTGCACATTTGTAACTGAGGGCAAACTTTCATCCTTTGTCTTACAAGAGACACTTAGTGCTCTGGGTCTCAGTGATGACAGGAAGACTGAAGAAGTAATATGCAGTACTAATAAGCAAGCAGCGAAGAGTCCTGTGGCACCTTATAGACTAACCGAAGTGTTGGAGCATAAGCTTTAGTGGGCAAAGACCCACTTCGTCAGATGCATGCAGACGAAGTGGGTCTTTGCCCACTAAAGCTTATGCTCCAACACTTCGGTTAGTCTATAAGGTGCCACAGGACTCTTAGTCTGAATCTGCAAAAGCGGCGAACATGGCTACCTCTCTGATACTTGACACCTAACAAGCAAGCGGTTTCCCATTTGGTCATGCTATCCTCTTTGGATATCTGAGCTAAGACGTAACTAATAGAGCTTGTGCTGTTCTACAGTTCCTTCCTCAATTCTTCAATAACCAGCATATATTTCTCTATGCAGAATGTCCATCGGTAGTGGAGTTAACAGAACCAAGAGGTTTCTTCTCATCCCCTTGCTCGCCAGGCTATGTGGGAAGCCTGAATTGCTCTTGGGTGCTCCGAATGTCCCCCAGAGGCATGGCAAAGCTCACAGTGAAGTATGCGTCAATACCAGCCTCGCAGAATTGCCAAATGGCACTCCTGGGGATATATGAAAAGAGCCAAAGAGGAAGAAAAGTAGTAGGTAAATAATCTAACTGCAGCTTTTTCAGTGCTCTTAGTTTCTCCTCTGAATGTGGTATCTTTTCTAAAACTGGCCAGTATCCATAGTGTGACCATGCCATAATGCAGGCTGAATTTACCTTAAGCTGAATTTTAAGGCCAGATTCTCTGCTGAGTGTGTTTGGACATCGGGCATCAATTCAAAACAGCAGAGAGTTGGGTCCTTAAAGTAGTAGTTTATATGGCAAGGGAGAGTATATGGAAACCCTAGTGTAGTATTTTGGATAACTTCAGGGCTAAATCTATGGTTGGGTTTTTTAGGTGCTGTACAGTCTGAAGTAAAAATATTTTAGTTCACTTTTGTAAGAAATGTATCCCTGATGATAGGGTTATATAATTAGGTCATGGCAACGAGATGACTTGTTACAGTGCATGCTAGAGCAACGAGTAAGAGTATATCTGCACTACAAAAACTTTGGTTTACCTTGTGTGGTTTACTCTGTGGTGTGGCACGTGAAGTCAGGAGTTAAGCTGATGGGAGTGCACTCCCCACATTGGTGCAACTATGATACAGATGCGGTCTAATGCATGGGGGGTGTGCAGAAATTCCGGGGGGGGGGAGTTGTGAGGCAACCCAGCCCCCCATCAAGATTTGCTGTGCAAGTTTGCTCAAGTTTTGCTGGGGGGGGGGGGGGGTATGAGGGTTTTTCAAGAAGGGGGTGTGATGCCAAAAAGTTTGGGAACTGCTGGTCTAATGTATATAACATAGTGATACCCCATTTGGCCCAAACTACTCAAATTAGAGGTCAAGTAGGCTGTTCCAGTTGGGAGTAGAAATTAATGTCCTCTTGTATTTTTGATATGAAGCTACCTTTTGGGGGGCTTTATAAAGCATGGAAGAAGTCCTGCGCCTCTGAATGCAGAGGGAATCCAAATAGCAGGAAAGGTGTTTTTGTGGGGGGGGGAGGGTTAATTTTAAAGCCTTCACCCTATCCCAGAGACCTCCCCAGGTTTTACTGCCACTGTGCTTCCAGCTGGTCCTTCACTTCTGTTTGTCTCTGCTCTTATCTGGCCTTAGTTCGTATGATCTCTTCCCCCGTGTTCTCCCTCCCTGCCCCCCACATACTCCAAACCATACTCTGACAAGAATTCCTAGGTGGGCACTCAAACCTTATCTTAGTTACCTTAAATAGAAGGATGAGTTCATGCCTGCCAATATCAGTAGGGTTTTATACCCTAACAAGGTTTGTACCCAGCTCATAACATTCTATTAATTATACAAAAAAGGCCCTGAAATCTCTTTGAGTTTAGATGCCCAAAAAGTTGTTTAAAAATAACTTAATAGTAGTAGCCCAGTGTCTGAGTCTGTAACGCTGACATACATAGCCATGCCTCCTGGCCGTGTATGTCAGCGCCCCACCCCCCTTCCCCTCCCTCTGTGGCTGCTTGGCTGAGCACTGTGCAAGCAGTGGCAAGCAGCCGTTTGGGGTCCGTGCTCCCGGGGAGCTCAGCCGGGCACCACGGCTGGAGGGAAAGGGGGGGGGGGCGGGCCGTGTACGTCAGCACCCTGCCCCTTTCTCCCCCATGGCGGCCTGCTTCAATGAGGGGAGGGGGGACCGGCCAGGAAGGGAGAAGTGCTGGCCGGGAGGGGGGGGCACCAACAGGACTGTCCAGGGCAGATGGGGCAATGGGAAGCAGGGCTGGTCGTGGGGGGGGGGGGGGGTGTTGGGCGGAACAGGGCTGGCTGTGGGATATCGGGGAGGGGGCAACCACTGGCCAGGAGGGGGCGGGGCTGGCAGTAAGGGGAGGGCGGGGAAGCACAGCTAAGGGGGATCAGGGGCCAGGAGGAAGGTGGGGGTGGGGAGAGGTGCAGTGGCGCTGACCGGGGAGATCAGGAAGAGGATCGGGCTGGTGGGAAGCAGAGCTGGGGGGGGGGGGAGGGGAGTGCAGGGGGGCTTGCTGGGGAAGATCAGGACGGGAAGTGGGGGAGGGCCGGCCAGCCAGGAAGGGTGTGTGGGGGGGGTGAGCAAATTAGCTGGCGGGGAGCGGGACAGACCTAGGCACTTGCCGCTTTGTCCTGCGCAGGGTCCCGGTGACACACGACTGAGGAGGAGGCTTCCTCCCCCTCTCCACCTCCCCCACCCCCCCCCACCCAACTCAACTGACTGGCTCCCAGCGGCAATCACGGGCCCGCCTCCCAGCCGGGACGCCCAGCCACTCCCCCCACCAGGCTTCCATCCATTGCACAGCTGGAAAAATCAGAAAATACCGGACACTGCACATGTCCAGTATTTTCTGATTTTTTTTTTTTTAACCGGACAGTGTGAAAATACCAGACTGTCTAGTACAATGCTGGACGCCTGGCAACCCTACCCGCCTCTCCTTTCCTGTGGCGGCCCAGCTGAGCATGCAACTCTCAGCTGAGCCACCACAGAAGGAGAGGAAGGGATCAGGGCAGTGATGTACACAGCTGGGGGTGGGGCTGTGTCCATCACTGCTCCCCTCCCCTTCCCCTCCCTCTGTGGCACTCAGCTGAGTGCAGTGCCCCTCAGCCGGGCCACCGTGGGGGGAGTCAGCAGTGCAAGGGGCCATTTGGGCTCTCCCACAGCAGGAGGAGAAGGGGGGGGGCGGGGTGGTGATGTACACATTGCCTCATCACTCAATTGTCTTTTTCAATCTTCTAGACCCACCAGCTAAGAAATAAGTCTCCTTAAATGAGAGATTGTGCCTACATTTTAAAATCTACAGGGAGTATGGAATAGGACTGAAGAGAAGAAACTTAAAGAAAGCAAAGGTGTCAGCTTCAACATTGTCTTACTGGTTTTATGCAAGTCTAACTTACAGATTCATAGCTTTAAACCCTAGAAATGGCCATCCTGATTGTAGCTTTACTTGGAGGCCACAGAGCCTTACCTACCCACTGGTATAGTTCAGGTGCACACTCTGTGCTCCCCATCCTAAAATAGAACGGGAGCTGCTATGTGCAGAGGAAAAGGGAAAGTCACAAAAATAACCTTGGAATCACAGTGAGGAAATGGGTAGGTGGGAAACTTTTTTTTCTTCTATTTAAAAGTGCTGTGAGGGGGTCAGGAAGAGGCATATAACTAGCTACCGGTGTGCTCCCTAGGCTGATTGAATTCTTGCTCCACCTAAAAGGAGTTTCATTTGTGTTTGCCTTCTCATTCCATATGTGCTATGAGTAGAAGTGGAGTGCTAATTGTAAAGTGTTTCAGGAGAGGGTCTGGGAATTTGGTGTTGGTTTGGGGAGAAATAAGGCTTTTCTCATTTGTTTTTAAAAAGTGCCTCCCTGCATATTGACAGACAACTTACCTTTCTGAGGAAAAAGAGGGGCTTAAAAGCCACAGGGAGAAAATAATAGGAGCAGTTGATGTAGTTAACCATAACAGAGCAAGGAATGCAGGGAAACTAACCTGAGATGGGGAGACCTTGTTGTCCTTGAGACCTGTCAGCCCCTTGGCAGCTTGAATTTACCATTCAGATTCTCTAACTATACTCCACTTCTGATATGCCTAAAGGAAAAGCTATTTTCAGACCTCTTTCCAGCAGTTTGCATTGAGCAGGCAGAGCTGAGACAATCCTCTAGCGCCATCTGCATTTATGCAGAAAAACTGGAGAGAGGGGAAATAAAATAAATGGGAATGAGAAGATTCAAACAAGACAGAGTGCAACAGGGTATTGGAAACTTTCAGATTCAGAGGCCCACACAAAGGGTATCCCCCAGCAGAGCCCCACATGTTAATCCGGCCCCCTAGATGGCAAACTAACAGTCCATCTGATTTCAATTATCTGCAGGATATAGCGTGACCACAGTTCTGTTTTCTACTTTGTCCTTAAGTTATGGCATATTAATGGAGTTCTGATCTATAAATTATAGGTAAGCTTGGAAGGATTAGGTTGCTGGTAATTTTTTTTTTTTTTTTTTTTGTACTGTGTACACAAACCTGCAAAGTATTTCCATTGGTCATGGAACTTTACAGATAGGCAAAGTAAGAGAAATAATGCTTGAGAACTAAGTTTGATTTAAAGACCTTTACTTTGTTCTGATGTGATGACCATTGTTTTTATTTATGAATAGAGCTTAACTCTTGGAATTTCAATGTCAGTTGTCATTCGTCAGACCTCTCTAAATTCCTCCATAGTTTTCCCCATGATAACTTTAATCAATTTTTTTAAGTGTAAACCTTTTATGCAGAATGATTTTTTAATACATTCTTACAAGCTAAATATTTTTTTCTTAAAGACAGACGTTGAAAAATACAGATAAATGACTTATGGCTTGTATAGTTTTCCCAGTACTGCATGTATTAGGGTTTTGTACTTCTTCCCCCCCCTAATCTTCAACTTCCCCAGAAAGAACTGAGTCTGAATTTTGTATCCTGCAATTGAAAGTTGCACTTACAGGATTTTTATCCAGGACTGTCTCTAATATTTCTCCTTTGTTTGGGTTGGTTTCTCTCCTAGCTGAACTGTGTGGTGTCCTGCTGACTCCTATGACCTTTCTGAGTCCTGGCCCTGTGGTGAAAGTGGTGTTCCATTCTGTTACCCTTGCTGCCTTTGGCATGGAGTACATGGTCTTCAGAATCCAAGGTATGGTAGGGTACCACGCCCCCTGCTAGAGAGAAATGGCTGGTAGAGAATGAGCTGACCTATCCAACCCCAAATTCAAACTACACCAGAAGGCAGTGGGGCAGATCTAGAACAGAGGACTCTCTTCTAGAGAAACCAGCTAAGCTCTTATTGAGCACCAAAATTGAGAGCTTATTTTACAGAGTCCAATATGAAACATTAGCAAAACACTAAAAGAAGAAAGCTTCAATGACACTAAAATGGACGAGTTTGCTTCTTTTTACAGACTAGTTAAATAAGCAGAAATGTCTGGAATAACAAAAAATAATCACTTTTGCTATCTAATTGGTAACTCAACTGTTTTGTTTTGTCGAAGCAAAAACACGCTCCTCTGTGTTTAGGCAGCTAACAAGCAGCTTTATTAATTAATAAAGCACAGCATGAGCCAAACGTGGTCACAGCAGAGCCAGACCCAGTAAAGCTGCTAATACAATTAATCCTAGTATCTTTATACCCTTAACCAAACAGTCTGATGTTAGGGCATCCAATTACAGAAATCCTCAATTAAATTTGGAAAAACAAAGCCTTATTAACAAGATGGCGGACAGGTGCGAGGGAGTACATCTCCTGTCCCAACCAGCCCAATTAACACATACCAATAGCCCATCCTGTAGGCCTCTTCTCACGGGGTGACAGAAAGTTTACTTTGGTCTACGTGCTTGAGAGAAAAGCTGAAATGGTTTTTGATATACAAGATGGCTTCTAGCTAAATATGAAAATGGTTTCTACAGCTTCCACAACTCCCCCCTTTTAGCCTTTTAAAGGCTAACCTTGAAACCATTTTATACCTCCATTTTCCATTAAAGTATTTATGTACATTTTTTGTTTCTTTCTTTGCTTATCCTATTTTAACATTATGAGTTTCACATTTTTTTTGGTAAGGGTCTATTTTGTGTTTTTTAGAATACAAGAAATACAGCATTTGATTAACAAGAAACAGCAATAAGCACAAAAGAAAATAGCCAATACTAAAACTACTTTTTGCAAAATCCAAGTTTTTACATGTCTAAACTAGCCTCTCAACCAATCCTAGAGGGTCCAGTCTTCCCCCTGCCTTAGGCGTTTCACAGTTCTTTTAATTTTTGAGGCATCTTCCTTTACTTTTTTTCTGGTGTTAGAAATATACCTACAGCATTTTTTTTTTTACTAAGGCACAAACCCCGCTCTTACTAGCTAGGACATAGTCTAGGGCCATTTGGTTTGGCTTTTTCTCACCCTGGCTCCTGAACCGTTACATGTCTAGCAGTACTTTCCAATTGGGGTCAAGGCTAGGCGGATATACCCTGGGTTAGTAAACCCTTTATCCTGCCAAGTATTATTTGGCTTAGTTTACTAAACAGTGTGCTGTTTATTTGAGTGTTGTTTAGTGGGACTGGAATTATTGGGATGCCTCCTTCTGAATATACCGGACTGTGAGCACATATTCAGCAACCTGTAGAATTAAATTTTTGGGAAACTTGGTTTATTAAAAGCATAAACACATTTGAACCATATAGGTTATAACTACTAAATATTAAAAATAAGATTAAGCATAAGCTTAACATGAATTGTTTGTCCAGCCTTATGCTGGCTGTTCTTCAGGACTTCGTAGTTTGCTTCACCTATCACTGGCAGGTTCTTAGCTGGTACCTTAGCCTTGGTCTCTCAGGCTCGTCTGCTTCTGGGCCTGGATTGCCGGTACCAAGCCTGTGCTGATCCTTGTCTACTTTTGGACCTGGGTTTTTGGTACCAGGTCTGTGGTGATTTCCATTTGCTTCTGGACCTGGGTCTCCAGTACCAGGTCTGCGGTGCTCCTTGTTGGGGACAACCTCTGTAGGGACTGGAACGGGTTTGCAGTGGGATGCGTGAATCCAGGTGGGCAATTCTTTGCACTTTACAGCAGTATGGGTGGTCAGAAGGACTTGGTAGGGATCCTTTCACCTGGGTTTCAGGGCAGTCTTCCGCTGGTGAACTTTCACGCAAACCCAGTCTCCTGGTTGTAGTTTAAGGCACAGCTTAGTCGGGGCCTTAACCTGTGAATGATAAGACTGTACACACCTTATAAGTTCCTGGCAATACTTGACTATGCTTCTTTTAACGAGTGTGGCATCAGCCAGGTCAATTTCTGGGCTGCTTAACAGTTTCATAGGTTGGCCACATGCAATTTTGTGGACTGAGTCCAGTTTTCTGATTAGGAGTGGCTCTCATGCTCATTAGGGCAATTGGGAGTGCTACTATCTATGTTAAGCAAGAGTTTTTACATATTTTAGCAAGTTCGTTCTTTAAAATCCTGTTTTATCTTTTTACTGTTTGTGCGCTCTCTAGGTGTCGTGCACAGTGCAGTGCTTGTCTGGTACAGTAGTACTTTTCCAGTTTTTTTTTTTTAACAATTTGCCCAGTAAAGTGGGTACCTTTATCACTGGAGATCACAAGGTGTATTTTCCATGATGGGATGTAATAATTTAGAAGTTTCTTAGCTACTGTGATGTCATTATGTTTCCTTCAGGGATAAGCTTCTACCCATCCCAAAAACAAGCAAACAATAACCAGCACATTATTGAAAAGATTGACATTTAAGCAACTGAATAAAGTCCATTTGTAAATTCAGAAATGGTCCTAAAGGCGGAGGTCTGGTTGCCGGAACTGTCTTTACAGGTTTACCCACGTTGTGGGCTTGGCAGACAGGGCAAGCCAGACAGTAATCTTTGGATGCTTGGGAGAATTTGGGAGCAAACCAATTTTGTTTTAGGATTGCTACCATCCCCCCCTTTTGCCAACGTGCGACAATTTAGGGAGCACGGGGGCAAGGTGAGGTAGCAAGACCACTGGGGCAACAATGTGGCCATCAGAGCTGCACCACAAGTGGTCTGGGTGCAAGGTGCACCCTGCCAGTCTTTACTCCTGCTTTTCTGATTCTGGGGCTTGGTTTTGCAGGAGGGCCAGTTCTGAAAGAGACGGCGTAGGAGCTGGCGATGGTAGGAGAGAAGGGAAAAACAGCAGGTAGAGGAGCAGATTTCACTACATTTCAGACAGTACAAACTGCATAGCCTGCTACTAAAACTTTACTAAAATTATAAAGGCAAGAACCATTTATATAAAGCACAATATTAAGATTATTTAAGGGACTTAAATTATTCTTTTATTAGAACAACAATATTGTACACACAACGTTTGAAATACATATATTACAATCAAGATACACACAAGACAAATTTGGACAGAACACAAACTTATGTTATGACACAGAACCATGGTTTTTTTTTTTTCCCTTCGGTTAATTTTTATATGATATTAGCGCTTTTTGATGATTTGAAAGACAAAGAAAACATTTTTACCTCCGTCGGGGTGGCCCATTATAACTTAAAATACTGCCTAAGATCTGCTAGGGGAACTAGTTACATCTAGTTCCTTACCACTTTTATGGGTGAGTGAGCTGTAACTTTTTGAGAACAAGAGAGCTTTATCGGTACTTGTGACCTTTCACTCTCTTGAATTACCTCTGAGCTGCTAGCTTTCCTTATTAGTGGCATGCCTCAGTTTTTTTTTTGTACTGCAGACCAGGCTTATTTTATTTACTGCTACAGAAACTTTTAGAACAAGGTGCTTGCTAGTTACTATTTCAGCAAGCAAAAGGTTTTTCTTTCCTGAAAAGAATTACATGCAATGTTACAGACTTACTTATGGGGGACAGTGCTCCCCCCCTTCCAGAACAGACAGGCAGTTTGCAGACACACACAACCTTGGATCTGAAAGCAAGCCAAAGGTGCTATCAGCTTAGCCTTGAACAGAAACACTGTGAAGTTTCTGGGCTTGGATTTTTTTAAACAATAATTAGGTTTCTTGGAAGACACATTTAACTTTTAGGGTGCAGGTTTTACAAATTTACAATGTATAGATTCTATTTTTTTATGCGGTTAACCAATTAAGTTTCAGTAGAATTCCTTATTTTTTCTTTAATAGATTTAACAAAGTGTCTGTAGCTAAATGTTTAACTTGACTGTTTCATTGCTAAGATGATTAAAAGAGGCTGCAAGAAACAAGTTATTTCTTAAAGCAGGTTTGTTTGGTTTTTTTTTTTCCCTCCCCCTTAGGATTTGGAGGAACACTTTTTTTAAACTGTTAAACTTATTTTAAACTTTATGTTTTGCTTTGGATCGGGCAAGTTTGTTACAGGAGCCCGTGTTTTTAAAGGGAAGAGCTAATTTCTTTTAGTTATTTTTTATGTTTTCTCTCTACCTGTGTATGCGTTATAAAGAGGGATAGAGGGGTGATGTTGTGCCAGATTTTCCCCCCAAGCTTGGTTGATATAGGTGTGCAAACTGAGAATTTTTTTTTCCCACTTCTTATGCATTATTTTGGCACAGAGGTGCTGCAGCAACTTTTAAGTTACCTATCTTACTGCAGGGTGGATTTTTGCTTTTTTGAGCTTTACTTTTATCCCTCATAGCTTTAATTTTTCCTTTTTTTCAATTTGTTAAATGCTTACAGGTTCTTGGACCATTATGTAGTACACAGGGGTGCCTTTCGGCAGAGTGGGGGGTGTTTAAACTAACCCCCACTTAAACTAACTTTACACACTTCAAAGAAAGAGTCTGCCGGGTCTAGAGTGTCAGACCTTAGCAGCTCATGAAATAAGGGGAGTCGTCACTCCCTCACATATCCGCTGAGTCTTGAGGTTCAGCTGACCTCCCCCCCCCTTGCGTTCAGAGCTCCCTCGTGGGAGAGCCCTGGTGCAGCTGGGATCAGCTCAAGTCTCAGACCTATGCAACGGCATTTATTTTTCACTTATTACATTCATACTTATTTTCCACACACATTTTTTTCTCCTTTTTTACATTTTTCTTATAGTTTCCACATTTAGCTGCATTTTTATTTATTGTCTAGTTCCCATGGGTTTCTATTAAGTGACGCTGCCCTAAGACACCCGGCACTTAATATCAGACTTCATTAGGATCCTATACCAGAAAACACTTATCATAAAGGCACTGGAATTCCTGTAGACTGACCTACCCCCATTTTCTGCGCGCGCTTAATTCTGTAAGACACCGAACCAAAGTCCGCCTGCTTACACCATATTCTGCGAGTCACCGAATCAGGATCCGCCTGCTCGCTCTGCGAGTCACCGAATTAAGAATTCACCTGCTTGCACTGGTTCCCCCCCTTTTTGTTGCGAAGCACTGGACTTAAGGTTCACCTGCCTCGCAGGGGTTTCCGGCACCTGCCCCAGCCCGGCAGAACACCACGTCCTGGCGCCTGGAGACAGCCTGGCGGAATGGGGCACTATGGCCTGGGGTTAGCCTCAGAGGTCAGTACTACGCCCACAAATAACAGAGAGAGACAACAAAGCTTCCCCACAGTTCCGTGTGCCGAGAGAGAGTAATGGCACCACACCAGCTTTTAGCGTCCGAACACAGAGGGTCCAGCGCATGGCTGCCTCACTAGAGACACCGGTGTGCCCTTTTGGAACTGTGACACATAAGACAGGCCTAATAGACAAAGACAGACACAGACAGACAAAAATGTTAGCCGCTCCACAAAATTGAATTCCGTAGCTTCCCTTACCCCGATGGCCGGCCGTCACTCCAAATCCCAAGCCCTCAACCAGGAGATTTCGTAACAGGTATCCCCTTTACCTTCTCTTGAGCGCTCTGAGAGGTTTGGAAGTGGAGTGCCGGTCCGTCCATACGGGCAAGTGGCGCGTTAGGAATCTCGGTGGAACCTCCAAATTGTCGAAGCAAAAACACGCTCCTCTGTGTTTAGGCAGCTAACAAGCAGCTTTATTAATTAATAAAGCACAGCATGAGCCAAACGTGGTCACAGCAGAGCCAGACCCAGTAAAGCTGCTAATACAATTAATCCTAGTATCTTTATACCCTTAACCAAACAGTCTGATGTTAGGGCATCCAATTACAGAAATCCTCAATTAAATTTGGAAAAACAAAGCCTTATTAACAAGATGGCGGACAGGTGCGAGGGAGTACATCTTCTGTCCCAACCAGCCCAATTAACACATACCAATAGCCCATCCTGTAGGCCTCTTCTCACGGGGTGACAGAAAGTTTACTTTGGTCTACGTGCTTGAAAGAAAAGCTGAAATGGTTTTTGATATACAAGATGGCTTCTAGCTAAATATGAAAATGGTTTCTACAGCTTCCACAGTTTTCCAGGCTAACTTTGAAATGACTCACTTTAATATTAGTTTTCTTTAGAAGGCTTGTAACCTAGGCTTTGTCTACACTGCAGGTTTTTTATGGAAGAGGATATGCAAATGGTGTGCTCATTTGCATATCATTTTCTGATTCTTTTTGCCAAAGAGGTTTTGTTGCTAAAAAGCCTCATGTACACAAGGCTATTTGTCAGGGGGGAGAGAGCTTTTCACAAGATCCCTTATTCCTCAAAAATCAAGATCCTGTAAATCTTGATAAAAAGGGTTTTTTCTTGATAGATGGTCCCGTCTACATGGAGCTTTTTAGTGGCAAAACCTCTTCCAAAAAAAAATAGGAAGATATGCAAATGAGCACACCATTTGCATAGCCTCTTCCATAAAAAACCTGCAGTGTAGACATAGCCCTAGAGTCCATCTTCCAGAGACACTCAAATGGTATTGCCTTGGCCATTGGTAGAAGTCTATTTTAAAAGACAGTAGCAAATCGAATCCCAATTTTACATCCAGTTTTTTTTCTAGGGCCAAAGACCGGGAAGACAGTTAAACGGCCCAAAGATGTGAACCAAGAATTGTCCCGCTGCAGGGATGTCCTTCTCACAGACCGGGAAGGATTGATCCAGTCACCAGGATATCCCCATGGCTATCCAAACACCACCAGGTGAGTGAACTTGTTCACTCCCCTTTCTTGTAAGTCTGAAAACTTATAAAATTGTGGATGCTGTGGGATGAGCTCATGTCATAGCACCAGTCTGCCCCTCTCACAGAGACATGGGGATCAGAAGGGCTAATTCTGCTATACCCTTTTTAACAACGGGTGGCCAAATCTGTCATTGTTCTGGTGAATCCATCCATCATGTTGTCAGACTGCAAGTGGACTATCTCCACTGCCATGGCTGGCGTAGAACAACTCAGGCAAGTTGTCATAAGGGCACTTGCTCTGTTTTATCACAACCCTTTTTGCAAGACTAATCTAGTTCCTTGCCTTTTCTCCCATCAGCTTTTCCTGCTATAATGGAGTGTTGAGTAGAGGCAGTTGCTCAGTGAAGTGACAGGCAGGCAGCTAGGAGGTCTCAATGGCATTGGTCCATTTAGTTTCTTAATCAGTGTCATAATTTTATGTACAGTTTCAACTGGTTGAATATTTTATTTTTCATAATTTCTATACCAGAAATGGATTTAAACCAACCTTCCACCCAGGTTTAGAATCTCAATTTTTTTTTGTTTTTTGTTTTATTTTAAAACACTCGTTCTTTTCCGTCCTTGTTCCTTCCACCTCATTTTTGTAATAATCCCTTTGAAAATGGGAGCCGGGTATAGGGTACAAGTGGCTTGGGCATTAATGAATGTTCTGAATTTTTTCTTCATTCGTGTCCTGTAGCTGCCATTGGCGAATTGTAGCACCCTTAAAGTCCATCATTCGGATTGATTTCCTGACCTTCTGGACTGAGAAGACCCTGTTTGATTGCCATGGGCAACTGATGGTGTATGAAGGATTGGGGCCAAGCAAGGAGTTAATAGGTGAGAGATTTGCTTGTGGTGCTGCTGGAAGTGGAAGAGGGGAAAACTCTTGCTATCTTTCTAAGCAGGCCACTAGGCAATTTGCCATGTGAAAAAGGGAACTCCAACTTTGTTGCTATTTCTACTGACTTTCGGAGAGCATCTTCCAGCTAGCGCCTCATTTCCAGGAATCTCCCTTTCTTTAGTTCTATTGTACAGATGAAACTGGCTGGTTTTTCATTGTTTGATACACTGGCCTCTAAGGCAAATGTACAGTCACCAAATTGCTGGCCATTCAGTATCATAGGGACAAATATATGTTAGCACATGGAGTGTTTCCAATTGTGCTTATCTCATCACTGCTGTGCATGATAGTAAGCAGATAACAGTTGAACTGGAAATAAATTTCATCAGATACTTTTATGGCGTCCTTGAGTTGCTGTTAATTATTATACAATGTCTCAAACAATTCTGGTCTACAGAGCACTGAAGTGACTCCTTCTCCAAAAAAGGAGATGCCCTCTGATTCATTATTTTCATATAAGTCATTTTCATATGGAGACCGGTGTAACAACAAAATAATATCCAAAGATACTGTTATAACACACATTGTCCAAAGAATTGAAGGGAAAGGTACCCTCTGTTCCTTGTTTCCTGCCCCCTTCCTTTTTTTTCCTTCTCTTCCTCCCCCCCCCCCCCCCCTACCTATTTATTTTGGGTCTGCACATCCTAAACTCAAAAATCCAGTCATCTGAAGAAGTGGGTTGTGCCCCCGAAAGCTCATGATACCATCTACATGTTTTGTTAGTCTATAAAGTGCTACCAGACTTTAAGTTTAAAATCTCATTAGTACTGTAGTGTACAATCTCTGTTTAGAAGATTAATTTTCAGCCTTCAGAGGTCTATCTGAAAACATTCTTTCCCAATCTGGCCATTCCACCCTAATGCTTACAACATGTATGTTTTTAACATTTTGGTTTCTTACTCAAAGTGAGTTTTCTCTGTAGTGAGGAAGGTTCTGTTTTGTTTGTAAGGGTATACAGTAACCTTTGAAATTCTGCTGCATCATTGCAGCATTGACTGCTGCTAACTTATGTAGATATAATTCAGTGTAGGTAATGTCTCTGCTAAGCGCTACCATGACACATCTACACTGTGCATCTGCAGCTCTAGGTGTAGATAATTCCTAAGTCTGTTAATAAAAGTAGAATGAACTCCAAGGTGTCCCAACACATTGAGGCTTTATTTAATTTCTTACTGGCACATGAGAGATTTATACAGGCATGGTTTGAGACTTGCTTGTTTTGAGGTACGGTATACCAGGTCTTGGTAAAATGCAATAGCCTAGCATTGTGCCTTTCATGGTTATCGATTGGAATCCTACTACCTGGCAGGTAACTTCTGTGGTGAAATTTCACCCCATCCTTTAAAGTCTGATGGGCCTGTGGTGACGCTGACTTTCACATCCAGTGCTGCAGTGGCTTCAAGAGGGTTTATTCTGACCTACTCTTTCCATGATACACAACCTGGTAAGTTGGCTAAGGAGTTGGTTTTCAGCGGAGGAATGGGAGCAGAGTATAAAGGAAAGGGTATGCAATGTATCAAAGAAATACATAGCAGAATTTATACAACCTCTCCCCTCCCCCTCCCCCCCACCCCCCCCAAAGAAACTTCAATAAAATGTTCTTACACTATCTTGATGTAACATAGGGGTGGGGAACCTAAGGCCTGGGGGCTGGATCTGGCCCCTGGGTAGCCTGGATCTGGCCCCTAGGGCTTAGGGCCTCCACCAGCATTGGGGAGTCCACGCTGGCCTCCAGTCCCACCCCCCACTGCTGCTGCCTCCCTGCAGCCCCCAAATCAAACTGAATTGATTTCTCCCCCCCCCCCCCGTGGGTCAGCGGTAGGGATGTTAAAGTGGGTAACTATAACCAATGGAAAATCTTAGTGGTTACATGCACCTGCAGCATGGGGCAGCAGTATACTCTGTGGGAGCCAGTGCATGGCAGAAAAATGCCATCTTATGGCATGTACCAGCTCCCACCTGCTGGCCCCACTCCATTGCCTCTGATACAAGAGGGTATAACTATTAACAGTAATCGATAAGCCCAAGCTTATCGTTAACTGTTTAAACAGTTCTACATCCCTCACTAGGGATGGCCCCCAACCTAAAAAAAGTTCCTTGCCCCGATGTAAAACATTATAATAAAGATAGGCTCCCAACGTATCTATTCCAGAGAGAAGGCTTATTGAGAGTCAGCTGGTTTCAACCTAGTCTGTACTATTCACTAGGTACTGAAGAGTCAAAGTTCTGCATCTCTTCCCAGCTGTGAAATGAGTCTCTAACAGCCTAACTGATATATCTTTATGTGACCCTACCCATTCTGCTCTCCCAAACTGCTAACCCCTACAACAGTCCCTATTGGTACACGTAATAGGTCTACCCAATATGGATGCATCTAGACTGGCAAGATTTTGCGCAAAAACTTGCCAGCTGTCTACACTGGCCACTTGAATTTGCACAAGAGCACTGATGTTCTAATGTAAGAATTCAGTGCTTCTTGCGCAAATACTTTGATGCTCCTGCTCAGGGATAAGCCCTCTTGTGCAAGAATACTTGTGCAAGAGGGCCAGTGTAGACAGGCACCTTAATTTTTTTGCACAAGAAAGCCCGATGGCTAAAATGGCTATCGGCGCTTTCTTGCGCAAAAGCGCATCTATACTGGGCACGGATGCTTTTGCACAAAATCTAGACTCTCTTTTGCGGAAATACTTTTAACAGAAAAGATTTCTGCAAAATCATGCCAGTCTAGATGCAGCCTCCAAGTATACTCTCAATTCCAGTAAATGTTTATCCTTGTAAGAAAATAATGCTAGCCTATCTGCAAATACTTTCAGGTTTGCTGAATTGTGTATGGGGAAATCCTGTAGAACTTACTGTAAATATAGGGGGAAGTTTCCCCCCTTATCCCAGTGTCAGTCTGGTTCTTAACTAATTAAGAGTTCATGTCTGTCCATTGAGGCATTCGGAATTCTTAGATTTGTATGGTGAGTTTAATTGTTCATGATCAACTGTTTCTTTTTTTTAGGTTCTGCTTTAAGAAAATTGAAAGCTGCATCTAAAGGTAAGATCCATTCTAGCTCTCTATGGGTATTTCAAAATAAATTATTTTGGAATAACAGCTCCCAAAATAATTATTTTGAAAGAGCATACCCACACTACAGAGAAGCCTTGAGATTAGTCTGAGGCAGACTCCCCTAATATGGACGTGCCACCTCGATTTAGAGCCCCAGGAAGCACTGCCGAGTGACTTACTTTGAATGTCCCTGGGAAGGAGCTATTTCAAAATAGTAGCAGTGGAGCATCCACACTACTGCTCTTCTGAAATAGCAGTTTTGAAATAGGCATTTTTCTCATGAAATGAGGGTTTATTATTCTGGAATAAGAAGCCCATTAATTTGAAATAACTTTGAAATAACAGCCTTGCTGTGTGGTCGCTCACCTTATTTCAAAATAACGCTGTAGTGTAGATGTGCCGTCTGCTTCTTCCCAGGACAGCTGGCAAGGAACCCATAAGTAGCTTTTATAAAGCTCTGCCATGGTGAACTTCTGTACCAGATTTGTAGCCAGTAATATAGCCAGCTTGGTGTCTTAACTGTATCCATTCACTCAGTATGAGTGATGCTACCATGGTTCTGTTTCTTTAATATCAGATGCTTACTGCTTTGTTTTTGTTCCTGCATTTGTGAGCTGCCTCACAAGACCAGAGAAGTGAACTGGTAGCTCAAAGCCAGGATGCACTCCCTCAGACTCTGGTTGTGAAAGGGGAATCCAGTTTGCTTTTTTCCCTTCGGTCTAGCATCCTAGAGTTCTAGCTAAACTGGCTAGGCTGTGGAGCCATTTCTGGGAAAAGGAACACACTTTTTTTTTAAGCTTGAAAATATGAATCCTAGTGATATCCGGTTTTTAGACCCTTCCCCATGTCATTCTCCATGGTTGCAGTTCTCCCCATCACTGCCACCTTGAATATTTTAAATAGAGGCGCAGGGTAAAAATATTTAAATAAATGGACCTAGTGTGGTCTATCAACTTTTTGCATCTGTCTCATTCTAAATGTGTGTGATGCCAAGTTGCTAGTGATGCAGTCACTAAAAGTGACTGTCCTTTCACTACTATATAAATGTACAGCAAAAGGCCTCTTTAGAAAGTCTGGGGTAAATAGAGTAAATTTTATTTTTAAAATAAGTACATTCTGGGTTTGCAGCCTACTCTACTAAATAAGAGTGGCTGTCATGCCTCTGGTTTCAATGGGCTTATCCCAAGGATGGTTTTTCCAGGTATGAATCTGGTCTAATTAGAAATGTTGCTCTGCAGTTAAATTGTCCTGGTTTTAGGATTTTGGATAGCTTGGTATTGGGTTCTTCCCAGAATTCAACCCACTTCCCAATTATGGCTCCCTTTTCCTTCTAGAACAGCTCTCTCATTTTACATATACCTGTTCAGGGTACTAGATAAAGGTGTGTGGAGAACTACCTTTGTTCTACAGGTAGATCTTAGTATCATAAGACCTTTGCTTAAGCAGAGATCAATAGAATTTAACTTGTAAGTCTGCTTGCTTTTGTTAGAAAACTGTGGTGGATCAGAATTTTTTCCAAAGCTGGACAAAGGCTTTTTGGTTGAAACTGTTTTTTCCTGGGGAAGTGTGAGGGGGAAGGGAACTGATTGATTCAGGTTGACTGAGACCTTTTTTTATAGACTTAACTGAATTATTTAAAGGGGTGGGAGAGAATTGGAAAAATCAAAGCATTTTTTAGACTATTGAAAATGACTTCATTTTGAATTTTTAGTTCAATTTTTTTAAATGCTCAACTGAAAGGAAAACCTACTTTTCTATTTTGGTTTGAACAAGATGCTTCTTTTGAAGCATCAAAAAAAAATTCTCTCCATCCCCTAGTTCTGCCAGTGATACAAAAAAAAGTTTGTACAGCTCTAACTTTTCAGATCACTTTTAATGAATGTTTGAGAAGACCGATTCCTGTCAGGGGAAAAAATACTTTTTTTTTTTCCCCCCCTCTCTTTAAGGGTGTCCAGTCTTTGATCTAATTCCAGTTGGATCAGCTGAGATAACATCTCCTAATTATCCCAACACTTATCCTAACATGCTGAACTGCACCTGGACAGTTTATTCCACTTCAGGAAATAGGTTGAAAGCTGTGATCGTAGACTTTGTAACAGAGAATGCAAAAGACTGCATTTGGGACTCTTTGAACATCTATGATGGCCCAAATCACTATTCAGAGCTTCTCGGTAGGTTAATCTCTATCTCTCTCCCACCTTGTCTCAGGGAAGTTGGCCAACATATGATGTGAGTATAATCTCTGTGGGGAAGTCAAGCAGGTAAGGAAGAGGGAAATGAGTTACTATAGGTTTTCCAAAGGTAGTGACTGCTGCTAGCATTTTTCTGCAGCACTTATCGAGTGGGGACTGGGGTGAACACTGAAGAAATTTGAACTCTGAGATTCCTCTCTGGAACTATTTATGGGCGTGACAGTAATGTCTCGTTTTGAGTGTGGCTCTATAACAGGTTTGGATTGTCGTCATTGTGGTGTCTGCTGCTGGTGTCCTAGAGAATTAGCTCGTGCCAGCTCTGGAGCGCCCTCTTCTGGCGGTGTCTTGTCCACAGTTACTTGCCCTTTCCATCTCCTTCATGCTAGGACCTGCATCCCTCCCAGGCCACAGCACCCCGTCCCCTAAGTACTGCCCTCTGGTGGCCGTAGTGTAGCCTCTTGCCCTGGGGCTGATTGCAGTCTGAATGGGCCATGCACATCACCAGCAAGGGGGGTGGACCTGTTGCCTTTGTTTCCTCTGGATAGTCCTCCCCAGTCCTAGTACCTTCTTGGGTCCCTTAGTCAGGACCAGCACCCAGATGTCAATCAGGCTGGAGCCCTGCTGGCTTCCTGGTCTCTCCCTGCACTGTTCTGTCTGCTGTACCAGTCTCTGTTAAGCAACTCAGCCCACCTCCCTCTGTACAGCCCAGCAGCCCTTTCTTGTAGGGTCTAAACTGACCCTGATTGAATTCCTCTGCCTCGCTCTGGCTCCTGGAACAGCCCTCTCTCCTAAAAAGGGCTGTTCTTAACCCCTTTTATTCCAATGCAAGGCAAACACACAGTCACAGGCAGGTGGTAGTGGGTTTTTTCCCCTTTCTTGGGGCTCTGACAGAACATTTAGGGTACGTCTAGACTACAGGCTTTTGTCGACAAAGCTTCTGTTGACAAAGAGCGTCTAGACTACATTTAGTTCTGTCGACAAAGCAAGCTGCTTTGTCAACATGACAGTGTAGATGCAAAGGACAGTTTAGATGCAATAATGCCTTCTGTCGACAGAACTCTGACAAGGCATTATTCCTCGTAAAATTAGGTTTACCAGCGTCGACAAAACTGCTGAGTTCTGTCGACGTTATGTTGACAGAACTCAGCGGTAGTGTAGACGCAGGTTTAGTTTTGTCGACAAAAGTGGACTTTTGTCGACAAAACCCTGTAGTCTAGACACACCCTTAGGGTGTGTCTAGACTACATGCCTCCTTCGATGGAGGCATGTAGATTAGACAGGCAAAGGGAAATGAAGCCGCGATTTAAATAATCGCAGCTTCATTTAAATTTACATGGCTGCTGCGCTGAGCCGACAATCAGCTGATCAGCTGTTTGTCGGCTCAGCGCGCTAGTCTGGACGCTCCACGCTGACCTGAAAGCCTTTTATCGACATCCCCCTTATGCCTCGTAGGATAAGGTTTACAGGGGATATCGATAAAAGGCTTTCATGTCGGCAGGGGAACATCCAGACTAGTGCGCTGAGCCGACAAACAGCTGTTTGTTGGCTCAGCGCAGCAGCCGTGTAAATTTAAATGAAGCCACAATTATTTAAATCACAGCTTCATTTCCCTTTGCCAAAAAACAAATCTACATGGCTCCGTCAATGGAGCCATGTAGTTTAGACGTACCCTTAGAGTCTGAAGCTGTTATGTTGATAATTAAGAAAGTACTGTATGTTGACACACAAACACATGGAGGATTTTGTCAAAGCTTTTTCTCAGTTTACTGACAAACTACCCAGAGCATCTCACTCCTGAATAGTCTTGGGAGGAGAAAAATAGCTTCACCCTCTCCAGGAAGGACCTTAATCTATTTATGTAAGTAACTTTTTAGTGCCCTTATGGCCAAGATGGAGTCTGCCTGCAGGCAGCTCTGGCTAAGAAGGCACATGCAGGAATGCAACTGCAAAAGTCTTCTCCCTTCTTACTCTCAGGGACACCTATTCCAGACCCAGCAGAGTGAGAGAGCGTGCACGCGCACACACACACACACACCCCTTTACTTAGAGCAATGAGAGATGTTTCATTGAACACAAGGCCCCACAAGTCCAGTGGTGGTTCAATGGGAAAGGGCAGACACCAAGCGGCATGTCTGCATCTGGAGTCCTGAACAGAGTTTCAGCCCAGTGATGAGTATTGGGTGCTTCTGGTCCTCTTTGGAACCAGTAAATTTTCTCCCAACAAACCCTGCTGTTGCCTTCTGCTGCTGCTGTCTGCATAGCCACAGAGCAACAAGCTCCCCACATAACTAACAGCCTCCTTCCTCATTCCCAATTCAAAGCCATGAGCCCCAAGACTCTCAGCCCCATGCAGCTCTGGGCAGCAGTGGTACTGGGTCCAGATCTGGTCCGTCTGTTTTGGATGACTTCTCCCTGGCACAGTACTCATCCTGGCGTATCCCCAATAAGCTGTCCTGTCCCTTTCAGGCTCTGGGCAGCTTCTCAGCTCCTTCATTTTGAGGGCCTGTTTACTGCAGCCCTCCTGACCGGCACCTTCCAGAGTCACACCCACTGGAGTTTTCCTGCCTTTGTCTCTGTGCTCTCTCTTCCTCAACTCCCACTCCCTGCCTTTACAGCACTTCCTTCTGCTGGAACAACTAGCACTTGCCTACTCCCTTAAAGATTAAGAGGCTATGCTCTTCAAACCCCAAAGGGGTTACAAGTACTTAAAGTATTATCCCCACATCCTGTAGAAGTAGATTAAACATGGAACATCCAGACATTGAGTGACCTTGGCAAGTCTTAAGATCCTAACGGTGCTAGCAAAAGAGGTGTAAGTGGACTCCTGCCCCAGGTGTTATCTTTGTCCTTATTCTAGTTTTACCTATCAAATTGCCTTGGGTTTTATTTTTAAAAATGTGGCTGCCTAGGAAGAAGGCTGGCATAATCTGACCAAAAAAATCTGCTTTGTCATTGTGTAAGTGCTTACTTTTTGTAATTTGCAGCTAGTTTATGTGGCCAAACAAAGTCTTTCCACCTGCTATCAAGCAGCAGCTACCTGACTCTGCGTTTCAAGACTGATAAGTCTGTGGGGAACAGAGGTTTTAAAATTCTCTTTGAAGAAGAGAATCGGTGGCCAGCACAGAAGAGTAGGAGTGGCATAGAACTTGAAAGCAAATGTAAGTAATGCTGTAGGTTGGGCTTTCTTCAAACTCAAATATAGGCTTTTTGTATCTAACTAGTAAGAAAAATATGCATTCCCGTTTCCCTTCCTTGAGACAAGGCTGCTGAATAACCCTGTCTATGGAAGGAATTGTCCTACACTCAGTTGAGGATGCCCTGATGTCCAGCCTTCATTCTCAGCTGTGGATTGGTTAATTGTACGACACAAGGTATGTTTCTGGGTGTTTGATTTCCAGGCCTCTGATAATTCCAGTCATATGTGGATCAGACAGCAATATTCTTCTTGAATTAATGCATGAGGCAGAACAGTGGATTGTAACTTAGTGGTGGGAGAATGTGGCTAATATAACCAGTTCGACTCTTATTCTGACCTCTACCCCAAAGGCTTCACTGAAAGAATTATTATCTAGATGTTGGTTGCATCCACATGAAACCAACAAACACTCCTGGCTGTGTCTAGACTGGCAAGTTTTTCCACAAAAGCAGAAAAACTTGCCAGCTGTCCACACTGGCCACTTGAATTTGCACAAGAACACTGACGATTTAATATAAGATTGTCTGTGTTCTTTCGCAAATACTATGCTGCTCCCATTCAGGGGAAGAGCCCTCTTGCGCAACTGTATTTGCCCAAGAGGGCCACTGTAGACAGCTAAAAATTGTTTTGTGCAAAAAATCCCCGATGGCGAAAATGGCGATTGGGGCTTTCTTGCGCAAAACTGTGTCTAGATTGGCACGGACGCTTTTCCGCAAAAAGTGCTTTTGTGCAAAAGCATCTGTGCCAATCTAGACGCTCTTTTCCGCAAATGCTTTTAACGGAAAAACTTTTACGTTAAAAGCATTTGTGGAAAATCATGCCAGTCTAGACGCAGCCTCCATGTCTCTTTGACAAGAGCTAATCCAACGGCTCTTACTAAAGAGATGTGCCCTCTCCTGAGCCTCTGGAGGCTGACCAGAGGCATTTGACCTAAGACTGTGCAACTCAAAGGCTAGTTCTGTAGGTGCTAGAACTAAAGGTACTGCCGCACCCCCTGGATTGTGATGGTTTCCATCTTGCACAGGGTTTACCATTTGGTTCTGTGGCTGTCAGTACCCCCACCATACAAACTGTTCCAGCACTACTGACTTGTGGAATGTTCCAGAATATCATCCATAGAGCTCCAGCAGAGGCTCTAACATACCTCATTCACTACTGTACTTGCTTATTTCCTCCATTGAACTATCTCTGCTAATGAGAATAGCTTTGTTTGGCAAGGAATTTTTTAATTGACTGTCTTTTTTCCTCCCCCCCCCCCCCCTTTGAACTTCTCACAGGTCCACCTACAGAGTTAACAGCTTCTGAGGAAAGGAAATATCGCTTAAGATTTCAACTATCTTGTCTCCCTCACACCAGCCCCTCCCACTGGAAACACTTGGTGGAAAGTTAATGGTGTGGGAAGCAGTTTTTCAGACTTAATCCTGTTGTATGCGCTTAGGGATCATGGTATTCTTGGAAGGGTGTTTCGTCTGCTTTGAGAACATATCTGACACTTCACTGTCTGGATTTTTATACATACATATAATATGGCTTTATCAAACTATGACTATTAAAATAAGGCTAACAAAATTAAACCAATTCCAGACAAATGTGGCATTCCAATGGTGGATCCATTCCCAGTGGACAAGATTGAAACACATGTGAAAGGAGCAAGAGACGAGCTAGGCAAGCCAAGGGTCGTTGGTGGCCGCCCAGCACTTCAAATGTCCTGGCCCTGGCTGGTCAGTCTACAGTTTGAGAGTGAGCATTTCTGTGGAGGTTCTCTGATTTCTGAGAAGTGGGTCCTAACAGCTGGACACTGTAACTTCAGGTGAGCAAAGTTTTTAACTCTCATGACAACACCACCACAATGGAGTATGCTAGCCTACCAGCTGTGGCAGCCTCTAAATCATTGTTGTTCCCTGACAAGCAAAAGTAGCTTCGTACTACTACTTGGCTCTCAACTGTTCCAAAAGTGTGTATTTTGCCACCTTCTCCTTGCTGCTACATACCTTCTGAACCCCCTTGTTCCCCTACACAAACACATCCTCCTCCTCCTCCTCCATAGATCTTACATTGTGCCACTTACTGGATACTAAAGGTTTAATTCATCTTGGGTATTGGGTGACCTGTGTAATCACCCCACGCTATCAGTGGAAAAATTTTCCTAAAATAACTTCTTCTGGCAATATTAGAGCTCTACACATAATAGTATGGCTAGTCTAGAGTGGTGCTTTTGCCAGCTCAAGCCAAAGAGTTAATTATTACACTATATGTGAGGGTTAACATGCTGTGTACCCTGGTATCTATTCGCTATTCAGTGGAAGTGAGATTATGGCAGTTGCATCAAAATTTCATACAAAAACAATGGGCTGAAATCAAAACTAGATTCCAGTTCCTGCTATTGTGATTAATATCTCTGAAATGGAGTTCCAAGAATCCTGGACTGCTTTTTTTTTAACAGTAGTGTAAGCATTTCAGAAACCGAAAGTTGATCTTGCAGTTTTTTTTTTTACAATATGGTAATGTTGGTTTGGTGTGGGATTTTTTTCAGACACTTTTCAAGTCATGCAAATGCTTAAGTCCACTGAAAGCTAATAGTACTTGTACTTCAAAGTCACACAGGTGCTTTTGAAAACTTCATCCATTTTCTTAAGCAGAATTATGCCAGCTTTGTATACAGTGGTTTTTTCTTAATTGAACTGAATGTAGTTTCTGTTTTTCCTTGCCCAGTGCTCAGACAGACAGGATATTTCTGGGGGAAACGTATCTGTTGCCAAATATAAAAGGCAACAGCCCTGCCCTTGTGAAAGCTGTGCATGTGCACTATAACTTCAGTGGATTTCCTTCCAGCAATGATATCACTCTCTTGGAACTGGAGAAACCCATCAAACTAGGTACTACCTGGATTCCAGTGTTTGTGAGACCGCTCTAGCTGTGTTTGTTTATGTGGTGCAGCATTGGCCCTTTCCAATGAAAAGATTCTGATCCAAGACCTGCTGTCTGATAAATATATGTACTAATGCAACTCTGTTCTATTGAGTAATCCTTAGGACACCGCTACTACCTTGATAAACTCCTAGGGAGCCTGATGCAAAACCCAGGGAAGTCCATGTAAAGACTCCTGTCAACTTTGAAGGGCTTTGTCCTAGACTCAGCCTGTGGTGGCATTGGGTGGATGGTCCTGTCTTTAGGATTTCAGGGTATAAACAGGAGGGCAGATTTCCTGTTTTCCCTAGTCCTATGTCTTCAATTGTTTATACCCATGAATATTCCATTTAGAAGAACCAAGAGTAGGTACACTCATTGCATAATGATGTGTATATAAGAAGTCTGACAGGTACACATCCCTCTTTGTTTGAAGCAAAGTATATGGTTTCTAACCAAGTGTTGGGTTGGGTTTGGTGTTTGTCCAAAAAAACAAAAACCAGAGCCAGCTAGCAGTGTTCAGAATTGAAAGGAACAGTATGTGTGTTTACCACCCACATTCTCTCCTGATACCTTAACTGTCTTTAGAGTCAGACAATATCCATCCCTGGTTAAACATAGACATAGTTTATGAGTAGGGTGCTTAGTATTTTTTTAGGACAATGATATAGCATGGGCAAAAATATATTACTGGAATAGAAATGTGGCATAAACACAATGCCACTAATACTGAAGTTTGAGTGAACGAGCTGCGGACACTGCAGTAAACTTGGTGTGCTGTTGCTAACCTAGACCAAGCCCTGCTGTTCCTCAGTCCATTGAACCACTGTCGTTAGAGGGCGATAAGGAAAATATTCCAGTTGGTGAAAGTGTTTTGTAACTTGCTTGCATGACTGGGTTAACTGACTGACACAGGAATGTGCACTGGCTTGAGTGCTGCAGGAAGCCTAACACATTAAAACCAAGCTGCAGAGTTTGTGTTTATTTCAGAAATCTCCCTTCTGCCCCGCCTCTTCCCCCTCCCCCCCTTACAGGACCCAGGTAAAGTGGGTTCAGTCATCTTTGTGATAGGCTCACTAGGCAGAGATGTAAATACTATGAGGGCATGTCTACGCAGCAGAGCTAAACTTGAAATAAGCTACAAAACTTGAGCTATGCTATTTGCGTAGCGTAAGTCAAAATAGCTTATTTTGCAATTGGGCACATCTGCACAGCAGTTATTTTGAAATGGAGTGCTGTTCCTCCAACTTCTTACTCCTCATACAATGACGTTTACGTAAGTCAGAGTAAGAAACCCTTTATTTTGAAATAATAGGCTTGCTGTGTAGACGGAATAACACTGCTGACATAAATGAAATCTGGGTGTCTCAGGGTAAGTGTGAGCCTTTAAAATGGCTTTCTCAGGCATTCAAGCAGTCTGTGTGGGGGGGGAATCTAAACCATACTGGAGCCCATATGGTACTCTGTCAAAGTACTGGGTGGCTTGATTTTGTTTTTTGGAGGGAAGTGGTGAGTAGGAGACAGGGAGTTTGAAAAAACTGGAGAAGGGTTAAATAACTAAAATAATAAAAGGGAAGCTATACCACATACTCATTTGATTCGCTTCCATGCAGGTGACTCTGTAGCGCTAATTTGCTTACCAGATAGAGATGAGGAAATAAGCATTGATGCAAGATGTTTAACAGCGGGATGGGGAGCAACAGAATCAGGCAGTAAGTACATGTTACTATTACTATTATTATTATTTTTTTTTTTTTAAACTGAAGTCCAAAGTCTTGCGAGGACTTAGCTGCTTGTGGCTTTCTTTGTTTCCAATGTCGTCCCATGTGTGACACGCATTTTCCAAACAGAAAAGAAGGTGCAGTGCTGGTCCCAAAAACCTCACTCTATTAAAACATAAGGTAGGGAAAAGATAAGAATAAGCAGCTGTTCCCAGCTGCTGGAGCAGTGCACAGTGCAGAGACCTCCTCTGGGCCACAGGAAGGCACATGCTGGAGTGAGCAGCCCATAGCCATTCTAGCCCGGTGTGTAGTGGGGTGGCAGCAAGGGGCCCCCCAGGGCATTTAAGTTTTTATTGTAAGCAGGACAGATGATGTTGGAAGGGGCAGCAGCACTGGAAATACCCCTCCCTCAGAAACCCCTGCCAGAAGGGGTGTCCCAGGTAAGCATGGCACCCCCCCTTGTGCACCCCATTCTCCCCAGAGCCTGCACCCTCTTCCCTTCTCCTCTGACCAGCCCCCAAATTCCCTCCCAGAACCTGCTCCCAGGATACTCTGCCCCTGCCCCAGGCCAGAGCCTACATCTGTTCCTGGCCAGAGCCTGCACCCCTCCCCCACCCAAACTCCTCAAAGCCTTAGGCAGGTGGGGGAGGGGGCAAAGTTTGAGTGGGGGAAGGGTGCAGGCTCTGGGCATTCTTGGCGTCATCAAAAATGCTGCAGACTTGCTGCCCCTGGCAGGAAGAGGGAGTACGTGGGTTGAGCTGGGGGGGGGGGGAGAAGGTAAGCAGAAGAGGTTTGGGGTCCCTGAAAACTGGCATCAAAATGGAAGCCCTTGGGTTGCTAACATTTGACAAGTGCTGGATTAGATTTCCACATGCATGCAGTAAGCCAACAGAACACCGGAAGAAGCTGTGAGAGTTGGGTTTTGTCTCCGTTCAGTGGCTGGTCCACATCGTGGTTCCAGTGAATGGGTGTAGTTCACGCTTTAGCTCAGCTGACCTTCAGCTATAGTTTCAGCTCTGAGAGTCCAGGGTTCCAATCCTGTTGATGACACAGGTGCAGGGAGTTATACCTGCCTCTGTGAGAGGGGAATTCTCGGTCTCTGGAAATGCATGTGGAATCTCATTCGTGCAATGTGTTTGGTGTCAAATGCACCTGTGAAATGAGGCAAGGCTCTAAAATTACATGCCAACGTGAGTCAGCTCTGCAGTCACAAACCCTGGAGTGTTGAGAGACGGCGGAAGAGGTGAAAGGATGAGTGACTCAGTACACCTCTTAAATATGGCACCTCTTCTCAAATATGGCACCTCTTGTCATTCTGCCACAAGGGCATGTTTCCACATATTCCTCTTTATGCCATAGAGGATGAATACTCCATCAGGCTGCAGCAGGCGAGTATACCTCTCTTCTCCAATGAGGCCTGCAGGAGCTACTGGGGGCAGGATATTAAAAATACCAACATTTGCGGTGGAGCAGCTGGCGCAACTGCTTGCTTGGTACGTACCTGGTGTGGGGAGGTATGAATACTTGCTTTCCACACTACTACTGATGGCAAAAATGTAGCTACATAACGGGCTTCTGAACACTAGGGTAATGCTACGAATATATCGTTGAAGGTCAGTGTTGGAAACAGAACCCTTGTAAATCAGCTAATCTAAATGTTTGTGAGCTGATTTAGAAACCCTTTGGGCTCTCTAATACCAAGTAACTCCTTCCTCTCCCCTCCCCCCCTTTTTTTTAATAGGGAGATTCTGGAGGGCCACTGATCTGCATGGTAAATGGATATTATAAGCTGATCGGCATTGTGAGCTGGGGCAGTGATAATTGCAATCCAAAATCACCAACGGTTTATACCAGAATTTCTACCTACAGGGACTGGATTTCTTCAGTCACTAATGGAAAAGTGTGATGGTTGAGTTGAACTCTTATTCCTGTCTAAATGGGGAAGAATGTGTGAAATATGCAGGGTAAAATACCCAATAAATATGGCAGCATTTGTCTCCCATCCTGATTTTTCTTTAAACATCAAGAGACTGTGCCAGTGAGCTAATGCAGCGGTCGTCTTCTAATGGCAAATCTAACACCCTTGCAACTCTATCGTGAGAAACTCCATCTCCCAATAGGTGTTGCCCACATTACAGACACGTTCTTTGCTGGTCTAAATTAGTGCCATTCTTCTGAAGTCAATAGCACTTCATTTTTAATAGACAAACAAAGTGTGTGTGTGTGTGTGTGTGTGTGTGTGTTCTGATACAATAAATATTTTAACCCAGCAATTCTCAGCTGCTGCTCATTTGACCACTCTCAGAACTCTGAGCAACTATTTCCAAAAGAACAGTACAGACCAGCTTGTCAGATTCACCACAGTACTTCACACACTACACTTAGATATTCTGATTGAATGCCTTGTGCCTTCCAAATAAGGCACTGGCTTTAGTAGAAGGGGAGGTAGAGAAGCAACATGTTACTGGCTGTTACAGGTAAAGATGTCAAGAAAAACATGGGCACCTTATATGGGGAGGAAAGGGACCCACACAGAGTGACTAAAAAAGAATGACCTTGGTAGAAAAGAATCTGAAAGAAGAATCTAGCATCTCTAAAATACAAGCTTCCCCATCTCTTCACTGTGTGTAAAGTGAGGCTGACTAGTTGGAAGAAGTTACTTCAGCTAAATAGCCCCCAAACACTTTCTTTAGCTAATAGGCTTTTGATTCTGTATTGAAGTCCCTTTCTTGCTTTTTAAGTTTAGACTAAGTTTAATAGATTCCTGATTACCTGTTCTTGTATCAAGTGCTTACCTTCAGAATGTTTTATACCTTTTTTCCCTCTGATAGTGCATCTCCATTAGCGCACAGACAGTATGAAATGCTCAGTCAGATGCTACCAGCTATGCCACGTGTAATTCTACCACTAAAATAAGAGTTAAAAACCACTGCAGCTGAAAGGAGAATGTGAGTAAAGGGGAACTAGGTTTTCATCTGACCAGTGTCTGGACTGCCAATGTCGAACATTGACAAAATTGAGTCAGACCTCTCAAAATTGTGATGGGCTTAAAATACTTGAAGCACTTCATTTGCCTTGTGGTTTTTAGCCCTCCTTGTTGAGGAACATTTTTCTCCAAGCTTTTCTCCCTAACAAAAGCTGAGATTCACTCACATGGCTTTGCTGTGTTACGAAAACACAGCAAAACGGAGATTGTCTCTAAAATTGTGAATAGACTGTGTGTGTTCAGATGGTGGTAGAAGTCTCATGTCTGTGGAGGTGACTGCCATTTGGGGAACAACATGTTATGGAAGAAAAATGTCCCATTCACTCTCTTCTGGAGACTTGACTTTTTGGTTTGGTTTCTTATTTTCCCTTCAACTACAATAAACATAATTTAAACCAAGTTACATGGCTGCTTTGTGTATATCAAACACTAAACTCCAGACTCTTCAGGAATAGATTGGCTTCAGTATCAATAAGCTATCACCTGTTTGCAGGCACCATAAAGAACAGTACCTTACACTCCTGTTTGTACAACATTTTCAGATGCAAGTTGTTAATCACTTCCACTGGAAGTGAAGGGAGTTCATTTTCTTTCACTTAGGGTACATGTAGACTCACGGCTTTTTCAAAAGATACTTTCGAAAAAGCCTCTTTTGAAAGAGCATCTAGATTGAAAGTGGATCGCTTTTTCAAAAGAGCATCCGGTCTACCTGGATGCTCTATCGAAAAAAGGGCACCTGGAAGCACTTTTGCCAGGGCATGAGTGCAGCCTTTACTTCCGGGTCCTGCAGCATGCTGTTTAGAGACGTGTGCTTTGAGGTCCTCTTCCTCTCCCCGCCCCCCACAGCTGTTCCTCTGTTCCTGCAGCTGGCTTGCCTACCTCCTAGAGGGACAGCAAAGCTTCTGCAGTGCTTGCTTTGAGTGCCCTGCTTTCTGGGATACCACAGCATTTTTTTTTTTTCCTGGTTGATTTTTGTGCTTTGAGTTGGTGTTGGTGTGGTGTGTGTGTGTGTGTGTGTGTGTGTGTGTGTGGTGGTTTTTTTTGGGCCAAGAAGCTGGAGCTGCCATTGGGCAGGCAATGGCCACACACTGTAGTGCTTCAATTTCTGCTGCAACTCCATGAGACCTTCATGGTGTTCATGCTAGATCTGGATTCTGAACCCAGTCTTCAGCCCCTCGTTTGGGCTACAGCAACACTGTTCTTGCCACTGAACTTCTTCCATGAGAGGCAATTTTGGAGGCTGGTGACCAGTTCAGGCTGGTGGGACCGGCTCATCACGAAGTGGTGGGACGACCAGGCTTGGCTCTGAAACTTCAGGATGCGTAAGGCCACCTTCCAGGAGCTCAGGCATGCATGCACAAGCGACAACAATAGATCCTGCAGACAGTGCTGCCACGGGCAGGCGGTGGGTGTGTGGGTGGGGGCCCTGGGAGACCCAACGACAGGACCCCACCTGTACCCTGCCATCCCCCTGGAGAAGAGGGTGGCTATTGCCCTCTGGAAGCTGATCACCCCTGACATCAACCATTTGGTAGGACACCAATTTGGTGTGGGAAGATCTACTGTTGGCGCTGTGTTGATAGAGGTAAATCCCTCTGGGGGTACAGTCCATGCAGGGTAGGGGGAGTGTAAATCCCTCTGGGGGTACAGTCCATGCAGGGTAGGGGGAGTGTAAATCCCTCTGGGGGTACAGTCCATGCAGGGTAGGGGGAGTGGAACAGGAAAGGGTGGGGGGCAATGAGCCCTCACCCTGCCCTACTGCGGGGAGCAGCCACTGGGGTGGGGGGGGCTCCTGGGGTCTCTGGGGTGAAGAGAAGGGGCACTCCAAAGGACTCGGGCAACCCCTCTAACTTCCTATTCTGTGTCTATTTCTGCAGGTGGTGAGGGCCATCAACTCGGAGCTGCTCAGTTTCTTTACGAATGCGCACACTGTCCCTGCTTGTGATCAGTGAGTAAGTCCTTAGAACAAGGGATGGGAATGTTCTCACTGCAAGCCCACATCTGGCCTGGCCAGCAGCACTGGCCTCACAGGGCCCCACAGTGGCTAGGGCAATCCCTCGCCTTCTCCCCCCACCATGGCCATACAGCCCAGGAAAGTGTCCAGCCACAGTGGGTCACAAGATGTAGGACAGGGGCCTGGAGCAGCTTGGGTCTCCCAGGGCCTCCACCCACATACCCACCGCCTGCCCATAGCAGCACTGTCTGCAGGAGCAATTGTTGTGGCTTGTGCATACATGCCTGAGTGCTAGGTGTGACACTTGTGGTGGTCTGTGTAGTGTCATGCGTGTGCCCTTGTGACCAGCCTGCTTCCCGCAGTTCTTGGTGGGGGGAGAACTGGGGTCAGATGTGTGGGGTCCTCCCCGAGCTGTGAGTGCCAGCCCAGGTATGCCCTGGGAATGAATATGCTTGCACATGCACAGAGAGGTGCAAGCTGTCCAGGCAGATCATATGTGCAGACTGGCCCGCATTCCCTGTGCTCGCACCTTCCCCATTCTGTGCGTGTGACCCTGACCACTCGCCTGATGTTCCCTCACCAGTGTCAAAAGATGCCTGTGAGGCCTCCAGCGTCAGGGTGACTAGACTCCAGTTGGGGTCGTCGTCGTCGTCCTCTTTATCCTGCAGCTGCTGCTCTGGGTTGTCCTCAACACCCTCCTGGCAGTGATGGACGGGTGTCTGCAACCCGGACTGCACAAGAACTGGGGCAGAGAGGGGCTCCCCACCCCCCAGGATTCTGTCCAGCTCCTGGAAGCAAGTGGTGAGGTGCATCCCCTGAGGTAGAGCTCGTGGGCCCTGGCATAGCCCTGCCTCCGGTTCTTTTACCTTGGCCCGCACCTAGTCCAAGGGGCTGGGGTGATGTCCTTTTTTGGCCAGCCCCTCGGCCATGCGGGCATAAATATCTGCACTGTGGCATCGGGAATGCAGAGCCTGCAGTGATTCCTCCTCTCCCCATAGTTCCAAAAGAGTCAGGACCTCTGGCCCTGACCAGCTGGAGCTCGCCTCTGTGTGCCCCTGCGAGGCACATGGGACAGCTCCCTGGAAGGCCCTCAGGGGTCTTGCACTTGTAGACAGGCAGGGAGAGCTGTGTGGTCAGTGGCTTCCTCTGGCTGCCTTCCTGCCACAATGGCTATCCAGGGCGCCTGTGCCTTTAAGAAATGGCTACAGACAGGAACAATAGAGGTTTTTCTTGCAGATGGAATGTCCACCAGGGCTTTTCCCTGAAGGTCTGGTTTTTTTGGGGAACCCCCCCTCCCACGTCCACACACGCCTTTTTTGACAGATCTCTGTCAAAAAGGGCGTTATTCCTTGTAAAATAAGGTTTACCGCTGTTGACAAAACTGCCGCATTCTTTCAATTTACTGTCAAAAGAATGTGGCGGTAGTGTAGACGTGGGTGAAGTTTTTTTCGAAAAAGGAAACTGTTTTCCAAAAAAACTGTGTAGTCTAGACACACCCTTCGGCATACTGCCTGCTCTTTGGGTTACAAGCACCAAAGTCCCTCTATTTTCACTTTCATTATCTTTACAAAAGTCCCTCTGAATAGTTTCCCTTTCACTAGCTATATGTAAGGGGACTGTTACCCCTTACTAAAACTCTGTGGGAGTTTTTTGGTTTACCAGCTTCAGAAGGGGAAGGGTTCATGAGACTGACAGACCCCAGAGACAATGGAAAGCAGTCAACACTCCAGCTCAGCCTGACTGGCAGGTTGTAAGTGGGGATTGTTCTGGCTCTCTGAGCAAACAGGGAGCTGAAAGAGCAGAGCGAGCTGTGTGCAGAAGAGGTCCTGCAAAGACAGAGAGCTGAAAGAGGAGTACAAGAAGTCCTGCAGCGACAGAACCAGACACAGACAGGCCAAGCAGTGCAGACCCTGTGTTGAGCAGCAGGCTGGCAGTGCTCAGAAAGCCAAAAGGAACAGAGAAGCAACACAAGGAGCTGGAACTGGCCAAGCAGCACAGCCTGCAGCTGGATGTGGTGAGCTACTGGGACAGCCCAAGAATCAGATGTGGGGGGAGGTCAGTCCCAGCCCCAGCAGGCAAATAGTGTGGCTTGGGTGAGCCCTGCTGGGGGGGCAGGGAGGACAGCTTAGGCAAGCCCCCTCTTCCCCAGCTGTTTTGTTTTAAATATAGTCACTTGGGAGGGGAGAGGGATGGGTATCAGGGTCTCTATTTTTCTTGTTTACTTTTCCCTTAGAGTTGGGACATCTTCGGGGTCTTTTTTTCTCCTTTCTTGCTGCTGCTTTTTTCTGTGTGCCCTCTGGCAGCAGTTTGCATTACTGTACCTTACCAGAGACTAGCTCTGGAACAGCTCATGCTGGTTTGCTGACCCCCTCTATTAACACAAGTTAATTTTTAAATGTGTTAATTCTGCCCTGCATTAATTGCAGGCATTAACACCCACTAATTGACAGCCCTAGTAGTTACAGGCAGTCCCCAGGTTACGTACAAGATAGGGACTGTAGGTTTGTTCTTAAGTTGAATTTGTATGTAAGTCGGAACTGGTACATATTGTAGGGAAAACTCTAGCCAAACATTTCTCCAGAGCTCAGTTTTATTCTCTCACCTCACTTCCCTCAGTCCTTTATTCTCAAGCTGAGGTATCTGCTGAGAAAAGCCGCTCTGCGTCTCCCTGGTCTGCTGGGGGGGAAGCAGCTAGTGCGGGGTTGCCTCACCCCATTTGTAAGTAGGGATCCGATGTAAGTTGGATCCATATAACCCGGGGACTGCCTGTACTGTGTATTTGTGAGGCAAGGGCCTTACATGAAAGACTTTTTTTGTTTGTTTAAGATGCAGCATAATTAGAAGAACACTGTTTAGACCTACGAATAACTCAATGTGTTTTTGAAACCAAATACTTGGAAAATGATGTATTCTCTTCCTTACTAGCCAGGACTTCAGTTCAAGACTCTAGATTTTTCTCCTGCAATAGCTGATGACATTATACCTGGAGGAAAGGTAAGGAAGCCTCTCGCTGATGCTGAGCATCTACTACTCTTTGAATTCAGTAGGCTTGTTTGTGTGCGTAAGTCTTGGTGGTGATAGGCCTCAGGAAATTGGGCCTAGAGCAGTTATGCTAAGACAGACCCAAAAGAGGCTAACAAAGGTTTCTGGGTAGTCCTTGAGCAGAACTGGAGACATGGTTCAAGCAGGGGCGTACCTTAGATACTTGCTTAAACTGCAAAAAGTGAGAAGCGAAAAGCTGCATTCTTGTACCTGCTGTGCTGGTGAACAGCTTGTTTAGAGAACTGATAAGGAAACTCCCTGTCCTAACTCCCTGTTTCTGGTCTCTGGCTGTTCTTAACTCCCTGTCTCCTTGTTTTCTGGTGCTTGTCTCCTGTGCTGATAAAGTTGTTGATGCATTATGAATTGCTTAAGGCCACATTGTATAGTTGGCTAGGTATGCATGCACACTAGAAGCTTTTAACTGATAAAGGGGGGGTGGGTTGCTTAAGTGAATAGTCTATGATGGGATGGAACTGTCTCTCTAAACCTACTTGTTGTTGAAATCGTGGTCTCAGTGGAGACGGGCCGCTCTCTATTGTTGTTGTGCACTCTTCAGTAAAGAGCTTGTGATCAGACCTTGCTGGTGTTGCCTGTCTCTGCGGTCAGACAACGAACCGAAGCTGTCTGGGTTCGAGTCCCCGACAGTGAGGCTGTGTCTAGATTGGCAAGATTTTGCACACATACTTTTAATGGGAAAGTTTTTCCGTTAAAAGTATTTGCACAAGAGAGCGTCTACACTGGCATGTGCCTTTGTGCAAAAGATTTGCTTTTGCGCAAAAGCATCCATGCCCAGTATAGACGCTCTCTTGCGCAGGAAAGCTCCAATGGCCATTTTAGCCATCGGGCTTTCTTGCGCAAGAAATTAAGGTGGCTGTCTACACTGGCCCTCTTGGGCAAGAATACTTGTGCAAGAGGGCTTATCCCGGAACGGGAGCATCAAAGTATTTGCACAAGAACCACTGATTTTGTACATTACGAAGTCAGCGTTCTTGCGCAAATACTAGTGGCCAGTGTAGATTGGCAGCAAGATTTTGCGCAAAAGTGGCTACTTAGGCAGCAAGATTTTGCGCAAATCTAGATGCAGCCTGAGAAAAGAAGCTAGTGTGCTGAATTGGAAGTTGACATAATTCAACTCAGGGTATTCCAACACCCTTAATGTTCAGTTGTTATCAGGGTGGAGAAAGGTTTGGTGTATGTGTATGCCCATTTGCTGCTTTCTTAACTGCCATGTTTAGGGCAGAATTGAAAGCTATTCTCTTTTGAAATGCATCTGGCAAACAAGGGGTTTTATCTGAAGAAATGCTGCAGCGTTATTTATGCTATCTTTCCTCCAAAGCAGCTTGCCTTAGTCTTGCTGCTTGATCATTTCTCTCATCTTTTAAACAATGCAGTTTTTCATCAAAGACTGGTGTCCTGTTAGGTTTAGGTGTTTTTTGGAAACTTTTACCCTATGTAACTTTGGGGCTCACACCTTTTTTAAGCATGATTATAGGAGCCTAAGTGACTTCTGAAAATGTGTGTGCGGCAGGAGAAGCACCAGGGTGCCCAGCCTCCATGTTGCAGAGTGCTGTGGTGTCTCGACTGAGGGCAACCAGAGGCAAAATGTTTGTCTGTCCCTCATCAAGGTAGACAAACAATCAGGGAAATCTGAGAACTGGCTGTCCGGGGGGGCGGTCCCTTTAAGCACAGACCTCAGATGGACTCAGGCAGCAGCCCCACACAGTAAGTCCTGACCTGGTACCCTGCTGGAATTGGTTCCAACCAGCCTTAAATGCGATTCAGAATCCACCCAGTGTGGATGTGCTATTTCGAAATAGCAAAATGCTATTTTGAAATGTTTTGTGTATAGATGCGTTATTTTGAAATACCCTCATTTGGTGGGACAAAGGTTTTGTGATATGTTTTACCAGTTTCTGAACTTGGTACACACATTCTATTTGATAGGTTTTTCATTCATCTGTCGCCTCGCTTTTCCTGGTGGTGGTTGCTTTTAACTTTATCTTAGGACAGTTTAAAATCATTCCAAATGGGTGAGCAAAGAGTGTAAATACGGCTGCAGTTTTTCCTCCGATTAAAATGCTTGACTTGCTGGGGTACTCAAATTGCAAAGAAAGAATGGCTTTTAGTTCAGCATTGAACTTTAGCGAGTGTCTCTCAAAAATAGTTAATATATCTCCAAGGGAGAAAATAGATGTGTGCATGTACATGCAAAGTCTGTTCATTTAAATGGGCCATTAGTTCATATTTAGCTTTATGAAAGTTACACAACACTCTGTCCTTCGACTCCTATGCCCCAGTGCAGCATACAAACATCTTTTAGTGCTGGCTCTGGGCCTGGTACATAGCCCAGTATTCAAGAGAATAACAGTAGCAGGCATTGCAGATAGCAAAGAGGCATGCGGGCTATAATTCGTGCTTATGGCATTGTATTTTGGCTTGTGACACAGTCGGGTCACACCTGGAAAAGAAGAACCAGATCATATATGTGAATTTTTTTGTTATTATTTCTACTCTAGACAGAAAGAAGCATAATATGGATCCTTTTGCTGCCTATGACTTGCTGGTGGCTGATATCCAGGACTGGGACCTGACGGGTGACTGTGTTCCTTGTGAGCTGCTGCTCATTGGAGAGACTGCTTTTCCCGTGCTGGTGAATCCTCAGGGGCAGGTCCTGATCGCTGCCTCCCAGTATGGGAAGGGCCGGATAGTGGTGGTAGCTCATGAAGGTTACCTGGGGAACCCCAAGATGGCCCAGTTCCTTCAAAATGCTGTCACCTGGCTCAGTACCTCCCCACAAGCAGTAGTGGGTGTTCACAACAACTTGTGGGCTCTTATGGCGATTCTCCATAAGTCTGGCATTAGAACGCAGCCCTGCTCTGCAGTCACATCCTCATTCGCGGTTTATTGTACCGATGCCTATGGTGATACACAGATGAAGGACCTGGTCCAGTTTGTGAAGAGAGGTGGAGGGTTGCTCATTGGGGGTCAGGCTTGGTATTGGTCCTATAAGCACAGCTCAGAGAGAGTGCTGTTTGATTTCCCTGGGAACCGTGTCACCAGTGTGGCTGGTGTGTACTTCACAGCTAAATATGGTGCAACGGGAGTCTTCAACGTCTCGGGAACGGTGCCAGCGATTCCTTTAATCACATCGTGAGTATCAAGGCCATTCCATGCATGTTTAACAGTATCATTAAAAGTACTGTAAAATATATAGCCTCTCCATAGTTAAGGTGGTAATCTGCTTTCCTTATAAAGTGCTTTTTATATATATCACTAGCTTTAATATGGGAAATCTATTTCTGAAAAGTACTGTACAGTCTCTGAAGGCATCTCTCTCTCTCGCTCTCAAAATCCAAGAACGCCTCTTAAACTGTAAGAGCTAGGACCACCAAATTTACTATGCAACTTCCTCTTACCCAACTTAAACCAAGGTCAGGGTTTGGTTGTGCCCGGAAAATGTGAAGTGCTGGAAATGGGATTGTTTTCTATAACATGGGAAGGGGCGGGACAGAGAAAGGAGGAACGTGAAAGGGAGGGGCACAGGGAGGAGGAATGCAATACTGAGTAGCCACTGGGGACAGCTACAGCTGCAGCACAACGTGGCCAGCAGGGCGGGAGCACTGCCATCTTGCCTGCCACCAGACTGGGTAAGGAACCCCCATCCCTAAACCTGGAGCCTCACCCCACCATGGTGAACCTGCAGAACATGGGGGAGAGCCTACAGGACGGGAGAGGGGAGAACCTACTGGAGGAGACAGTGCTCACCTCTGGAAAGTTCTGGCAGCTGTTAACAGAGAACTTCCTTTAGCACAGCAGAAGAGACATTCTGTTTCTTGTCACTGTAGGACCCTGGTTTAAATTTAGATGCTGTGTCTGGTTTATTAAGGGAGACCTAATAGCCAAGCTTGTTAGTGAGGTCCTGTTGTGTGGCTCATCTCAATCCCTAGTGTACCATGCGATTAGAAGAAATCCATGATGCTTTCACGTGTGGAGGGCTGAATGTCAAAACTTTGAAGACAGTTTTTGAAAATGTATCTTTGTTGCAAATCTTATTTGCTTAAAAAGAATCCTGACCAGTTGTGTTGGCATAAGCACCAGGACATGTCAGCTCAAGAGCCAGGCAGTGAAAGTGCTCCAGCAAACTTTCTGGGAGTTGTTACGCTGGCACATCTTACATTGGTGCAATTTCTGTGTGGACACAAGTCTGTAGAGGAAGGAATGGGGAGCTACATGACTGGGTAGGAGGTAGTTACACTGTCTGCCCAACAAAATCACAGCATCAGTAGATTTTTGCTAGCTCATGCATGAGGTAGTTTGCTAGGGAAGGAGTAGTGAAGGATTTGCAACGGTCTCAGATTTGAAGGCCATGTAGGAGTAGTTGCCGTTAAACAAGCCAAGAACAGACACTCTGTGACTTGCTAAAAGTTGCATAAGAAACTCATGGCTGATGTTTTTGCAGTAGCACTGCAATTCATGCTTGTGTGTGTTCTCCAAAAAAAAAAGATTGCCTTTTTAAAAGTGTAATTCTAGGCATGTAACTCGGCCAATTTCACTGCTATGCTCCAGAGCTAAGCACTATCCCTTCAGATCTGATTATTTGATTATTTCAATTACTTGGTGAAAAGCCCATCGCCACTACTCTTACCTCTGCTGCCACATCAGTCATTTGCATGGCACCATCTGCTTCCCATGTGTGGCCACTTTATATAATAGAAGGTAAAAGGTAAGAATGAATGACCTGTAGCAGCCACATCATGATGCACAGTAAAGGGTCAACAGAAGGCAGGCTCTGCTTTATAACAAAGGAAAAAGAGAACACTGGATGTGGTGTGGAAAAAAGGGATGGCTATTTTGGGTGGAATGGGAGAAGGAACAGCTTGGTGTTGGCTGTGGATAAGAGGAGGAAGGCTTTAGGCACACACTCAAACACCTCCAGCAGAATTCAGGACTACTCAGATGGACATTACCTTTTCAGGGCTGAAGAAGCAGGCTCAGGTAGCCAAGTGGCTCTGCCCAGAGCAGGATCAAAATACTCTTTAAATTAGAGTGGATGAACCAGTCGGTCTAACTAACTGATTCTGTGCAAGTATTGCTATTTTACCTGATAGCTATCTCCCTTGGTTTTGCAGGCATGGACTAGATCTCCGCAGAGACTTAGAACTTCTCTTAAGAGGGGTGTCCAAGCTGGATCTAGTGACGGGTGGCGTGCCCTCTCGTGTGCTTGTCCATGGGGCTTTGGCCTTCCCCCTTGGCATGGATGGCTCCTACCAGTGTTTTCTTGCAGCTGCTCACTACGGCCAGGGCCGTGTGGTAGTAGCTACGCATGAGAGCCACACATATGCCCCGCAGCTGATGCCGTTCCTTCTCAATGCCATCGAGTGGCTAGGTGCTGGGAAGAAAGGGGGGATTGGCATCCACCCTCAGCTGAAGAGCCTGCACGACCTGCTCACTCAGCAGAAGATGGCAGCATGTGAGATCCCAGCTCCCACTGACAATCTGTGCATTTACTGCTGCCAGTCCTACAGTGATAGAGAGGCCAAGAAGATCCATGAATTTGTGGCAGAGGGAGGGGGCCTGCTGATTGGAGGTCAGGCTTGGTGGTGGGCTTCCCAAAATAGGGACCGGAACGCGATCGCTGACTATCCTGGCAATAAAATCCTCAACCAGTTTGGGATCAGCATCTTGGGGCAACACATGGAGGCCTATAAATACCCAGTATTACGACCATCGGACGAGCCACAATGTTACCACTTCCGCCGAGCTCTCTCTCAGTTCCAGCAGCACTTTGCTAAGAGAGAGGGAATTCAGCAGCCCCTGAAGGGGTGGCTCAAGAGGCTCGAGCAGGACTGCATGGAATTCCTCCGAATCCCTGTGGGTGACGGCCTCGGATATTCCTCACTCCACCCTATCTTGTACAAGATGTTGTACCACAGTGGGCTCCTACCTGTGTTCAAGGAATGCCCAGTCCTGAACAGCTCCAAGAAGGCAGTGCCTCTGTCCCAGCTGGCCACAAAGCCACCCGACTGTGCAAGGGTAGCACTCGGTGACCTACGCACCATCCAGCGCATCACTGTGGAAATCAATGGCACGAACCCAGGTGAGAGAAACTGTCCATTCATTACCACCCACAGGTGGCGTCATCTGTAGAACATGCAAAATAATAGTACTGCTTTCCATGAACCGGATGAGACCATGACTAGAATATTGCTTGGTCATAGAATTGTAAATAAGGTTGAGTGTGTTGTCATAGTTGTTTTTAGTAAAAATAACCAGATGGGTTGCAGGCAGTAAACCGAAGCCTATGACCTGTTCAAGACTCTTACTTTAAAAATAAAAAGAGATACTGTCTGCTGGGGACTTGCTACTCCAGCCCCTATCTTTTCATGGCAGTTACCGACAGCTACAGATCCTCGAGTGGCGGTGGCTCGGAGCTCCAGGCCTAAAGCTGAAACAGCAAAGTCACAGAATCTGTGACCTCCCTGACAATCTTATCCTTAATCATAGGTTAACAATAGAAACTGTGAATTGAGTTACATTTAGTCCTTTTCCATTTTCTTCCCTCCACCCCTTCTAGAAGCCAAGGTAGGTTTTACCCTACAACCCTGTTCTCCATTGCTTTATCCAGTCCAATACTAAATGACCCAAGCAATTGGCATGTCTTCCGATATTTATTCCCTGATCTGACAGAATCAAGCCTTGTCTAATCAGGCCAAATTTATTTGTTCAGTCTCCTCTCACTAGTTCAGTTCATGTGCATTTGATTATTCTAATTCCTTACCTTCCTGGGGTGTTTAACTTTCCCTGATAAAAGCACTTATGTAAGAGCTAAGTATAATGGAATGTCTACAAGCAGAACATAGCTAAGCCCTTTCCCTGAAGCTAAGAAAATGGAAATGTAGTAATTAAGAGAAAGTTCTTAACAGTAGCACTTGGTGAGGCTAAGGAATCTGTTCCCAACAAAGGGAAGTAATCAAAGGACTGTCACTGGAGAGCTTCAAAAAGAGGATGTACCTTGCTACACACGTTCCTCTGGGATACCAGCCTGGGTAGTTTTACCCCTTCCCTGCCCTGGATAGGGAAACAGCTCTATGACACTGATAAATCCACAGGACGCTCACACTTGGAAATACACCCTCCACAGTCCCCATCTCCCATGATGAAAAAATATCCTAAAGCCTAAAATCCTTCCCAGCTACAGGTATTGTCATGCCTCCTTTCTTCCCAGGACTGGCACACTATTATTCACAAATGTTACTGTACCAATTTGTCCAGGTCCTTTTCTATAGGAAACGAGGAAGGTGTTTATGGCCTGTCCTTTGTGGTTGATTACAGGTGACACTGCATGGATGAGCACAGGACTTTACCTTCCTCCTGGGAGCACAGCCACCTTAATATTCCCTAGTACCATGATCAGATGTGGCCTGAAGGTAATCTCATAAATCTGTTGCTCTTTCTGTCCAGAAATACTGGTGAGTTGAATTTAAACTCTATTCTCCGTCCAATATATTATTATTATTATTATTTATTAAACTGCTTTGAAAATGCAGCTCTTCTCTGGAAAATGTCAAAAGAATCTTTCTTCTACAGATGCTGGCCTCTGGGTCAGTTCCGGTCTCTGCCCTCTTCTCCCTCCCCATCCCCTGCAGGGATTCCATTTCTTGTTCATTTCACAGACAGGACAGTGGGCTCTGTACTTACTCCTTATTCTTCCAGGTACACATTGGGTGCCACTCAGATGATCTCAGCAGAGCAAATGAGTTCAGACGAGCCCCTGTGGTGATAAGCAAGCACTGCATTGAAGATCGGAAGATGTCTGTCTCCTCTATCTGGGGTGGCCTCATTTACATCGAAGTGCCGTATGGCAGCCAGTTGGGTAACATGCCTATCACCATTAAAGGGGCTATGCAGGCTCCTTTCTTCAGGCTTGGTAACTACATGCATAAATGCCTTGCACAGTCTTTGTTAGCTGCTGTTACAGTTGCTAATTTTGAAGACACACACACAAGCATATCTCTAAGTGTACGTAACTTCAGTTGGAATAGCGCTTAATCAGCTGTTCAGTGCTTGCAAGTGCCTCTTCTCTCATCTTTCACCTCTACTGCCTCCAAGTGGCTATATCATGTTTAACGTATATATTAATTTTGAGAGAGCATAAACTAAGTTCTTCTTTCTAATCCTTTGGGTATTACTTTCAGTCTTGTTCTTTTATCAATCAGAGGATGTGTGTCGGTGTGCTCCCAAGTTTCTCCGAGTAGAGAAGCAGGAATACTTTGCTATCTTAAGATGCTTCCCGCATATCTTGAGGAAGAGGGTAAAGGAAAGAAAACCATTATGACACATTATTGTGTATTTTACAATGGTTAGGGGACATGAACACCTGTGCTCAGGAGCCATGTGTACAAGGAAAGGATATGTAAGGCCTTGTGTAGGTAGACTAAATAATTAAGTCATCCTATGTTAAGCTGACATACAGCCACCACAGTGATTACTGTGGTTTTATGGTCATACTACCCTCCTTCTGCTGGTTGTGCAATTGCTCTTGGTGAGAATACACACTAACTTCAATGGGGCAATGTGTGGGGAGGGGGCTGAGCGTGGGAGCTCAGTGCAGTGTGGATAGGTGATGTAAGCTAGGCAGTGTCTGCATAGACTCTGTGTCACCATAACTACATCAACCTAGCAGGGGTGGCCCATCGATATAGGCGAACTAGGTAGTCGCCTAGAGTGCCAAGTTAAATGGGGCGCCAAATGGTGGCTCAATATCACTGAGAGGTTTGGAAGCGGGGGTGCCAATTGCATGGTTCGCCTAGGGCGCCAGTTGCTGGCAGCTAGTCTAGGGCCGCCCCTGAACCTAAGTACTATGCCAGGGGTACCAGAACTGAAGGGAGGGGCAGCTTTAGGATCCTTACGTCACCCCTGACTATGCCTTTCATGGAAATAGTTATTATGTTAGTCTAGTCTAGTGGGGGACTGACATTGACAGGAACAACACTGTAGTGTAGACATTTAGGCCAGGTTTACATTAGAGTTAGTTTGACATAAGCAACATTACTATAAGTGTCTGGTGAATATATATGGCTAGTTGGATAGAGAAAACTTTAAGGCTGTTTGAAATGTCTTACAGTTAGGGGGCAAAATTGATTCATTCAACTATTTTGGTAACATTTTCCATAGTGCCTAAGGGTATTTCTACACTTGCACCCTAGTTCGAACTAGGGATACAAATGCAGGCATTCAAAATAGTCAATGAAGCAGTGATTTAAATATCCCGCGCTTCATTAGCATGATCTCGCCAGTGTGCTAGTTCGAATCACAGCTGATTCGAACCAGGAAGTGTGCACCGAAACGCGTTAGTTTGAACCAAACCACTTTTCAAACCAAAAAATGAGTAACGTTAATTCGAACCAAGGGGTTTGGTTCAAACTAACATGTCCTGGTGCGCACTTCCTGGTTCGAATCAGCTGTGATTCGAACTAGCGCGCTGGCAAGATCATGCTAATGAAGCTCGGGAATGCGGGAGATGAGCATGTTGTTCCTAATGGTTCATTGACTTGTCCCCAGTTAGCTAGCCAGACTGATTGCATTTTGTCTTTTCCCAATATTCCTAAGCTTAGATACAAAAATGATATATGCATGATATCTCTCACAACCAATCAGTTATGCTATAATAACAGTATTTAAGAAGAATATGGGCTATAGTATCACAGGGAGCAGAGGCTATATTACAGCAGCATTTATTACAATGAAAATTTCCCTTTAAAGTTAAATGTTAGAGGTGTCAACAGGAAAAAGGGTATAACACTTTTCCTTCCCTGAAATCACGACTCTAACTTCCTTCCCCCTTCACTGTTGTCTCTATGTAGATAGAGTTCAGATACACAAATGAGCAACAAAATAAAATTCTAAAACCAATGTTAGATTTTTTTACTTGCACTGAAGACTAAGAGGTTTTTTTTACAGTAATAGCCTGTCTTTTGTTTCTGCGTAGCCACATCCATTTAGAACCCATCAAAACAAATCTTAACTTCGTAGCATCTATGAACTTAACACACATCCATGTGGTAGGGAAAGGTGCAGTAGAGCTGTGTTAATGTTGCTCTGGGAGATCTTTCTTTTGAGTTTCTTGATTTTTTTAGAATTGAAACAACCCAAAAAAGTTATAGCTGAAATGATATAGTCTGCTGTACATGTTAGCATTTAATCTTGTTACTACATGGTTTCAGGAGAAACCTCTAAGGATGAGTGGCTGACAAGCATCCGGCATTATCCTGCTCCATGGGGGGAACTGGCTACCAAGAACCTAATCCTGACAGTACCTTCCAACAGCATTTGCCAAATAGAGAACCCGGAGCCTCTTCTGAACCTCTGGGAGCAGATAATGACAGCGGTAGCTGAGCTGGCAGCAGTACCACACAGATTTCCCCGGCCAGAAAGGATCGTAGCAGACGTTCAAATCTCAGCTGGTGAGTATGTCCTCCTGGTGTAAAAGGCAGCTGAGTAGTGTAGTAGCACAGACAGCTGAGCAGGAGTGGAGATTAGGAGCCAGTCTCCATTGTGTTGCTTTGGGGGCAATCATTCACTTTCTGTATGCATCCTAAGGTTCCTATGGCAGAATTAGTCATTGTTGCTATGCTAAGGGAGCTGGGTAAAATATGGTAAGAAAACACAGTACGATATGTGATATTTGCCCAACCTGAAATATTTTCCCTCACATATTCATTTGTAATGTTTTAATGAATTCTGTTCTAATACCACCCTCCTCATCCTAGCAGTAGAGCACCTTCTAAGAGTTGTCATGTGTGACTTGTTCTCATTTTCTTCCCCATGGGGAGAACTGTGTGTGCAATGGAGTGTTTTGTTTGGGAGGAGGAAGGTTTTTAATGTGCGTTCTTCTATTATTATTATTATTATTATGTGCGTTACTCAGGAGCCGCAGTCCCAGAGCAGGACCCCACTGTGCTAGGCACTGCACAAACTCAGGCCAAGAAGATGGTCCCTGCTCCAAATAACTTTTTTCTGTGTGTTGAATTCTCTTGCTCTGCTCCTCTTGTTTGCTCATTTCATGAGTATTGGAGCAAGTGTTACTGAGTTCTTCAGAAAAGAACGCTTAGAGTTGCATGAGCCAGTATTTGTGAAAATTGAGTTTAAAGCCCATGTGCAAGTATTCTCTCCAGAAGTCCTTCTGTAACTGCTACTGAGTGGATTTGAACCTGGGAACCTCTGGATCTTGGTGTAGGAGCCTTTACAGCTTGAGCTATAAAGCTAGCTGCTGCTTAGCTTTGGCTGTAGAGCTCATTCATTATTCTTATCTCTTGCTGTAAGTAGTCTTAAGTGCCACTGCATGGGACAATGAACCATGCCCCATAGGTGTGTGGGTTACACTTGTGCACAACTCAGTGGTGGTGTTGGAGGGGATAGAAACAAACCCGCATGACTTACCTGAGCAACACGGATCAGCATGTAATTGTGGAGCATCAAATACACCAAGCCACATTTTTAAAAATAATTTTAGTTATCAGATAAAATGTGAGGAAACTTCAGTCCTGCTTGTGGGCCTCTCGTAAGCAGAACAAGGGATTGAATGTGCCAGATGAATCACTTATTGTGAATTGTTGGATTGTTCTAAAGTATGCAATAAAGTACCTGTTTTAAAATGAGTTCCCCTCTGCTGTGGGATGTAGGTTGGATGCATTCCGGCTACCCCATCATGTGCCATTTGGATTCAGTGAAGGAGTTAGTAAACATGAAATATATGCGAGCCAATGGCCTATGGGGTCCCATCCATGAGCTGGGACACAACCAGCAGCAGAGAGGATGGGAATTCCCCCCTCACACCACTGAGGCCACTTGCAACCTCTGGTCTGTCTACGTGCATGAGAAAGTGCTGGGGATTCCCAGGGAGAGAGCTCATGAAGAGCTTAAAGCATGGCGCCGGAAGGAGCGGGTCACAGGTTATCTTGAGAGAGAGGCTCCGTTAAAGGACTGGAATGTCTGGACTGCGCTGGAAACCTACCTGCAAGTAAGATGGGGGCAATGGAGTCAGATATTCTTATGAAACTTCTACAAATATTGCTCCCTGATTAGGTCTCATGGTCCCTTCAAAGTGTGGGGTTTTTATCAGTTTCCTCATTTTTTAGTGGATCTAAGGTGCTTCACAGAGAGCTCCATAATGGGATTCTGAGGGTAGGAAGAAGGGATTGCTTCATGCTGGGCTTCCCAGGTGGCGCTGTTGATTGCCACTCCCCTCCTCTTTCAACTCTGTCACAGCTACGTCTAGATTGCATTCCTTTTCCAGAATACCAGAGGTATCCCAAAAAAGCAACACCTTATCCAAGGAACAGGTATACTTTTTTGAATTTTTTTCGAAAGAACAGACGCACTCTTTTGCCATCCCTGTAAACCTCATTCTACAAGGCATAAGGGATGGTTCAAAAGAGCGCTTTTTTCCCCAGAATTTGGTGCCATTTAGATGTGTCAAATTTTGCAAAAGCTTCTTTCGAAAGTAAATCAGAAAAAGATAGATATGCAGTTTGCGTACTGCAAATTGTGTATCTTTTTCTGATTTAACTGTGCAGTCGAGACATAGCCAGAAAGTCCAGCTGGGTGCTCCAGTCAGTAAATTCATTGGTCTAGAAACGAGTGACAGACACCTCTCCGAGATGACTACTGAACTTCAGCTAAATGAGACTCTTCACTGGAAAGCTTATTTCTTTCTAAGGCCCTGCTATCTTTAATAGAAGGCAATAGTGGCATATATTAACTAATCAGCACATTAAAATATGCAAGCTAAAGTGTGTTTCCACTCTGGAAGGTGATTTAATTTGAAAATTGAACCTTCTTATTTCAGATGTATTGCTAGGGTGTATCTGTTCACTTTTGTTAGTGTTCTCTTCATTTTGCAGAGCCAAATCTAGCTAACTAGTTTCTGTACTTGTGCATCATAAATATAATCTTCTCACTTGATTACACGCATGGAAATCCACTGAAAATAATGGTGTTGTACAGATGCTAGTGAAGGCCCGATCCAGTCTGCAGAGCCTTTATTAGTACTGGTATATAAACAGTTAGGAACCTGGGGCTGTCCAGCTCTCAGGCTGACTTTCTAGGGCTGGCTTTTCAAATAAACATCTTATTTGGAAATGTGGGAATCACACTAAATACCCAAGATGCTATTTTGAGTCCTTTTTCAGAGTAGATCAGGTTTTCAAGGCCCCTCCTAACCGTTTAAGTCTAAACACTGAAGCAGGTTTTCTATAATTTGACTCCCAAGATGACAGCAATTAAAGAACTAGCTGCTCAGAGATGTGGTAACCGTTAATATTCATGAAGTGTACTTAGTAATAATTGTAGGCTTGATCATGAATGTTCAGGAGGTGGGATGAGGTGCAATGTCTATAGTTAACCTTAATTTAGGGGCATAGGCTACAGTTTTAATGTTGCTCCATGTTGCTCCCTAGCTGCAGGAAGCCTTTGGCTGGGAACCCTTCATTCAGCTGTTCTCAGACTACCAGAAAATGTCTAACATCCCAACAGACAACTCTTCCAAGATGAACCTGTGGGCTGAGAAGTTCTCTCAGCAAGTAAAGAAGAATTTGGTCCCTTTCTTTAAAATGTGGGGTTGGCCTATTAAGGATGACGTCTCCAAGAACCTGGAGTCTCTGCCTATGTGGACTGACCCTTTGCTACCAGCTTTCAATAAAGCAATAAAGAATTGGCGGTGATACCTCATTAATGAGAAATTGTGAGAAATGTTTTAAAGCTATCTGGGAATTTTATGTTTCCTAGAGTATAAAACTGCCAGAATCACCAGGGTGCAAATGTTCTATCTGTTTCTGACTTATAAACCATACCCATCACCATGGTGTCTAAATAGAACCATACCAAATTCATGATTCAATTTAGTTAACTTCAGTCATGGGATTTTAGAAACTGTAAATTTCATGATTTCAGAGTCTTTAAACCTGAAATTCATGGGGTTAGAACTGTCAGGTCCTGAACCCAAATGACATTGTCAGGGTGGGGAGTTGCAAAGTTATTGTTGGGAGGTCTCAGTATTTGCCACCATTACTTATGTGCTGCTGCTGGCGGAGGGTACTGTCTTCAGAACTGGGCAGATGGAGAGCTGTGACTGATGGCCGGGAGCCCAGTTCTGAAGCCCGCAGTAGCATTGCTAGCAGCAGCACTGCTGTAAAGATGGAATGGTGTGGTATTGCCACCTTTACTTCTGTGCTGATGCCTTGCAGAGCTGGGCCCTCGGTTAGCAGCTGTCCTTCTTTGGCCACCCATCTCTGAAAGTAGCACAGAAATAAGGGTGGCAAGCCTTCAGTGACAGCCCCCTCCAATAACCTTGTGATCAATAACACTGATCTACCAAACGAAATCAGTATAGTATAGGGTAAAAAACACAAGACCAGATCTCAGCTTGTGTGTAGCTTATAGGGCTAATGTGCTTGCTTGCCTATAGAGATGTTTTTCTTATTTCTAATGTCCTTACGGTTTTTATTACTTTTATTATGGTAGGTTTATATTAAAGTAGTTTGAGTTAAGGCAAAGTTGGCTTACATATGTATGGGATCCTAAGTAAATAAGATAAAGCATAAGGTCCAGATATAGCTGTGACCTTTAACATAGATAATGAGCAGGATAGCATAGGGGGTTCTGAGTCTGTACCCTCAAACTTAACAGGTACACTGCAAAAAAAAGAACTGAAATAACCAGGAGAACAAAAATAACATGAGAATAATCCAACATCATTAATATGCATGTACATGTCATCAATATGTACGAACATACCAGCCTCTGAAATAAGTGTACCTTCTTATTTTGGACATAAGAAGGCCCAAGCACCTAAGCCATATATGAGATGCCAGGGGCTTGTTTTAGTTAGAAATTAGCTTAGAAAACAAGGTCACTGTCCTAAGTCTCTAAACTCTTTTTTTTCTAGTAGTCTATTTAGTTTTAATTTGTCAGTTAAGTAAACTAATTAGTCAACTTTAATAGCTCTTAGCTTTAGCTTCTTCTAAATTTGGCACCTCCCACTCCAGAATTGAGGAACCTGGACCTGAACTTTCTTGGTATGCTAAATGCAAAGTTGGTCTTTTGTCTCCATCTCCAGGTTATCAAGGAAGGGTGTTGAATATATTAATCAAAGCTTTATAGATTACAATCTGTATCTTTAGAATAATAGTACTGCATTGGTATCCCTTATTTACTTTACCATTTGTTTACAATTCCCTATATCTCAATAAAAGTTTTGTAAAACTATTATTGTCTGTGTGAGCATCCTGTCATACCACCGAGGGTTCTTTGCATATTCTGTGTAGCCCGAATTGAGGACAAGAACCTTATCTTCTCATCAGACTAACTGGCAAGCCTATAACCCATACTGTCTAAATTTATATTATTAACCTCCTAAATCAGATAGCACATGACCTATTTTTCACAGTTCTGAATTTGGTAGAGCAAGAATGTGGATAGATCCAAGAAATACTTTTCTCTCTGCTTTCATGGTCATGTGAGACAAATATCTGCCATGCACCTGAATTTCCTTCAGAATATGCTGATTTATTTCTCTTTAAGGAAGCAAACCTAGGTCCTGACACTGGCATTTAGTGGCTGGCCTGCACTGGGGGTTGCACAGAGCTGCATGCCTGAACGCCACTCCCTGATGTATGGTTAGCATGCACAAACTATCTCTTCTCAGGAGATGGACTAGGGTATTCCTTTTGGTGAGCCTGACTGGTTCAGCTTTCTGGCATCAAGGAGGCATGAACCCCATGGGCATTGACTTTAATAGAAACATAAGACCGCCAAAATGAGCAGGAATTAATCTTTGGTAATTCAGCAAACACACAAGGAATAACAGTTTTTGAGGTTACCCCTTCCTAACTCTCCTTGATTAGAAACCCCATTATTAAACACATGGAAAATAGCCTAAATTTATATAATTTGCCAGATCTCCAGAATTTCTTTCTTTAATATCATTTGTTAACTACAATGCTGCTTTATTTCTTTTTGCATTCACTCTGATAGCTATGGATTTTTTTTTTTCAGACTAAGATCTGTAATGACAATCTTTTAGTGTAGACCTATTCCAGGTCAAGGTTTTTAAGCATGTGTCTGTAATGTAGTGATGGACTAGATGTGATCTAACAGTACTTGAATTGCTTAGGGAGAAACTGAAACCAGTAAGACTAGTGGAATTTTACATGGGGAAACTGAGGGGATGCATCCATCAGGGCTCTAATGTGTGATTACACGTTTGTCCTAGAAATGGGACGTGTGCAACCATGGTAACACCTTAACATTTTTGTGGAAGGATTCAAAACCCATTGAATGTACATGACTCCTCACTACTACTTTCCAGTCACTTATCTCTGGTTCAGAAGAGGGGAAGGGTTGTGGCCAAGACCATGGCAGCTTGATAAAGGAAGCTGTGGTGTAGGTTCTGTGACTGGTTGCATTTGGGTAGGAGAAGGAATGGTAGAAAGCTATGGGGTTTCCACCTCTGCCAATATTCTGGGGCAGATGTTCAGCTTTGTAAACTGTTGTTGTTCGAGATTTTAGGAAGAATAACTGAAATTATGGAGCAAAATACAGGACTATGTAGCACTTTAAAGACTAACAAGATGGTTTATTAGATGATGAGCTTTTGTGGGCCAGATCAAATAGTGGAAGAAAATAGTGTCAACCATATATACCAAAGGATACAATTAAAACAAAAAAAATACATATGAAAAGGACAAATCAAATTTCAGAACAGAAGGAGGATGTGGGGGGGGGGGGGAAGGTAAATGTCTGTGAGCTAATGATATTAGAGGTGATAACTGGGGAAGCTATCTTTGTAATGGGTAAGATAACTAGAGTGTTGAGACCCCCGCGTAAAGTGTCGAATTTTAGCATGAACGACAGTTCAGAGGATTCCCTTTCAAGTGCAGATTTAAAAGGCTTTTGAAGCAGGATGCAGGTAATTAAGTCGTTGAGACAGTGTCCTTTCTGGTTGAAATGGCAAGAAACTTTTTTCTTTGTGATCCTGTCTAATATCTGTTTTGTGGGCATTGATTCTTTGGCGAAGTGTCTGAGACGTTTGTCCAATGTACAATGTACTGATCAGATCAATGTTTAGACTGTAATTTTATTTTAATGTTTGTATTTTGTTGTTTTAATCTTAATATTTTTAATGTTAAGTTCTAGGGGAACTCACTGCATCAGGTCCTACCACGATGCTGCAAGTGTCTGCATTTTATAGGCAGAGCAAATTATACTTTATTGGCCATGAAACAGGGAATTGAATTTGGCTCCTGAAGTCTGAGTCAAATTTTAATGGAGAAATAAACTATCTAGTATTTGAATGAAAGAAAGTAGTAGTACTGTATTCTGAGTCTTGCAACTGGCACAAGATCTTAATTCAATGTTTTAGAATGGCAGAGAACACATCAAATGTTTAATTATCAATTTTCAAACAAAAAATAATTATTAAAATGTATCATAAAATACACAACATTTATTTACAAAAAAGGGGATAAAGCAACCCTCATGCCCCAAATGTCAATACACTATAACAAATTGAGTTAGGTAAACTAGTTCAGAGGAAACTGATGTGTCTAACACCCGGGAAGTCACTGTTTTTTGTAATAGGTTTTTTTGGCTCAATTTTTTGCTCTTAATGCAAAAAGATCTGAGGCTTCCAAGTAGGGAGGGCAGATATAAGAGGTTTATCTGAAGTTCTGCCCTGCATTTCCATTGCTGCTACAACATCTCACTGATTTTTGTGCCCTACACTCCATGGGTGTTCAAAATTAGTAATTTTTTTCAGTGCTTCAAACCTTAAAATTTTAAAGTTTTGGGGAGGAAAAGGCCAGTATGGTCTAAAATTGTAAATCAGAGTTAAGCCCCTAAATCCATATTTAGGTATCTACCTTTCAAAATCTTGTCCTGGTTTTTTTTTTTTTTTTTTTTTTAAACATTAGCGAAAACATTACCAAATTGATTCCTTTTTCATGTATGCTGGAAAACGTTTACACACATTCTTCATTAGCACTCATGGGACATCCCCATAGGATAAGGTGTAAATGTTTTGTAAGGATCATGGCAGACGGGGTGGTGGCAGGCAAAAGCATGGTGTGCTAGTCCTTGGAAGAGTTGCGTGTCCTCATCAGTGAAGCTGCATATTCATAGTGAGCAATAACTGCCCCTCTTCCTTGAGTGGTCCATTAGTCATCTAGCACCACTGGGTCAGACAACAGTTTGTAGCTGATCAAGAAGTAGGGATAGCATTGGTAGCTGTTGAAGATCACATAAATATTTGGACTGGCTACATTATCAACATAGGAGTCATAGCATTCCCTACCAGACACTCTTTGTGGTAGCTGGCAGTAATGCTTTTTCCCACATGTAGGTTTACCAACCAATATCTTGGCCAATAACATGTGGCGCAGTCCACCTTTTCCTGCCTGGGCATAGCGATCAGCCTGGTCTGCACCCACGGTGAAATAGCAACCTCTGCTATATGTATGTGATCCTGAGAGGTGAGTGTCAAACTTTATCTGGCAGGTGAACCCCAGCTGTCTGGCTGAGGTGCTGTGGAAGAGGTGCTTCTCTAGCCTCAGTTTCTCATCTGCTGAGAGTCCCTGTGACATTAAATCTTTTTGGCTGAGGAGGGAACAAAGGAGAAACAAATGCGGTTAGTTACTGGCCAATGGGGAAACTTGTGGAGAAGCCAGAAAAGTAACCAGAAACCTAATCCCATCTCCACCCTGTGGGTCTATCATCTTGCTTCCTTAACATGTAGAAAACAAGTGATAGGCTTAATGTCTCTCTTGATCAACCTGGAGTTGAAGTTCAAATCTAATCACTCACTCTGGACAATGGAAGTAGGGCTACAGAGGCTCACCAAACACTTAAATGCTCTAGCCCTCTAAACTGTATAATCTTTCACAGTTGTATACAGCATGTGTAAGAATAGGAGGTTTGCTCATGCATTTGCAGTTGTCATTCCCATATTTCCATCTGCACCAATAAATCACCCTTCATGCAAGAAATTAAATGTGGCCATCTCACTTATCCTGCCTTCATACAGTGAGATTTCAGCTTCACCTGAATCTGAATATCATTCATGACTCAGTGTGTGTGTTTCTGGCTACCATGGAGATGGTGAAAGAGGGGCAGAGTTAAGGTTGTGTTTGTAACCTCAACTGTGCATTTCTACACTAGTCCTCTTTTCAAAGAATAAGTGCACCACATGTGGAGGCTGGTAGTTTAAATCCTGCACTTGATTGTAGATACTGACATTGTGCTGCTGCCTGGTTCAGATTTTGGAAAGATAAGTCATGGCCCTAAATGTGCTGCAACTGCACACCCTAAGACTTAAGCCCTGAGATTCACAATCCTTGTTTGTGTGCAGCAATAGCCAAACCCGAGTGCACAAATGGGCCTTTCTTCCAATCTCTGAATACTGCAGGATCTGCATTTTGAGGCTTTTAGCACCAGGATTCATTCATCCACTTGCCAACTCTACTACAGGACCCACACACTGGTGTATAAGCAATGAGATGCAGATTTCCAGTCTCCAAAGAATTTGTGTTTGCTTCCAAGAACAATGCAACCTGTACTTCCACTCTGACCTAACCCTCTCTGAGCCCCAATTTTACCTGCAGTATTTTTGCCAGAGAAAGTCATTCCGGATCCTGTGAACTGAGAGCAGAAGAACGTTGTCCTCCGAGAGTGTCTTGTGAAAGACAGTGTAAATGGCGTGGTATGCTGTTTCTGATGGCAACACCTCCTCCTTTGTAAATGGGACACTGCCTTCTGGAGGCTTAATCCAGTCAGCAGGATATGGGCCACTGTAACCATCTGTAGGATCTTCTCCAGGGATGTTAGATGTGGGATGATGCAGTCGTGAGGGGCTGCTTGGAATTGTACTAAGGTAAGAATAAGATAGAATTTACTTCATCCTAGTGCTATGTAGATGCCATTAGTGATAGTATCACCTGTAGCATTCCTTACCACAGCCATGGCAACATCTGGAGAGGTGAGCGATACGTGGGCCGGAGCTGGATAATGTGGGTGTTTCCTGTGTTATGATTGTATATTAGATGGTTCTTGAAGTTCACGGTGTAGACGTGGCCTCGCAGCTGAAAGACATGCTCTTGTGCGCCATTTTCAAAGGCAGCCAGGAAATCACACGAGAGGGGCTGAGAGGGGTGAGAAAGGGTAAGCTGCAGTTTCAGGAGCTTGAAGAAAGCTAACCACTTCCACTATGCATGTAGCTCCTCACTACTAGAGCTCAGCCCTGCCCTGGAGCAACCAGTCTCTTGGTACTAAAAGAAATTCCAAATACATAGTCTTTCAGTCCTTGCCTTTATCATCATATACAGACAGAGCCCAGAATGGATTGATAATCTAAAGAGACATCCCTCCCTCAAAGTTAATCTGAGTTCTACTTTTTATACCTCCTCATATTTCTTCCACATGCTGCCATCCTGCCAGTATACTGCCCACTCTGTAGGAAAGTGGGAGTTCTGCTCTGGATCACTGGTATTGGACAGCCGCCGTATATTACTGAAAGGCCCATGGTGACCTATTTCCAATGTGTGCAAGTTGAGTTTCCCACACAAGGCCTTCCTAGGAAAGAAGAAAAATTGCTAATCTGTAACTGGAGTTTTGGGAGCAGATTCAGAACAGATTGCTCTTGTGCTGCCTACGTTAACCCAGGAAGTCTCTAAGATGTTCTGATTATTTGGATTCTACCATGAGCAAAATTATATCTCCCTTCCCACTTTTCCCCTATGTTCAGTTCCTTCTGCCCTCTCAGCTCTCAAATGAAGATGACGGTTGGGTGTGTGTGAATTTGTACTCCAGTTACAAGTGAGTAGCTGTTCTTTCTCCAGGTGCCAGGTGTTGGGGGATTCACAGACAGAAAGACTAGGGAGGTAGGGATGAGGCTATTAACTGCAAAACTGCTTTTTTTACTGGAAGCCCAGGGACAAGATGAGCTCCTGGTTGCAGGTCTACAGATTTCCGTTACTAAGCCTAATAGAATGCACCCTGACACCTTCAAGCTTTGGGACAGCTGCAAGTCAATGGCATATTTCAATACAGGCTTTAATCTATTTCAGGCATTTGGAGGAGATTTCTTGTTCTCTCTCTTTGTTGTCATATACCACAAATAATCCAGGGACCTATGGGAAGGAAACTTTCTAACTTGATCTTCTGTTTTCTGGGAAGAACTTATTCCCTATTCATCATGCATGGAAGCTTCAGAGTCTAAGAACTCGGGTCTGTTGCAGGGAGGATTCTATTCCTGGTCACAGCTGTCCTTTATTTCTGCTTACTGAAAGAGTACTACCTACGGTGCAGGAAACACTCAATTTGTAAACAATCCAACCTTTAGAATAATGGGATCATTAACTTTAATAACTAAATTGTAACTCTGTATAGGCTACACTCACATGTTTACATCAGGAGGCCAAAAACTACCTTCTGTTACTCTAGTACAGAGGTGGGCAATAAAATGGTGGTGGTTAGCTCCTGGCAGGCTGCCACCACTATATTTACCTGCTTCTCTGGCCAATGGGAGCTGCAGGAAGGGGCACTGACTGAGACACCTCTACCTACCACTCTCCTTGGCCAAGAGTGGCGATCCATGGCCAATGGGAACTACAAGTGCCCGTACATGCGGAGATGCAGGTAAATGTAGTAGCAGCAGCTCACTGAATCCAGCCTGCAGGCTAGTATTTGCCCACTGCGATCTAGTAGTGATCAGGATGCGTCCCTTTAGAGAGATGTTACTTCCCGGGGTGGGGGAGGATCAGGTAAGCAGTGCTCTCTTCTGATTCATAACATTGCTGTGCTCTATGATGAAAGCTGAGTGGCCAACAGTAAAGCACAAGTAGGAGGGCGGAATAACAGAAATGCAAAATATGACTTGAGACTTATTTTCTGTGGAAAAGAACTTTCAAATTGTGAAATAATGTATTTGGAAATGACCCCATGTGTCACCTTCCTCTCAAAGATTGCCTCCTTGGAGAATAAATCCACTTTTTATAGGACCCGATGAAAGTACTCAGGAAGCTGCCTGGCTGCTCTACATATTTCTTCTGCTTATAAAACTGAGTAATCTCCTTTTCAAATGTGCTTTAACATCCTCTGGCTTCCATGCTGCAGCTTGTGATCCATCTGGCTAGAAAAAGGTTTGGATGCTCTCAGGCACTTGAAGGCAGGAGACAAATAGGGTTCATGATCTCATTACTAGTCTGACCTTTTAATTTAGACACTAAGTGCTCTGTGCCTATACAGATCATGCCACAATTTTACCATTCGATACTTGAGGTTTGGGCAGGCAGATGACCTCACAGTGTCCTAAGAGCTGTGGAAACCAGAGTGAATGAGTTTGGTAGACAGAGGAGCACTTTTATCCTTGCAGAAGCCACAGCGGGGATCTTGCACACAAAGTGGTGTGAATGCTAAGCTTAGTCTTGCTGACTCTATGGCTAATAGGAAACCAAGCTTTTATGAAAGAAATAAGATCTGAGCACCAGGGCTCAAAGGATTGTGCAGGCCAGGCTTTGAGTAGTGAAGTTAAAAAGGGCACATTTAGGGAAGTGGGCCTTATGCTCAGGCTTCCTGCTCTGAGAATTCAGAGGCTACGTCTAGACTGGCCAGATTTTTAAAATCTTGCCAGCTGTCTAAACTGGGCCTAAGTTCTTGCACTAGAACAATGACGATCTCATGTAAGATCATCAGTGTCCTTGTGCAAGAATTGTGATGCTCCCGCTCAGGGATAAATGCTTCTTGCGCAAGGGTTCTTGCGCAAGAGGCCAGTGTAGACGGCTCTTTCGCAAGAAAGCCCAGATGTGCAAAATGGCGATCGGGGCTTTCTTGCACAAGAAAGCCCCATACTGGCATGGGATGCTCTTGTGCAAAAGCACATTTCTTGTGCAAAGGCACCTGCCTGTATAGATGCTCTCTTGAGCAAATGCTTTTAATGGAAAAACTTTTCCATTAAAAGCATATGTGCAAGATCGTGCCAGTCTAGACACAGCCAGAGTGTCTGGGAGTGATTTTATGACAGCTTATTACTAATGACCATCATCTATCGTGCAATACTGAGAGGATCTGGTGCTCAGAACCAAACCTTTCTAGAGAGAGGGAAGACAAATCCAGAGCTTAGCTTTGTTAAACCCAGATTTCTCTTGTTCACTTTTTTCTTCACACCAGAAATAGAATGTAGACCAAATGTCAGAGTAAAGGCTTGATAGTAGATTCGTGCCTGGACGTGAGACTTCTCTTCTTCTCCAAGAAGCTTGATACAGCCTAGGCTTTCCCTTTCAGTGCCCAGGCTGCCATATGGAGGCAGTTTAGGCTGTGATGCAGAAGGGGTCTCTGATGGTAGGGGATTTGGCCTTCTGGGCAGGTGTAGTCATACCAACAGGTGGATCAGGTCTCAGCGTGGAGACCTCCTTGGCCAGTAATGTAGCAATAGCTGCATTCTCTTCTGCACCACTTTCCTTTGGAGTGATAGTGGAGGGAAAGCATATAATGTATGGTTTAGATGTTTCTGGACAAGGATGTCTTTCCCCAGAAACTGGGTATCCCTTGTGAAGTAGGAGAGCCTTTGAATGCCTCTGGCAGGCACACTGACCCATTCCAGGTCTGAGATGCTGAATCCTAGCTCAGCAACTATTCTATTGAGCCTGTGCTCGACCAATATGGACGATCTGCTTTTCGAAAGAGTGCTTATTATGTGGGTTGCTCATATAGGATAAAAGCTCCATTGCCTTTGAGTGCAACTTCTAGCACCTGGCTCCTCCCAGAGTGGTCAGATTGCTATAGTTGTAATGTTGAATTGCACTAGAACATGCTCTCCGTTGATCTACAGCTAGGCCACCTGATGAGTCAACATGCCTGCTCAAAATTCTAGCAAACTGATATTCTCCTCCTGTGGGAGCCTATTGGTATTGTGATGTCACAGTGTCTGGGGATGTTTCCAAATCCTTTGTGGCTGTGTTAATGATGAGCACCCAAGGGCAGGCCCGCCAATAAGGGAGGCAATGGGAGCAACTCTCCTGGGGCCTGGCAATTCAGAAAAGCCCAGGGCTCCTGGATGCTGCTACCACAGCAGTGGCTGGAGCCCCAGGCCCTTTAAATCACCACTGCAGCCCTATGCAGTGCACTCCAGGTGGCTCTGAGAGCTTCCCATGGGAAGCTAGCTCCAGCCCTGCCTCTTCTGCCCAGGATCCCATCCTTTCCAGGTTGTGGAGCTGGCACCTCCCATTTTTTCCAGGGACTCAGCGAGTCTGTTAGCCCCACTACCCTTGGGTCTAGAGGTCAAGAGCTGCTAAAATTCAGGTAGCTGGCACATCAATCCAGTACATTTGTCCCACATTCATCTTGGAAATTCCCAGTTTCTGACCCTCGTACCTAATGCCAAACAGAAAACTGTCCTCCTTTAATGTGTGTGTGGTTTTTTTTTTTTTTTTTTTTTTTTTTTTTGTGGACTGCTGCTGTCTATATGGGCTAAATGAATCTAGCTCCTCAAAGATATAAAATTGCCATGGTTGCTCTAAAATGATCTAACTAATTCTAAAATGTCTGTACAACTATTTCTAACTGGTGGAAAGAAAAAATGGTGAGTGGACTCACAAGGTAAAGAACCAGAAGAGTTCAGCTCTGCCTGCTTTTGGCAACTGGAAGTCATTCAGTGGGGGAGTATAGAAAGAGGAGAAGTGGTACATCTCCTTGTATAACCTCACATAGATCATTTGATAGCTTGGCTTTTTCATCACTTACTTGTCAATCAATTTAACATGCGCTCTTTCTATGTCACTGTATAGCTTCTCCAGATGCCGCTGAGCCGAGTCATTCACACTCTGCCAGACCTGACTATCCTTCCTCTTTACCTGCCAGTGGTAGGGATAGCGAGTGTGGTGGAGCTCACAGATAGACCCCTGAGGACAATTCCCCAAAAGAAAGTGGTCACAGATCTGGATTCCTTCTCTCTGACGTGTGTGGAATTGGATTTCCATCTTGCGCACAGGCCCCTTTGGAAACTCTCCTTTGTTACATGAACCAGCTTCCTTTGAGCGGCAACTGCGCTTTATGGGCACAGGGGGTGGGCTGTGAGGACGTATATTTCCAAAAGCCGATACTGAGGCCGGTGAGGAAGCAGTCCTTGGTCTTTTGAAGGAACATGATTCCTGGAAGAAAAGGAAAGGCTGCAACATAGGAATGAGACACAGATCGACTTTGGATAGAGGGCCTTGTGCCCTCGCTTCTGCCCTACACATTTTATCTCCCAATGCCTCGTATCCTGGGCTTCACATACACCCCGGCCCACCATTAGGATATAATTCCCTTCAGCTTCACCTCTCAAAGTGAATGCAGTGCTCCCCACCCCGTTAGAAGCCTTTCTGCTCCCCTTGCTTACAGTAAATCTCTGGAGTGTGTGTCTGAATGCTTTCCCCTACAGAGCTCTCTGCTCTTCTCAGGGTGAGAGGGGAGTGGAGTTATTATTCCATGCCTAGAAAGAATGGGTTTGCCAGTCAACACTCCCTTCAAAGACTCACGATAACATCCTCCATCCATTGGGCCTGGCTGGAGCAGAGGAAACATTAACTGACTTTGTACGGGAGTCATGCCAACAGCATTCTCAAAGGATTCTAAGTTTTCTAATTTCAGACTTACTTTCTGTTTCACCCAAGAAGCTCATTTGAGACAGTCTGACCATTGGCTGCATTCCCTAGCAGTTAGTGCTGGAAGGAGCCTTCCAAACACTTTGTCTTTGATCATGATGATTCCAAGACATAAGCCAGAGGAGCTTAAGACTTTTGGAATGGCACCTGCTCCTCCATTCACTACTGAGGTTTCTGCCCTCAGTTTTTTTCTATCCTCTCTAGTAAGTGGCACCTGCAAAACTGGGCTCTTATTGCTCCAACTATACTCTATGTTGATGACTTACAATTTCACCTCCTAATTTCTGACCTTTCTCTGTCTCTCCAGTCCTGCAATTTGACCTAGCTTCTCCTGTTTTATCTTAAGATTAATATGACCATAAATGAACTCTTCGTCTTCCTTCCTAAACACTCCCCACTAGTTCCTATCATGACTGACAATACCACAGCTTCCTTGTGGTTCAATCTAGCATTTCCTTTAGATATCTTTTTCTCCTCATACACCCGACCCAGATTTTTCCTCTCCTTCTGCCTTGATGACTCAGAAATCTGTCCTCCTATCTCTATCTCCAGAGCAAAAGGTCTCAGCTGAGCCTTTCTCATCTGTTGTCATGACATCATCTCCATCTGTCTTGACTATAGCAATATCCTTCTTGGTGGCTTCCCTAACATCCACATTGTCCCTATTCAGTCCATGGGAAATGCTGCTGCTAAAATAATCTTCCTGGATTACTGCATGGAGCAAGACTCACCCTTGTTCTTTGAATACCACAAATGGTTCCCTCTTGGTCACTGGACTGAATCTAACTTGCTTGTTACTTCCCAGGCCTCCTTCCTACTTACATGCCCTTGTAAAGTTCAAGGGCCAAGTGGATCGCTTGGAAATGTAATAAAATTTAGCATCCCTGTGGTGGGGAAAAACACCTCAGCAGCTCAGCACTGTGGCATTCAATTTCAAAAAGGAGAACTACACAAAAATGAGGAAAGGTACAGTGACAAAAGTAAAATCCCTGCAAGCTGCATGGAAACTTCAGACACCGTAATAGAGGCCCAACATAAATGCAATACCCAACATTAAAAAACACACTAAGGGCACCAAGGAAGTGCCACTGTGGTTTAGCCACCAAGTAAAAGAAACAGTGAGAGAGAAAAAGGCAGCATTTTAAAAGTGGAAGTTAAATCCCAGTGAGGATAATAGAAAGAAGCATAAACTCTAAGACGAAAAGCCAAAAAGGCATTTGAAGAACAGTTAGCCAAACACGCAAAAAGGAATATCAAAATGTTTCAGTACACCAGAAGCAGGAACCTGCTAAACAACCGGGGGGCCACTTGACCATCAAAATGCTCAAGGAGTACTCAAAGACGATAAGGTCGTTGCAGAGAAACTAAATGAATTCTTTGCTTTGGTCTTTATGGCTAAGGATGTTACAGAGATTCCCAAACCTGAACCATTCTTTTTACATGACAAATCTGAGGAATCATCCCAGATTGATGTGTCATTAGAAGAGGTTTTGGAACAAATTGATAAACTTAACTGTTAAGTCACTGGGACCAGATGGCATTCATCCAAGAGTTCTGAAAGAACTCAAATGTGAAATTTTGAAACTTTTAACTGGTTTGTAACCGATCCTTTAAATCAGCTTCTGTACCTAATGACTGGAGGATAGCTAATGGGATGCCAATATTTTAAAAAGGGCTCTAGAAGTCATCCTGGCAATTACAGACCAGTAAGTCTAAGGTCAATATTGGGCAAATAAGTTGAAAATGTAGTAAAGAATAAAATTGTCAGACACATGGATGAATATAATGTGTTGGGGAAAAGTCAACATGGTTTTTGTAAGGGGATATCATGCCTTACTAAACTAGTAGAGTTCTTTGAGGGGTTCAACAAACAGGTGGACAAGGGGAGAGCCAGTGGATATAGTGTACTTAAATTTCCAGAAAGCCTTTGACAAGGTCCCTCACTCTTAAGTAGAGTTGTCATGGGATAAGAGGGAGGGTCCTCTCATGGACTGATAACTGGTTAAGACAGGAAACAAAGGGTAGGAATAAATTGTCAGTTTTCAGAATGGAGAGAGGTAACTAGCCATGTCCTGCAAGGGCCTGTACTGGGACCAATCCTATTCAACCTATTTATAAATGATCTGGAGAAGGGGTAAACAGTGAAGTGGCAAAATTGGCAGATGTTACTAACCTGCTCAAGATAGTTAAGAACATAGCAGACTGTGAAGAGCTTCAAAAAGATGCTCTCACGAAACTAAGTGATTAGACAACAAAATGGAAAATGAAAGTTAATGTTGCTACATGTAAAGTTATGCACATGGGATTATTTTTTCCAAACTATACATACAATATGATGGGAACTAATTTAACTATAACTACTTGAGAGAGATCTCAGAGTCATTGTGGATAGTTCTCTGAAAACATCCACTCAATGTGCAGCGGCAGTCAAAAAAGCAAACCGAATGCTAGGAATAATTTAAAAAGAGATAGAGAATAAGACCGAGGACATTGTATTGCCTCTATATAAAACCATGGTACACCCACATCTTGAATACTGCATACAGATGTGCTCACTTCACAATATATTGGCATTGGAAAAGGTTCAGAAAAGGGCAACAAAAATGATTAGGGATTTGCAATGGGTCCCATATGAAAAGAGATTAAAAAGACTTGGACTTTTTAGCTTAGAAAAAGAGGAGACTACGGAGAGGATATGATAGAGGTCTATAAAATCATGACTGAGGTGGAAAAAGTGAATATGGAAAAGTTATTTGCTTGTTCCCATAACATAAGAACTAGTGGCCACCAAATGAAATTAACAGGTAGCAGGTTTAAAACAAACAAAAGGAAGTTTTTCTTCACTCAGCACATGGTCAACCTGTGGAACTCCTTGCCAGAGGGGGTAATGAAGACCAGGACTTTAACAGGATTCAAGAAATAACTAGATAAATTCATGGTCCATCAATGGCAATTAGCCAGAATGGGTAGGAATGATGTCCCTAGCCTTCTGTCAGAGGCTGGGAATGGGGGACAGGACTGGGATTGCTTGAAGATTCCCTGTTCTGTTCACTTTCTCTGGGGCATCTGGCATTGGCCACTATCACAAGATAGGATACTGCTAGATGGACCCTTGGTCTGACCCAGTATGGCCATTCTTATTTTAACAATCTTTTGGTTTCAGTCTTAAATTCTATAGGATTGTTTCATCAGGGCTGCCAGTCCATAGGGAAGACAGGAAGCACTAGCAGAAACCCACAACCATCTGGCCCAATGCTCAACTGGAAAATGCACAATCAAAGAGGGAATTGCTGTGAGTAAAAGCAAAATCAAAAAAGATATTTCAAAGTAAGTGCAGTAAGGTGAATTTTGCCTGTGACCAGAGAACCAAGCACATGATTTCAGAAAAATATTGCTGAGTGATGAAATAAAAGAACTGACATATTTTTGGAGGGGGTGAGTTAATGGCAGCTGGAAAACATGTGAGGTGGCGCACAATTTCTAGGAACTCATAGCGCCAAATTTTTCTTTTCCTCACTAGCAATGCAAGACCCAAGATCCTTAGGTTGTGATAACTTTTAAGTAAATCTGTTGTATATTAGACAGCGTTATCTGTCTGTCTAATTCGAGAACTCCTCACAAGGGTAATAGCTAGGACCACTAAATTCAGAATACAGGTCCCTTTTATGGTAACTTAAAGCAAGGTCAGGGTTTGGTTGTGCCAGGAAAATGGAATGTGCCTGGAATGGGATTGCTTCTCATAAAACCATACAGAAACGAGACAGAGTTGCCAGGCAGGTGAAAGGGGCTGGCTGTGGATGTGCACCCTCCTTCCCCCTCATACGGGCCTGTCCCAGCTCTGAGCCCCCCATTCCCCGGATGCCCTTTAGCTGAAGCTCCCCTTTTCCCCCCAATTTGTGTGGGAGTGTTCCTGGCAGTTCCCTTTCATCAGGGAGAGAGGAGAAATGTGAATAGAAAATACATCATCTCTTTTCCAGGTTGTGGGTATGACTTCTGTAACATGGGCCCAATTTTAATGAAAGGAAGCACTGAAGTAGAGCTTGGGCATCCTGCTGTATATGCATTCCCAGGAATTATAGGGCACAATAGGAATCCAAGAAGGAAGATATGTGGGGAAATAGGATGGTGACCTGATTAAACCACTGAACTAGGAATGCCTGGGTTGTAGTTATCTCATTTTGTCACAGGTGAGACAATGGAAGGACCTGTGCAAAGTGTCGACTATTTTTATTGTACTATGTTAGAGAAGCTTTGTGGGGGAGGGGGGCATCTTTTAAGTTTGCCAAGACTGTTTGTATGCATGCTGCAGGCAGCAGATTGAATAACTAAATCTTTTCCTCATTCAGTGTTGCACAGCAGCAAATCACAGGCCTCCTTTGTCCTATATATCAAGCCTACATTTTTGTTTTCCTGGGGACCTGCAGCGAGGGTCACCACAGTGCAAAAGTGAAGGTCTACGGGGGTGCAAAGGAAAGGTGGTATTCTACTGGCAATGATTTCCTGCTACTCTGTCCAGATCCTAGCCAGCCTGTCTCCCTTGTCAGAATAACTGCATTAGAGTGAAGGATCTGAGTGTGCGAAATTTTATTTATCCTTCATCTTCCTCGATTTGCTTTCTACCAGCCTCTCTCTCTCCGTTCAGAGCAGGACAGCAAAATTAAATCTTACCTTGTTCCCTGGCTCTTCTATATCTGTATCTTCTCCTCCTTCTTTATCTTCTGTTTCCCTGCTTTCATGCTTTTTTCCTTGCTTCCGTTTCTTTTTATCTCTGTGTCCTTCTCTCACAGTGGAGGTGGGTTTCAACTTTTCAGTCTCCTGTGTCAAGTGCAGATGATACTTCATGATGGAGTTATTCTCAATGCTGGGCCTGCCCTGAAAGCAGCTGCCATCATACCTGCCTATTCTGATCCTACAGGAAAAACTAGCTTCTAGCTACACAAATACACACTATTCACCTGGACTTCATGCCCCAATACCATACTTCTCCTTTAATGAAATCCCCTCTGTCTAATAATTATATAAGTAACTATTAATCGTAAACAAGCCAAGAGTAGTTAGCCAATGAGATTCCCACTCTAGAGTACTACACACTACTACCTTTTGCACAATATTCCTTCGATGGAGCCTCTTTTCTTAGGCTTCACTCTTTCAAGAAACACCAATACCTACAGTAAAACTCCAGTGGTCCGACATCCAATGGTCTGGCACTCCTGATGGTCAGGCATCATCTGGAACCCGGAAGTGCTCCGGGAAGCCAGACAACTGGAGCTGCTCTGCCCCCGGCTTCCCCAATTCAGCTGCTGCTGAAACTGACCAGCGGCTGACTTTGGGATGCCTGGGGCAGAGCAGCTGGGGTGCTGCCGGGTTGGTCCCCTAGTGCCGCCCCTTGGAGCTGCAGGACCAACCCGGCAGCACCCCAGCTGCTCTACCCCAGACTTCCCCAAGTCAGCCGCTGCTGAAACTGACCAGCGGCTGATTCTGGGAAGCCCGGGGCAGAGCAACTGGGGTGTTCTTCCCCGGGCTTCCCAGAATCAGCCGCTGGTCAGTTTCAGCAGCGGCTGACTTGGGGAAGTCTTGGGCAGAGCAGCTGGGGTGCTGCTGGATTGGACCCACAGCGCTGAGGGGGGCATCCCTCCCCCACTCCACCCCAGACCCCTCATAGCCCCCCCCCTTCCAATAGTCTGGCATATTTGATAATCCGGCACTCCCTGGGTCCTAAAGGTGCTGGATTATCAGAAGTTTACTGTACTTAGTCCATGTCTAGGCTAGACACGGTGATAAGTGCTGGAATGATGAAAGCTACCATGTCCCTGACTTGAAGCAGAAATAACCCAAATAGATGGTTTCTGACTACTATAAAAATTGTGCCAGCACCAGTAGGAATCTTGTAGAAAAATCCCTGCTGGAACCAGTAGCAGCACCTACAGAAGCTCTAGTGTAGAAGACGCTCCTACTCCCAGTGCAGTTATTTCTTAATCTTAGTGTTAAATTCCACACTTTTTTATATCTAAAAGTTCTGCTCGCCTTCAAGTTAGTTTACAGATGCATGTAACAGTCTCAGGCCCATGTGCACTGTTCCAGTTGAAATGGAGACAAAATGTGACCAGAGTTTGAAAATGAGATGCTGAGTTACCTGCATTAGCATAGAATATATATATATATGTGCATGTGAGAAATGGCCTTTGGAGAAGTTCCTGCTCCTTTATTCTCAGCTGGTCAACCATCTCTATCCCCCCACCCCCTTCAATAAATTAAACTACATTAAAGGACAGGGTGGAACAGAGTAAAAATCAGTTTTCATTCCTTAAATTTCTTTTAGCTCTGTCCTGGTTCTCATCCCAGCAGACTCTTCTCCCTTTTTCATTATTTACACTTCCACTATTCTTCTATGTATCCTGCCTTATTTTTTTCTGCTCCTCCTTCAATCTCCGGATTGTCCATTCCTTCTCTTTGGCTTTCTCTTCTGAGTTTTTTCTGGTTTTGTCTTAATGCATCTTTCTTTTTCTCACTTGCTGCTTTGTTCAGAAGGGAAGTTAATTGGAGCTTTTTGGAGGGAGGTGCCTCCTGAGAGAAGTGAAGATGAGGATATTTAGTTTTGAGGAATAGAATTGCACTGAGTGCTGGTCCCTGGGCTCCAAGGCTCCTCTACCCAAACCCCCGCTATAGTAGGGCCTAGCTAACTTGGATTTCACTTCTTAATGCAACATGGCTAAGGGAATTATCCTGCTAGTAGGTTTTGTGGTGAGTATAGGCAGGGCTCTCTGAATGGAACCCCAACTCTCTCCTGGGCTTTCTCTCTTACACCACACACACACACACACACACACACACGTAATCACTTCCCCCCACATGCACTGAACACACACACACAAGTAATCCCCCCCCCCCACATGCACTGATCTCTAAAGTGAGATGTCATCTTACCTACCCTACCCCCTTGCTTTTCTCCTCCAGTGGGACCAGCAACACTGTTCTTGGTGAGATTCACTTCCTCTGAGGGGGAGAAGGTAAGTCCTACCCATTGTGCCTTGTTTTCTGCTGCCACCACTATGGCCCTCATGAGTCAACAGGTCCAACTTCTTTCCAGTGCCAGCTGGCTAAGGGAGTGCATGTTGTCAGTGGTATGTGCAGAGGAAACCCTGCCCCCTTCCTGGTGTAACCATGGCAACGTGCCATGGCAAACTAAACAGCCGGTTCGAACATTCTGCATTCTCCTTGAACCCCACACTGTGCTAAAAGGGGTAACTTGTACAAAGGGATACTGGCTCCACTAACTGGGGACCAGAATAGTGTCTCAAATGGCCCACTCTGCATAGTGCAGAGACCTTTTAACTGAAGGGCTGGTTCCCACTCACTGCTCCTGTCATCTGAACCCCCAATCCTTGCTTTTATACGCTCCCCCCAAAAAAACCCCACAGTTCTAGTTCACAGTGATATCCTGGTGTCCTGGCCTCACTGCAAACACTGCTTCCTTAGTGGGAAACTGAGTCCACTTTGACTTTTACGCACTTGCTCATACGGAAGCCTGACTTACCCCAGAGAGACCCCACTCCGAGGCAAAGAGAGGTTGATTCAATGACTGTGAAGGCTGAGGAGAATCTCAGCTGGAAGGAACTCTAAGAATTGTTTTGTATGATGTCAGACTTAGGATGCAACTTGTAGGTTGACAGCCTGGTTATCAAATCTCTGCTCACCTTTGAGCCAGGCTTCCTATTTACCTGTTCTAGTCAGGATGCAGAGAACAACCTGCTTTTTACAGAGCTAGAGACAGGGAACAGACATCTTAAGTGAGAAACCCAGGACACTCATACTGGAGTGTAGGAAATCTGCAAGAATGTTTGAATGCAAGAACGTTTGAATGCAAGTATGTTGATGGGCATGTAGCTGTACCTTCTGCCCTAAAGCAGTGGAGGAGAAGAGGGAGAATAGGATGTTCACTCTTCCCCCTCCCCTGTCCTTTTCTCTTCAACCTGACTCTCTGATAGCTGTGCCTGCCCCATAACTAGCTTCCCTCCTTCACCTTTCCTTTCATTTTCTGCATTTGTCCGTCTACAGCATTTAACTCCTAGACTTTTAAGTATCAGAGGGGTAGCCGTGTTCGTCTGAATCTGCAAAAGCGGTGAGGAGTCCTGTGGCACCTTATTGACTAACGGAAGTGTTGGAGCATAACCTTTCATGGGCAAAGACCCACTTCGTCAGATGCATGTATCTGACGAAGTGGGTCTTTGACCACGAAAGCTTATGCTCCAACACTTCCATTAGTCTGTAAGGGTACGTCTAAACTACATGCCTCTGTCGGCAGAGGCATGTAGATTTGTTTGTTCAGCAAAGGTAAATGAAGCTGCGATTTAAATGATCGCGGCTTCATTTACATTTACATGGCTGCCGCGCTGAGCCGACAAACAGCTGATCAGCTGTTTGTCAGCTCGCCGCTAGTCTGGACGTTCCCCCCGTCGACATCAAAGCTCTTTGTCTGCAGCCCCGGTAAACCTCATTCCACGAGGAATAACGGGGCTGCTGACAAAGGGCTTTGATGTCGACAGGGGGAATGTCCAGACTAGCGGCAAGCCGACAAACAGCTGATCAGCTGTTTGTCGGCTCAGCGCGGCAGCCATGTAAATGTAAATGAAGCCGTGATCATTTAAATTGCGGCTTCATTTGCCTTTGCTGATCTGTCTAATCTACATGCCTCATGCCTCTGCACAATCAATCCGGTAGGAGGGCATTGGCAATCCCCAATTTTCCACCCCTACCCTACAGAGAAGCTGCTCTCCCTGCAGGAGAAGTGCCAGTGCAGGGCTGCATAGGGCACCAGCACTGGTAAGGACAGTCCTGACAGGTATGTTAGAGAGGGTACATGAATGAAAACCTCTATCTGACATGGGCAGACAAGGTGTTAGCTCTTGACAAGGCTTTAGGCCCCTGACAAATTCATTGCTGGAAATGAATCTTTCACCGTAAGTTGGTATGATTAAGATTGTATTAGACTTATAACAAAGTGTTTAGACTTACAAGCATGTAAGTTGCTGCATGTATTAATTTCACAATAGATCACATGCTATAAAGTAACTTTTTTAAGTTTTTGCTTTGGAACCTAAAACAGTCTCTGAAAGTGTGAGGGAGCAAGTAAGCAAGGTGTAAGGAGGATCATCTCCTTCCTTTTAAGAGGATCTATCAAAACTAAATAGACCACTGTGGGACATCACAATGCCAAGACTTTAATTGCCTCCTTGCACCCATGAAGAGGTTTCATACAAAAGTGCTTGTCCCATCGGGTTGAATTCGAGAAGGAACAAAAAACAAGGAAACTTTTCATTTTCTGCTGTTTGGACTCTCATGGGGCCAGAGCTATGACACAGAAGCAGAGATCCCCAGGGTCAGCCTGGGTTAACTCAAACAGATTCAAAGCTGACAGATTACAACAGCTCTTTCACCTTTTGAAACCATAGACTAACACATTTGTGTATATATGTTTGCCTGCTTTAATAATGATCTCATTTCTTTCCTTAGGAATCTTTCTAAAATGTATCAATTAAAAGCATTGTCTTTGGTGTGAGATTTAAGGTATACATTGAACCGGGGTAAGTGACTGACTGGACTCTTGGGACTGGGAGCAACCTGACTATTTTGTGATCTTCGGTTTATAGTGATCACCTATCACTAAGTCCAGCTTGCCAACACAGAAAAGAATGACCAAGGAGTCTGATTGTGACTCTGTGGGTAATGCTGTTGTTGTGGTATAGGAGTTCACACTTGTTACTGATTTGATAAAATTTAAGAGAGCATACAACCAGCTGGAGTTTCTGCCCTTGATCTTGGCAGTCTGCCCTAAGGTTAGCACTCACAATTGTCAGCCACTCCAGGCAGTGTGACAAAGTGTATTCAAAAATCTTATATGGAAGGAGGTATATGTTACGTATTCCTATGTCAGACTGTCCTAGGAAAGGGCACTTAGTCCAAGAGAGGCTGTTATGTTTGGGGAGTGTTAGTTTGGGTGAGAATTTGCCTTTAAAAATTGTATTTCTCTTGGTTTTATAGGACTAAATTCCATGTGTCCCTTTGAAGTCAAAAGCTCTCCAGTCTCCTGTGGGAGAAATCTCTGTATGTCTCAGGGTGCAGCTAACCGCTTCCTTTCCACCTCAGCATTGTCTTTTCAGACCTCTGCAGAGAAGTGGGGAAGCATGTAACTGATTTTGAAAATAAATAACCCTGCCATGAGAGTGCAGATAGTCGGTGACGTGCATGCATGAAAAGGTATTGATAGAGGGGAAATAGGGTCTTGCTCCTTCCCCTTCTCTGGTAACTTCCTTTCCCTCTTCTAAACTAAAATTACTGACATGTTAAAAGAAAATAAGGGAATAATTCAATATTTACCCCTCTGCATCTCTGGTGCTTTTTCCCCAATTCTAATTTCCTCATGCCTGAACTGTCTTCATTTTGCCAACACATGCCCTCTGCCCCTTCTGTGAATCCTACCTCATTCTTTCTGCTTGACTCAAATCTCTGGGCATCTCCTTCCCCTTCATTCTTTTGTCCTTTCAGTTTTCTCTGTGTTTGCTCTGTACAGTGTTTCTTTTTTTCATTTGATGCCATGTCCAGAGCAGAACTAGATTTCAGCTTCTTGGAGGAACCCAGCTCCTGCAAGAAGGAGACATTATGATACTTGATAATGAAGTATAGAACTGCCAGAAATGCAGGTTGCTGGGCTCCAAATCCTGCATGCACGTCCCATTCCCCATCACTGTTTTCTCCTAGTCTGATTTCTCCCCCACACTGCTCCTTATAACCTCTACATCCTGCCATCCTTTCTGTGAATCCTTAATAGAAAGTAAAGAAACTGCTTTGAACACCAGGCATCAGTCCCACCTCTCCTGTCCATATAGTACACTGCTCTCATAGTAGTGACCAGCTGTCTTAGTCATCACTACGTGACATATATTTCTCTTGATGGAACTAATCCTGTGAGGAGTCACACTTAAACGTGTGCAGAGCACACCCTGAATAAACATCTTAGGTTTCATCCCCACAACATTTGAGCTGTTCTGTTCTTAGGCCTAACTTGTCCAACACACACACACTTCCTCTGTAACCAAACCCCACATGGTTCAGTCTTCAGAAGCAGTAGGACACTAATTATGTGGTCCTGTGCTACTGGCCATCACCTTCTCCAACCCAGCATACCCAAACTCATACCTCAGCATACCTAGACACTTCATCCCTGGGCTTCAACTGCTCCCCAAATACATACCCTTAATAGCCAGTGAGACCCAACCTTACAGGTCACCTTACATCAAGGGGGGGCACTGCTCATCTTTGGGTTTAATCTCCCACTCAGCACCAAATACAACCTTCATTCTTGCTGCGGCTGCTGTTTTCTCTGCTTTTGTCTGGAGACCATTTTTACGGCCTTCCCCAGTATTTTCTGTTCTCCATGTCCTTTGTTTTTTCTTTCTCTTACTTTGTTCATTACACAGAGGGAAAACAGACTCAGGCCTTTTGAGCAAAGGCATCTCCTATTACAAAGGAAGAAGACCAACATTCAATGATGATACATGCAGCAGCTCAGAATGTAGGTTCCATGCTTAAATATCTTCCCATGTTCTGTTCACACTGCCCCCCCTTCGCCCCCCCCAGTGGGAGCTCCATCTAGATGCACATGCAGGTGTCCATCAAATACTACTATAACCCTGCAGGGGACATATGAATGTGCAGTAAAGAGCATTTGTCTAGAATCTCCACTGGAGGGTGCTGCTAGCTCTGTCATATGTCAGACTAGATTTGGGCGGAACAGATGAAGTGTATGGAGACTTATTTCTGGGGAGCACTGTGGTGAGACAGAAGGAAACATGGCCTTTAATCGTTTTAATTTTTCTTTGTTTCTTAGATTTTTAATTGTACATGGAAAACGTTCTACTTTCACTTGTGAGAATCTCCTGCTTCTTTCTCTCCAGTAGCCAGTAACTGCCTCATATCCACTTTTAAGTCAAACTTTCTGCTTGTCTTCGGGAGTGTCTCCTGCCTGTGTCCCAAAGTGGGACCTCATCCCCACCTGCATCTGCTGGGAGAGTGGGACCAAACTCTGAAAGTGAGAAAGCAGCAGAGCTGCCATGGAAATGCAAGACACTGACAGCATGCATGTAGGAATGTGGCACGTGGATGAGCTGCTCATCTTCTCCCCATTTCACTCATTACCTGGCCACCCCTCTTGAACTAAAACAAGAATACATTGCAGCAAAAAAAGTAGAGGGAGAATTCTGTGTTTATCTCTGTGCTTCCCTTGTATTCTTTCTCTCAGTTCTATTTCACTTGTACCCTGGCCTCTCCTGTTTTCACTTCCCCTTTCCCCTCCCCTTTCTATGACTCCTACCTCGTTTCTCCCATCTTCTCCTTCTGGCTCTTGATTCTGTGTTCCTAATTGTTTGTACTTCTGCTTTCTCTTCTGTTTCTTTCTGGTGCTCTGCCCTTGGCTTAAAGGGGACGTGGGGTTCAGCCATGGAGAGGAAAGTAACAACTGGCAGAAGGAGAGAGTGCGAGAAGTGAAGAGTGGGGGTGTGCACAGGTAAGTGTGCTCAGAGGTCCATGCTCTAGCCTCATCCAGCCTTGATTCTGCTCCATCTGCTTCTGTCTCTAGACTGGCTATGTCAACTCCCCTTGGATGTTCTGCTATCCTCCAGTTCCTGTGGTTTTTCTTTTTCTTTTGCTTGTTTTCCTTCTGGGGGAAAAAGAGACACAATAAATTGTAATGATGAGATACGGAGCAGCTCTAAATGCAGAGCTTAGGACTTCACTTCTCCTCTAGCCGCTATGTACAATGCTCCCTCAGTAGGACTGTAAGGCAAGGTCTACACTGCCCCCTTTTTGTTGGAAAAAGCTACGTGAATTGCGCTCCTCAATTTGTGTAGTTTTTTCCGACAGCTTTTCTGGAAGAGTGGCCAAGTGGGTGTAGATGGGGCCAAATAGCAGAAAAGCTTCCTCTTTTGGAGGAACTTATTCCTGATGAAACACGGAATACAGGGCTCCCCGAAAGAGCGTGTTTGCTCTTCTGCAAAAAAAGTATCATGGAAAAACCCTGCAGTGTAGACATTGTCTAAGTGTGATAGCCTATAGTATACCTCTCACATAACTAGCCTATTTGGTCCGAATTCCTGATTATTTCATAGGTTACACAAGACCCTGGACTTTTTCGCCTCACATTACTTCTTCTCCCCAATGGGGCCTCCACCCTACTCTGGAGCAACAGTTCTTTGTTGCAAAGAAGAGGTAAATTAATTTCAATTATTAGTTGTGATGCTTAGTAGACATTACCACAAATAACTATGTGCTACATGTTTTCTAGATGTAGAAAGACTGTCACGTTTCCATGGAGCCCACTGTCCAGGCTAGACAAGCAGAGGTCAGGGAAAGGGGAAGAACAAGAGGTAATTTATACAGCAGTCAACTAGGGAGAGGGGCTTAGAGAGCTGGTGCTGGTTTGGTAGTTATTTTAATGCCTCTTCCACAGGAAGTAGACAGGGTCACTTGAGAAGTAGTGTAAGGCAAACAGGATCTTGAACTGCACACATCTCCAATACCTTTCATGGAAAGAGGGGAAAAATCTTTGTCTGCCCTTCCACATTGCTGTCATTGGTCTTTCCCAGCTCCTGCTCTTTGCAATATTTTATCTCCCATTGTGCTCTGACTAAAACCTCATTTCTTACTGCTGTGGTTGCTTTGTCTTCGGCATCTGTTTCTAGACCCTCCTCATCACCAGCTCCAACATTTTCCCTTCTCTGTTTCCACTTTTTTTTCTTTTTCTCACTTTGCCAGTTGCTCAGTAAAATAGATTCAGGTCTCTTAAAAGTCGGTGACTCCTAGGGGGGGAAAAAACTGAAATTAAATGATGCACCATGAAGCAGCTGAGAATGTGGGACTCTGAGGCTAGATCTATACTACATTGGAAGGTTGAAGTAAGATAGGCAACTCCAGCTACATAAACTATGTATCTTATGTATGTTGATGTATCTTACGTTAGAGCAGTAGGCTGACAGGAGCAAACACTCCAGCATAGGAGTTCCAACTGCTCTAACTCACGTGCACACACAATTACCTGATGACACCACAGTCCCACGCTGGGGGAAGCTAGGAATCAAGTGGAGGTTATATTCATGTTTGATTTTGCAATAGCCTCACGCCTGTTTTACTTTTGGCTTACTGGGCACATGTGGAAAAGTTGTAACTAGGACCAGAAAATAACCCAAGGGACTTGCTGTAATGATCCAGCGAGAATTAGGGTTTGGGTGTGGATAAATATAGTGTGGGTTTTGCCCTATGCCATTATTAGCTCTGCTAAATTCTGTGTTAAATCTCCCTACCCTGAGAGGAAGATTACCTTAATCCTTGCTGTTCCTGCTGCTTGTGCCACTAGCGCATCCTTGTCACCTTCCTCTGTATGTTCTACTCCTCTCCATTTCCTGTGTTTTTTCTTTTTCTTTTGTTTTTTTTCCGCACTTTGCCAATTGCTGAGAAGAAATCTGGATTCGGGCCTTTTGAAGAAAGGTGACTCCTGGCATAAAAGACACTGAAATTTAATGGTGAGACATAAAGCAGCTCAGAACATAGACCCCTGAATTTCTCTTCTCCTTTAGCTCTGCATACCGTATACAGTTCTCTCAGCAGGTACTGACTCACTTGGAATTTGTTCTCCATTATCCTACTCATTCTCACAAATGGCTGGCCTGTTTTGGCTCAAATTTGCCAAAAATATAACCAACATGCGACAGATGGCTAGTATGTAAAATTTCAGTTCACAGGGCTAACATTTGGTAAAGTTATAAGCAATTAAAAACATCTAATCATGGGAAATATTGGGGAACCTTAATAGTTTTACAAGTCCCAGCTATGCCATGTAAAATGTGACTTCAGGACTAGGGTTTTGGCAGATAAATGCTGTTTGGGTTGTTTATTAGGGCACTTTTTGCACATTTGGCTTTAATACATGATAAATTCTACTTTCCACTCTGAAATTTAGAACCTCAGTACTCTCCTGGGTTAGTTTTCCTTCCTGTCTTTCTTTTTCTGGTTGAAGGTAACACTCTCATTCCTACCTTCAATCTCATTTCCCTGCAGCCACACAGAAAAATGTGGTCATAATCTTAAAAACTGGGGTGCCGGAGCAATTTGCATAGTGGGGTGCTGCAAGCCATTTAACCAAACTTTATACCCTGGATATGATGAAAAACACCCAAGCCAAGGAATGTGGCAGCATTACCTGGCATTCTTAGTCCCAGCATCCATGTCTGAAAGTGGTAAATGGGATACCTGGCACAGGAATGTAGGGAGAGTGTGACTATTAACCCCTCCACCATCACCACCAGCATGTCCTGAGCAGTATTACCTCAATTCCTGCTCCTGATGACTCTGCTTCTTCTCCTTCTGTCTCTAGGCTATCCTCTTCCCTTTCCTCTGCATTTAATGCTCTTTTCCAGTTCCTGTGTCTTTTCTTTTTCTCTTGTTTCTTTTCTTCACTTTGGTCATTGTGGAGAAGAAAACTGAATTGAGGCATTTTGGAGGAAGCAGGTGACTCCTGGTAGAGAGAGAGTTTCTGAAATGTAATGATGAGACACAGAGCAGCACAGAAAGTAGGACACAGGATTTCGATACTTTTCCTCTCTCTTTTCAGAATAAATACTGGAAGTACAGAGATAGCAGAAGGAATTACCCTCTGCTGCTTTTTCTGTGTTTTCTCCCTATCTAGTTTCCCTAGTCTCAAACAGAGGCCCATTTCTTTTCTGTTTTAATCACCTCATATTCTTGTGAATCCTACCTCATTTCTTGCTTCTCTTCCTTCTGTTTCTAGTTTGTCCTTTCCTCCTTTCTGCTCATTGTTTGGTGTCTGAAAAATCAGGATAAACTTTCTCTCTAGTTTCTTTATCACCCTTTGTCCTTTGTGCAGAGAAGGGGATTTCAGCCTTTTGAAGGAAGGCTTCTCCTGGAGAGGAAGAGATGGTGACACTTAATAATGAGATGGTTTGGTTGCTCTAATGGTTAGGTCCTGGGCATGAGTACCCTGCTTCCACCCATCTCTTAGGTACACTGATCCCATAAGAAGACTTCGCTTTCCTTGGCTCTGTCTCCCAGTATCACACTACTGTACTACTTGAATGGAAGTCTCCCTTTATTTAGGTTTCATCCCAGATGCATAGTCATCCCAAATGAGAACCCCACCCTCTCGAGGCTTGAGCTTACACATACACTCCCACTCTTCAGTGGAAGTCCGTTCTTAGGTTTCATTTTCCCAATACACACAAACTCATGTTGGGATCTACTTCACCCCTTACTAGCCCACAGTTCTGCATTAATTGGACTTCCACTTCCAGGTCTTCAGCCTTCACTACCTTCTATCTTGGGATTTCACTGTCCAAATGCATATCATTCTACCACAGTCTTCATCCACCTCACAGACACACTCTCACACTGCTTTCTCCCTCCCCCCACAAGAGACCTTCCATGTCAGCTTCACCCCCAAACATACTGCTCCTTCAGTGAGATTCCCCTTTCCATCCTCTCCTCTCACCCTAAGCACACACACATTAGCTGCAGCTCCCCTACCAGTGACCCACTCCTTGGTTTTGTTCCCCAAACAGGTACTACTCTCCCCCTAGCCTTACTCTGGCTGGGCTAAGGATTTCCCTACACCCCCCCATGGGGGTGTATACCCTCCTGAATTTCCCCAACACCTGCCCAGTTTTGTGAACGATGGTGCCATACAGCCCACCTTCACCCTCAGTGTCACCCCTCATTGGCCCTGACACCCCCCCTTGTAAATTTGAACACCCCCCCATTTCAATTCCTGTGGAGGCTACTGGGTTGGGTTTCACTCCCATGACACACATTGCTCCCCAGAACAGCTTTCCTGTACAGCCCTCTAATCACTGCTACCTCCGTGGTACCTAGCCCTGCCTTAGAGAGCCACCCAGCTGGGGACGGAGGGGGTGAAGTCCCAGGATGGCTTGCTGCTCTGCAGCCCCTAGGAGGCACAATCCCAAATGCGCACCATTGGGTCCAGTAGGGGAGTCACCCAGAGACTGCCCCAGCGCTTCGTTCCCCCTCTCTGCCACTGGACTACACAACCCAAACCCACGACAGTTAAACTGTCCGCCCTGACATTCCAGTCCCCCCAGGCTTCTCACCCCCTCCCAGCTAGAGAAAAGCTGGTGCATATTGGCTTGGCCAGTCTGGTGGCTTGGCCAGTCTGCTTCAAGCCTTTTCATCATACGCAGACCAGGATAGCCTTGAATTTTAAATATTCTCGATTAGCATTAAATTGTTAAAGCTAAGGACACAATAAACCACACTTAGCTTGAGGGTTTACGCCTCTAAGTCAGTTACAGACAATTTAATGTATTAGAGGGCCCTGAATGATCCTTTGAGTGACAGAACCAAATTGTATTCAGAAGACAAGTGGTTTGTTATGCAAACAAGCCTACAATTAACATTTACACAAGCATTACTATTGCACTGAACTAAAGAGATGATCTGCTATGCTGATGGAGGATCAATCCGCTGAACAGAATGAAGTGTAGCTTTACAATCCTGTAACTTACAGGTATCTTTCTAGTGTTAACTGGAAATCGCCCACAATTTAGCAAGGCTACTCTTTTTATAACCTATTATAATACTCATTAGCATTAAACCCCTTCTTTATCATAGTCACTCTGGCTCTTTACCTTACACATTTAAATTAACACCTGCACCAATGTCCATCCTATGTTATCAGAATAACTTAACATTTTCATAAAACATCCCAAGTCTCAAAAAACATTCAGGCAGGACTTACCTGTGTTGTGCCAGAAGCTGTTCCAACTCCCAACAGTCCCAGGACAGAATCTATGTAAGATGCCTCCCTGTACTAGACTCTGCACCAGCACCAGGAGTAGCCAGAGGCAAAAAATGGTGGCTGGTGCTAAATGCATTGAGGGAGCAGGGATGAGAGCAGGCCACAAGGAGTAGGAAGTGAGTACAATGAAGTCCTTGGAGGGCACTGAAAGGGTATGTCTAGACTACATGGTTCCGTCGATGGAGTCACGTAGATTAGTTTACTAGACATAGGAAAATGAAGCGGCGATTTAAATAATTGCCGCTTTGTTCACATCAAAATGGCCACCGCGCTGTGCCAATCAGCTATTTGACGGCACAGTGCGGTAGTCTGGACGCCCCACGGTCAACAAGGGAAGCCCTTGTCGACCACCCCAGTAAACCTCATTCCACGAGGCATAATGAGTCAGTCGACAAGGACTTCCCTTGTCGACCGCGGAGCGTCCAGACTACCATCTGTGCTGCCAAACATCGGCACAGAGCGGCAGCCATTTTTATGTAAATGAAGCGGCAATTATTTAAATCGCGGTTTCATTTTCCTATGTCTAGAAACCTAATCTACATGACTCCATCGACGGAACCATGTAGTCTAGACATACCCAAAGAGGTGTCCCCGTTTGAAGTGGCTAGTGCAATGAGGCAGAGCCAACAGAGAGGCCTGGGATGGGGCAGAGTGTGGGTAGATGGTGATGGTGGTGGGGATTTAAACAACAAAAATTCATGCCAGACCCTTAGGGCATCTCTAAACTATATTCCTCTTTCAAAAGAGGAATGTAAATGAAGCTGATTGAAAATGCAAATTAAGCGCAGATTTACAAATCTTGTGCTTCATTTGCATAATTGCGTGAGAGCGCTTTTTCGAAAAAGGGATTTTTGAAAAAGAAACCACAGTCTAGACAGGGTTCTTTCAAACCCTTCCCCCCCTTTTTCAAAAGAACCCATACACTTCATTTTTTAAGGAGTACGGGTTCTTTCGAAAAAGGGTTGGATATTTTTTTTTGAAAGAACCCCATCTAGCCTTTTTCAAAAAATCCCTTTTTTGAAAAAGCACTCACACAATTATGCAAATGAAGTGCGAGATTTGTAAAGCTGCACTTCATTTATATTTTCCATCAGCTTCATTTATATTCCTCTTTCGAAAGAGGAATGTAGTTTAGACATAGCCTTAGAGCACAGGGCTGTTTTAGGAAGGCACCTAATTAAGGCTGTCCAGGAGTTTGCAGGCTGGGCACTAGGGAGCAGTGCCAGGAGATTCAAGGTACCACAAGGAGTGGGGAGGGAGAAAAGGGCTGGATGGAGGAGGTTGGCTCAGGTCTGGCAAGTGGGGGGTTAAAACTACAGGGCTGCTTCACCTGTATATCCTAGAGAGGAGGGTTTTTCACAAGAAGGGGCAGTGTAGACGCTCCTTCTGGCGCAAGAGCCTCTTCCACAAAAATGGTGGCTCATTAGATATGCAAATGAGGCTCGGTGATATTCCATGCTTAGCCTCATTTGCATATTTCTGGCACAAGATAGCGCCAGTGTAGACATAGCCCCAGAGTGGGGGGCTGAGTCTGGCATCCAGATACTCAGATTCCCTGGCCAGATGTTCAGTACCATTCTGAGAACACATCAAGGGGCTTTGCTCATCAGAGAGGCCTTGAGAGAGAGTTTTGTGCAAGGCTAGTTATGAGAATCTTCCCCCATGCCTCTCCACAGGGGGCTTTCTGTGTGCCTTTTATCCCCTACCCTACCTTCCCCATGCCCACTGCTTGCAAGAGAGAGTCTCATTGGATTCCCTTGCTCTTCCTCTCTGCAGCAAGTTCCCTTGCACAAGATCAGTCTCCTCAACATCACTGTGCTTGATCAGATGTGGCTCCTGAGTGTGAGCATGATGTTGGGCTGTGTACGGCATTGCTATATATTTCCATGACCCCAGACTCCTTAGTGGTGGCTTGTCCTGGGAAGATGTCCCAGCGCAGAGGCCAGAGTAAGGCAGGTATCTCCAGGAACCTTGTGAGAAGGACCAAGGAGTTCCTGTGTGACTGCATTTTTGAGCTGAGTGCTTCAGACTGGTGCTCCATCTGCACCCGTGTGCACAGGCTAATATGTACCCCACCCTCCCAGACCAAGTAGGCTGAGAGAGGAGTGTGCAGCCTGCCCCTGCATGTAGATAGGAAAAATTATAGACCTCACTTAAAGTGCCTTCTTCGGGTTCCTCCAAAGCCTGGGAGACATCCTGGCAGGAGAAGAGGGGACTGGCTCCAGGGTGAGGAACAGGTCCTGGCTGGCAGGCATGGTTGCTTGATGACTTCCTCCTCCGCTGCTGCCACTCCAGCCTCCTGGAGGCAGACACCGGGCATGTTCTGTCCAGACTCTACAACTACAGCGGGGGATGTGACCGCCACCCTCCCCCCATCCCAGGATGGCATCCACCTGGTCATAATAGCGGCAGCTGTGTGGTGCCGTCCTGGAGCATCCACTCTGCACCCTGACCTTGTTGTATGCCTGCTGGAGCTCTTTGATTTTCATCCGGCAATAGTCAAGTGTCCGGATGTGGCTTTTGTTGGCCAGGCTGGTGACATCGGCATTTCTCTTTCTGGTGCACAGATCCTGGAGACTGGTCTCTTCACAGGCATTGATAGGGTCCAGGATCTCCACACCAGTTCAGGCCAGAGCTCTCCTGCATCCCTGGCCAGTGGCAACTGAGGGAGCAGCTGGAGTGCTGGCTATGAGAGGGTATGAGGGAGCATGGGGTGGGGGTCACTCATGGCTACCTCACGTGCTGCTGTCTTGCATGGGCTTTCACAACTCTCCACATGGCACAAGCCCTTCTGCTGCTGCCAGGACCTAAGCTCTGCAGGAGGAGAGGAGCAGTGGAGATGCCACAGGTGGTCAGAGCTGCACTTGAGAGAGGCCTATGGGAGCCAATGATTTTATATTAGCAGCCCCACCCTAATACTATTTTGAAATAACTTTCAAAATTAGCACTATTCCCCAAGGAAAGCAAGAGTACAGACTTTGAAATAAGCACACGTGGTAGTGTGGACGCTCTGCTTATAAATTTTATCTAAGGGGGAGGGAGGTTATATAGAAATAATGCCCTAGTGTAGACCAGAGCTAAGGTGCCACAGGACTGATCATTGTTTTCAAAGTTATAAAAGGTTTTCTTTTTTTAAATAAAGTAGCAGGGGTGGGGGGAGAGAACATCCAGTTTTAGATATCAGTGAATAATTCAGCTCATCCCTTTTCAGCTATTCATCTATAACTAGCCAATTAGCCCGTCATAAGATGGGATTGTCAAGTCTCTCCTCCATGTCGGTGGTCTCTCCTGAGCCTCCGGTCACTTTCTCTCTCTCCTCCTATCTCCTCGTCTCTCTCTCTCAGCTCTCCTCCTCCTCCTGCCTCTCTCTGTCTCTTCTCCTCCCCCTCCTGCCTCTCACTTGGAGGACCGCGGCACCCAAACAGCTGCTTGTGCAGCTTGCTCCCCCACGGCAGCACGGCTGAGCGGCACAGA